>NW_008237410.1:1433990-1472185 GCF_000691975.1 Corvus brachyrhynchos
TGTCCAGTTGAATTTTCAGTATCTCAAAGGCTATAGACTACCAGCTTTCCTTGTGATAAACCATGTCACTGTGATTGTTTTTCCTTCTATCGAGTTGAAATTTACTATGTTGTCTCTTGTGACTACTTTTTTTTCCTTTTGCTCTGCTAGTTCTCATAGTTCGAGGCAGAATTCAGCCATCCTGGTATCCATGGAAGGGAAACACAGTAGGCTACAAACAGGCCTGGAAATTTCTGATTGTGCTGGGGATGCTTTTTCAGTAGATGTTGAACAGGCCAAGTAGGTTATGCATTTTGCTACTGATGGACAAGAACTGGTCAAAGATGTGACAATTGATGTCAGTCTTAGCTAGTCTCTCTGTGGGATGGCAGAGCAGAACTGAGACTTCCTTGTAGTCTGAAGATAAGCAAAATGCATCTAGGTAAACAAGTTTGATAGCTAATTGTGACAGTGTTACAGCAGTTAAAAGTGAAAATGTTACCAGCACACAGTATATGTATTTATACATACATACGTATACAAAATACAGTGCATAAATACATCTATCGTAAATACTTATGTGTACAAGTATTATTTTACCATTGATAACTCACTTGAACTTTCCAGGGATTTTGAGAAATCTGGGAACACTGAAATAAAAATGAATGCATGGCCAAGAATATATTAAGGCTATCCTGAAAAAAATTTGGAAAAAACATGAGTAAGACACCATGTCTTAATAAAGGCTGCATCCAAAGAAAGATGCGTCTTGTTGGATGATCCAAAGATGGCCAGGTTATCTGAGAAAAAAATGTAATTTTGAAGAGTGCCCCAAATGGATATGTTATGAAATTAAATAAGAGATGAATCTTAAAACTGATAAATCTTATGTAAGGAGCACATTACTCAATAATGTGATGAATCATCAAATCTGGCAACAGCTGACAGCAGAGATGGAGCCACCTTTAGACTGAATGTAAATATACAATTGTAAACTGACGTGCACAAATTACCCTTAACTTCAGATCTGTGTATACAGAAGTGGTAATTTTGTATCCTGTGCTAAGCTGCTCCTTATGTAAATAGTCTTGTATTCTGGTACTGGGACTTCTTTTGACTCCAAGAAATCTGGGTCAGGGCTCAAATGGGAAGAGGTCTTTACAAAGTTTAGGATTAGTTTTCTGAAGGTTTATTTTTTTAACCAGTTTTTATTGCAAAATCACAGGAATGCCAGTGCCAGTACAGGGAAAGTAGTGGGACACAGAGGAGTGTGGGACTGTAGTATTGCTTGACCTACACTTCATATTTATGCACAGTTTTGTTTATGCTGCTGTAGAAGCTAGACTTATATTTCAAGAACTACACTTAAAAAGCACTTTTATAAAGGCAGCAAGTCTCATAGACTCATTTTGCAGACAAGGAATTCATACGGAGTGGTGACTTGTTTGAGTTTGGACAGATGCAGCATGTTGCAGGCGTGCTTTGCCATCAGTATTTGTTCAAATACTTTTGGTGAGATCTTGTTTTGGAAGGGTTGCTGGTATTATTACTTACTCATAGTTTTTTTTAGAAGATGTCCTAACCAAAAGATGACAATGGTCTCCTTTTATGTTTGGGCACTCAAAATTTACTAACTTAAAACATAATGAGATACAAGAGGGGAAATTAAAAGGAAGCTTGAATATCATTACTAATACCTGTGTTTTAATAAATCTTGTATTTTCCTTTGGAAAGCAAATTGTGGAGGAAAAATGTGGAAGAAGTAGAGGTTGTCAAAGCTTAAAAATGTATCATGATTTCAGATGAAAAAATGTGACTCGTGGAATTACAGTTTTAGTTTTCTACATTCAAGCTTTCATCATTTTCTGGGCTGTAGTACCCTTTTATGACCCATGAAGCATTACTAAGACTAGGCTTTCCAAGTATGAGGGAGTTAATTTTGCACCTTTTGTTTGAATCTAAGTAAAAGTCCATGGCTACTACCTTTAGAATCTTGGATGCTTGCATCCCACTAACTTTTAAATAACTGATGTATATGTCTCAGAATACTGAAATCCAGAAACATCTCTCCCTTTCAGTTTAGCAAACTTAAACATTGAGTTAGCAAGTACCATAAAGGTACTTTATGGAAAGGAACAGGGAAGAATTATTTCCAAATGGCTGAAAACACTCAGCCTTGTTTTAGTTTGCAAGTGGAGGGAGCAAGATCACACTGAAGCAAGAGAGAAGGCATAGCCAGCAGGTAAGTATAGCTGAGAGTCCATTCCTGTGGTCTTTTCAAGACACCATCTGCCTGAAATAGAATTTAAAATCTTGGCAGTTAGGCTGCTGTTGGATTTCCTCAGCTGGGCATGGAAGAGGGTGAACAGACTTACGTTCAGGAGCACAGAGGAACTCACCAGTGATTTGGAGGTGAAAAATAGCTTCTTTGGTCATGTGGTGTTTCTTAATTTTTGAATATTTACCTGAAACCTTTGAGTTCATCTGCAAAGCTGTTTAAAATAGGGGAGATCTAAGATCAGGTTTCTTAATTTTGACAAACGGATGTGTAAAACCACAATTCAACCATACAGTAATACAGGGAAAGAAATGAAGCTCTGTATATAGGCTTTGCTATACAGGGACATTTTGAAATAGGTGTGAACTGCATCGACTTTCATAACAATATATAACTAAAAAAATAAGGCTTGATAATCTCTCAGATGCATCATAAGATGTATCATACTTAGGGCATTTTTCAATTAGGGAAGAATAGGAAGAACAATGAGAAGATAACCTACGTTATTTCCAGTGCTTATCCCTAAAATAATTGTGCTGTCTCTAAAACCAGTCCTGCCAGTATGTGGGGAAGAGTATGTGATGCTTGGTTTCAACTATCTGACAAAGTAGCTTTTGAAAATAAAAGCTACCATTTTTGCATTGACTTCTTTCTGTTCAGCAGAAGTAGAGAAGGAAAAACATTGCCATGCAATCTATTTCATACAGTGTGTAGGCAGTACGTTTTCTGTTTTTCAGCAACAGTGTGCTGTTATAGATAAAGCAATGTATTTTATTAGTTTCTAGTGCCAAACTGAAACGGAAAAAGAATTGGTTTGGAACAACTTTCTACACGGAATTAACTGCAGATGGAGAAATTAAGAAAACAGCAAAATCAAGTAGTTCTTCAAATCCCAAATGGGATGAGCAGCTGACAGTGTAAGTAGATTTTTTGGTTGTTTGATACTATTTATTAGACAGACATGGCAGGCAAATATTTAGTAAGCTTGGCTGCCTACATAGTTTGCTCTGGCTGTTGATGTCTAAATGCAGACATAAGTTGGTATTTATCTCAAATGATTTTTTTCTGAATCCTTACAATATTTTGAGAATATTTTTTTCCTACTGAGTGTATTACTTGCATACCATGGCTGTACATGGTATAGTCTTGGTATTTGTTAGCACTGTTTTTAGCACACCTTCCTAGAAAGTTACTAATTGTAACCATGTAATTCTCAACTTTAAAAAGTCTCAGCTGGATAAGTAATAGTTATGAGGAAGGTCACTTCTTCCTTTGAATTTCCCAGTGAAGGGATGTGCACACAAAAACTGCAAAGTGACCCTGCAACTTACCCTGATATTTGACCATTTTAATCTTCTTGTAGTTTAGTTTGGCTTAACTGTGCTAGGGGTGTAGATATACCTGAATAGGACTTCATGAAGAACTGGCAAGAACACTTGGTTAGAATGCTTTATTCACAAGCAAGATTGTATTGGTTTAGGCTTGGGTCTGGAAACAGCATAGCTCCTATCAAGTGGCATTGAGCCTGGGCCAGTACATTTCACGGCATCTGATGTGTCTGTGTGCAATAGCTGGGTTTGGTAGTAGCAGGAACCATGCTAGATTCCAGTAACTAACAGTGCTGGAGAGTGGGGAGTGGTACATCTTTGGGAAACTCTGCTTGGGAGCACGCACTTACTCCAGACCTGGTCTGAAGCAAGTAGAGTATTCCTGTGCCTCATTTCTTGGTATTTCAGGTTTAGTGAACTTATTAGCCCTTTGCAATGTTGCAGAAGAGAATAACATAGTCTTGGACCTGAGGATGATTTCCAGGATCAAGAACTAGAACAAGTACAGAGCTATCGGTATATTCATAGAGACTCGAGTTTCTGTTGAGGAGCTGGGTTTGATTTGGCAGGATTTGATGATCTGATAGAAATGGGACAATTTGCAATGCATAGTAAAGGCAGACTCATTTTGTAATGAGTATTGCTAACTTAGGGTCTTACCCTTATAAATATGTTTAAGATATTCTGGTCCCCTCTTCCTCTGGCTATTGGAATGGTATTTGATATTAGGTGAACTCTCTGGCTTACCAAATTCCCCTCACTTCCATGGGGCAGCAATATATTTTGTGTGTGTAGGTATTGGGGATTTTTTCCTTTACTTTGTTGCTCTTCTACTAAGACCTCCCTTAAAAGGCAGCCTATTCAAAATACAAAAATATATTTGCTTGTGTTTCAGCAAAAATGGTCCACCTTGTCCAACATGTTCAAGTGACTGTAGAGCTCTAGTCCTGTTGTTGGGAGGGGGGGGTTGTTTTTATTATTATTTTCATCATTGCTGACATAACTTTCTATATATATTAGGTCAATACCGATGGATATGTAGTCTTTGACTTTTTGCAGTAAAGTATTTCTACTCCCATTTTTCACAGTCAAGAGCACCCTTGCAGTACTAGACCCTGTACTACAAAACTTATTCTCCAGGACCTAGCATAGCTTTAGCAAGGGAGAGGTCAATGCCAAAGCTTGTCATAATATTACTGCAAGTGGGTCCTTTACCTTTCTGCTTGCTTCCAATTTTTACTTTAGCTTCATCATTGGATTTTTCCCCTCTGTTTTCTGAGAGTATGCCTTATGGTTATATATATATTTGTGGATTCACAAAAAAATGTTTATCGACACTTTCATGGCAAGCTGACACCTCTTAAGTGGGTTCTTCCTGCTTGCAAATAGATGCTTCATTGCTTTTTCCTTTTTAAAAAATATTTAGTATTTTTCTTTTTTAGCGACAGGCAAGCATACTTCCCACCTTTTTCTCCATATTTAGTAATGTAAGCTTTTAGGTAGAACTCTGGAGGAATAGGGGAAATATGCCTTTCATAAATAAAGATATGTTTTATATAACTGAGATTTGAGCTTAGTGTGGGTTATTCTGATAGTTCTCAAATTCCTTATGCTATCATAGTAATTCACTTTAAGTTTGATCCTAAGTGTAAATATCATAGTGTTCACAGCTCTTAGTTAAAAATTTCCTCTTGCAATACAGAATTTCACTTCAAGAAATAGTATCAAGAAATACAAGAAGGTGAATGAAGTTCAAGTACTCCTAATAACAAGAACAAATTCTTTAAAATCTGTATATATATTTTTTTTAAATGTATTTTATATGCAGGAATGTGACTCCACAGACTACGCTGGAATTTAGAGTGTGGAGCCATCACACTTTAAAAGCAGATGCGTTATTAGGAAGAGCCACTGTAGACTTGAAACAAGCTTTGGAAGTACACAATAGAAAATGTAAGTTGTCATGAAAGATATTTTGAATAAAGTAGAATTATTATTACTAATCTGTATCAAACTGGCAACCAGCTACTAACTATGCATGTAATTACAACTGGCTTTTAGTTAATATCTTTACTTTTCTCTTCTAGAGATGTCTGTGCTATTGAGAACAATTTAAATGTAACAATGGGATATAATACATTTGAAACAAACAGTAGAGTATGAGTTGCTGAAAATTAAGTAAAAGCAGAAGTGATTAAATACAATGTTTTGTAGCAAGCTGGTAACTAATTTGGTAGAAGATCTGTTTTAGATTTGGTAACCAAAAAAAAAAAAAAAGTTAAACTTTCAGAAAAGCCATGTAATTTTTCATGTTTTCCTTCTCTGGAGTCACTAATAGAAAGGCTGGATATTTGTCCCTCATAATTTAGCTGCCCAGAGAGCAATAGAAAACACTGATTAATGAAACAATTGTGATCTTCCTTTTAGTACATTAGAGATTGTTTGTTCTAAGTAACTTCTAGTATTAAATATTTTTAATAGGATATATCTAATTTGCTTTACAAATTGTTTTTCTTTAGTACAACAAGATGGTGAATCCACACTTTAAATTCCATTCCAGAGTGGCAATAGAATTCCAGCTAAACCAATCTTAACCTCTCTTGCAAGTTACATACGCAAACCTGAGGTGTCTGTTTAGATGGGTGTGGCGGGGAAAAGAGAGCCAAAAAAAAAAAAAAAAGCTAAATTTTTCTGAGTCTTACAGAGAAGTGGAACAGAATCCAAAATTAAGTGGGGCTTCTTCACCAGTGTTATAATAATTCAGCAGTAAATTTCATAGTTAAGCAGAAAATTTTCTTCTTAAATAAGAAAATTGTATCAGAAGAAACTGTGTTATAATAATGTTAGCCCCCAAAAAGTAATTATTATTTTAGCTATTTCTAACAAAATAGTTAATATTTTATTAGATCCAGGGGAGGTAGGACCTAACAACTTGACAAATTCTTTCAGGGAATGGTTGACTGAGTTTGCTGTACATTGCACCAAAAATAATTTATGTGCAATGTTTCTTATTTGGGCAAATCAGTAGTTTGACACTTACTGGACTATCTAAGAATTCAGTGGTAGAATAATCTGATTGGTATCCTTCATGCATTTAGTTATTGATACCTATTGTAAAATGCAGCCCTTGAAAGGCTCTTTGCTGATGAATATGGAATGGGAAGTCCTCTAAATGCAGAAACTTTAGAATTAATGAGTTTACTTTTTCTGCGAAACACCACCAATATTAAATTGCTGCCCACAATTTTTTGTTTTCTTGCCAGCTCAGTTGAACTACAGCCAACAGTTGATCTGGTTTAGGAAGATAACCTGTTAAAATAGCAGAAGTTAAACCAACCACCCTTTACAAAAATTATGAATGTGCTAATTAAACAATTCTGTGGTAGGCTAGTTTCTTCTTTTCTCTTCTTTGAGGTAGTACTCTTTTGCAAAATGCAGATTGCTAAATCAGTAATCCTGTAGATTTAGGAGCTTTGTGCTTGCTCCGGAGATTTAAAGTCCTTTAAAATGCATTGTAGTACAGCAGCGTGTTTCTGCTGGGAACTGCTGCCCAGCTACGCTGTCAAACCTGCTCTTTCGAGTAATAGCTTGGGTGTATCTGGCAATAGATTATGGTAGCCTCCCCTGTTTTCGTGTTTATTTTTCACTTATGATGCATGTTAAGAATGAAGAAAAAATGGAAATGCTAGTTTAATGCATAGAAGTGCCCAGTTTAAATTTAACTTGGGATGCTATCATATGGAGGGAAATATGATGGCATATCTTAAAAAACTAATCTTTTAATCTGAGAACACAAACACTAAACGGTCTTAAGCATTTTAACCAGATGAATGTGAACTCTTAGCTGACTGTGTTTGGATTTATGACATGTAGCTTTAACTGTTGTACTGGTAGTAGTTGATTTAGAGAGAATTATGTAGCATCCCCAGCATATTTTACCTCTGGATTATGTATGTCTCTCTACAAATGCGTGTACTGCTTGTCAGTCAGATTGAATACTTTTACTGCACCATCAGTTATCTCAAATTTTCTTTCAGTGAAAATAGTTTCTGATTTAACTTTCGGTTACCTGAGGCATCCTCTCTTACTGTTTAATCCTTGGAGCTGCAATCTATGAAAATGCTAGTAAGGGTTTACTAAAAATAGTTTTAAAATTGAGGGAGGAGTGACTCTATGCAGTCTTTGCATTTACTTCGTCCTCAAAGAGATATTTTTTTTCCGTGGTCTTTTAGAATTAGTTTTGGAAGGTGCTATGGGAAATGAATATAAGCCTTGGTTGTAAAATGAGGTTCCTAGTGACTGATGATATTTGGATGTGTGGTTCAGAAGTTGTTTGACTTTTAAGCCATCACATGTTATGTAAGTAGTGTGTAATTTCCAAAGGGCTTAAGGGAAATGACAGACCTGGGAAATCATTAACAACAAAGTACTGAATCCGCATGGATTCTTTAGCATACCTATAGAGTATATTACGTACACAGACAGTTCATTTTTAAAACAAAGTGTGCATTTACCCACAGCACGTGTAAATATACACAGCTCCATAGTGATTTCTGCATTGATTTGAGTATCTCGCATGTTCAGTTTTGTAGAACTAAATGCATATATCACATTTGTGTGCTGAAGGTCTCTTTTAATATTATTTAGAATTTAATCTCTCCTTTACCCCTTCTTTCCTTCTCTTCCCCTACCCACCCCAACTCCATTTTTAGTGGAGAAGGTAAAAGAACAGTTGAAACTCTCTTTGGAAAACAAGAGTGGCATGGTGCAAACAGGTGAACTGACAGTTGTGCTAGATGGTTTGGTTGTTGAACAAGAATCTCTTACAAATCTCAGTTCATCAGCAACCAGTAAGTTAAAATAATTAAGACAATGATAACATTTGGATTAAGATTTCAAACAGATATAATAGAATATTTCTGTTGAATTTGTTTCTTACTGTTCAGTAGAAGTTCAGCAAAATGGCGGGGCTGTACATGAAAGCAGAGATGCTTCAGCAAGAAGTTCATCCAGGTTGGAATTCATTTTTGTGTTTTATGCCATATGAGGTATATTAGAAAATTTATCAGTTGAAATGTTTGGGTTGTTTGTGTTTTGGTGTGGTTTTTTTCTGTTTTTTTAAAATTTATTTTAATGGTTTTGAAGGTGAGAGATTTCAGTTTCTGAGGTCTAAATTATGTTGCCACAGGTTTTAGAAACATTATTTGTTTGACAATTACATAATTTAGTTCAGCTGATTGGAAATCTATTAAGTGCTGCAGCAGAAATTAGAGGAGCAGTGGCTCAGTGTATTTTTACTTACTCATTCCATTTATTGCCTTTTTCTGCTTAAGAACCATTTCTATTAATGTCTACCAGCTTTTCGCAATGCAGCACCTGAACAGAAGGAAAAGGAAAAGAAAGCCTGAATTACTTCCTCCTCAGCCTTCTTAAGGTCGTGATAAGGAACTTAAGAGACTTGTATTGAGTTTCACAAGTAGTATTTGTAACACTGAGGCCAAGGCCTGTTTCCTCCTGAAGTGGCAAGAAAAAGACATTGGGACCAATTTAGAGCTTCGTTCTTGGGTTCTCAACCATTATGCCTGCTCAAGGACTGGCTGGAGAGAAGTAGGAATAGATTTTTTGCCCCCTCATCACTAATAAGACAAATGGGTCAATTCAGATCAATTTAATGTTATTGGTCTGCTCAGTTACCTTGTGTGAACCCATTTCTGTTTAAGTTATTGACACTCACTGGAGTGAAAAAAAATCCAGTTGCTAGGCATTTGAGTGACAGGGACACATTTGTCCTTGTATGCTTGACTTGATTCTTTTTTTGAATATATGGGTGTTTGTCTCTCTTCCCTGATGGATGCTCAAGATGAGGGAGTGAGAATAAAAAGTTGCTTCTGCTTTTTTTCCTTAGAAAGGTTTGGGACTGCTAAAAGTGGTTTGAAACACATCTGCATATCATTTTGAAACAGTAGTAATAATAATTCGTTTTCATTCAGCTGTTGTTGCTGTAGATAATGTCTCTTACTGGGATCCTGCTCTTGATACTGATATTTTAATTTACTGCAGTTTTCCACACAACTATCCAGCAATTATGATTTACAGTTTTAAAATTAAGAGATGAAGAACAGTTTTAAGGTAGCTTCTCTGCATGTCTTTCGGAGGCAAATTGAGTTTGTAGTCCAGAGTTGAAAAGGGATAATACCTTAATTCTCTGTTTATACCGCTCCTTTGGAGTTGGATAAGGTAGGATGGAAATGCTGCTTCTTCCTTTCTTACTCCACAGAGTTGGACTTCTAACCTCACATTTTTGTCATCTGTTTAACTTCACTATTTAGCCTCTACTCCTTGAGAAGATAAGGAGTTGGCATTGAGTGTAATTATCAAAATATGTGTCTCTGGTAGATGGCTTTAAGCATTCTGAAAGAGATTTAAGTAAAAAACCAGTGTACCACTGTAACTGAACAAAACTTTCCATTCACAAGCCCTTAAACTGCATTTATTTCTGTGTGGCCTTGTAAACACAGAGCTGCCTCTGTGTATTTGTCCTCACAATGTCCCATCCTGCCTGTGCATAGAGAAGCTCATCTTATTTTCCTTTTACTAAGAGAGAATTTTGTTGCTCTCTTATGTTACGAGTATTTTTAATGATGTGACTAACAAAACCAGTTCTTCCTCTTGCTTAATGAGAGAAAAAGCTTTCCTGCTCATAGCTGCACTTTGGCAGGGTCCCTAAGGCCGTTTCGGAAGATGCGGCAGGTGTATCAGTCTGTTCAATTCAATTCTAATGTGTCATTAAAAGTAAAGAGGAAGTGAAAATAGAAACTCTTACCTGTTTTAAGTATCTGAAATCCTCAAAACCGATTCTTGCCTTTTTCTTAACAGTCAAGTGCGAGACCAAGACAATTATCTAGGCTGCAAACACCGTGCTATAAACAGTTGTTAATTTACCACCATTTCTTTATTTGTTTCTATAGCATGGTTTAGTGTAGGATTTAGTTTAGTTGCATAACTGTTTAACATGTTGCTTGTAGTAACCGAAAATCATCTTTTATTTTTACCAAGATCTCCTTGTGACATTTCTAATGGGATAGACAATCAAGTACCTTCCAACTCTGTGATACAGAATACATTCTGTGTAGAAGCTGTGAATGGAGACAGCTCACCATCTCCTAATCATGTTGCAGCCAGACCCAAAAATACCCCAGTACCAAAACCACTTGAAGCTCAGCCTGTCAACAGCACTGGTAAGAATGGGAGAGTTATGGGAACGTGTTCCATAAGCCTTTTTTATCTAATTGTGTCTGAAGTTGAGCTACTTTTTCTATACAGTCTTTGTTGGATTTCAGAAATACTGAAAGGATGTTTCTAGGCTTGAATTTATAATCTTGTGTGTCCTAGTAAATTTTTCTGCAGTAGACCCATTCTTAAATATACTGAGTTTCGCACTTTATCATCAGTTCTTTTCTCTGATGAAGAAAGATTAAAGTGTCCAAAATCTTTGATTTTTCTGTCCCAGATGATGAAACTGTATTCCTGATTGTCTGGAGGAAAAATCAGATTTCTTTCACAATTAATTTGAGTAACTGTGGTTAAGTTTTTCCTGACATTACATAAATCTGATTTAGACAGGGAACTGCTGTGCTCTGAGTCGAGATGTGTTGCAGACTCTCCATGCCTTCAATTTTTTCAAAAATTCTATTTAAAAACAGGTAGTGGCAGATACTGAATTTCATTTTCCTCTTAAACACAAAAACATTGATTCTGACTACAGTTCACTTTTTGTACAGTGAAACTAGTGAGAAGAAAGTGGTTTTTGATTTTTGTTCCTCTGGCATCTAATAATGTCTGTGCTTTCTAAGCACTTTGTCTCTTCTCAGCTGTTTGAGAGAGATTACAGTGATGGCAGAGAGAAAAGACAACTGTAAATAGAAATAGGCAAGTTATTACTAAATAGTAGAACAGAGATTGTCAAACTCTCTGTAATAGAGTGGAAAATGTTGGTATGGTTGGAAGATAACAGAAACAATTATGAACTTTAAAAGGTAATAATTAAATTAGGCTGCCTCTGAATCTTTTCTCTATTTGGAGAACTTTAATTTGATTCCCCTCTCTTTTCAGCTCAAGGCTAGAGGGCATATATATTATTAAGACATTGCTCCCTTTTTCTTCAACAGCAGAGAGATCCATTTGAAATCTGTGTTATGATAGAGGAATTGAAAAATAATTGATTTGTTCAAATGGTAATATTGATGAAATCATCACTGAGCTTGCACTGAGGCATTGATATAGCAGTAGTCAAGTACTCTACCAGTTGGTGAAGATGTTTTTACGGCAAGGCATAAAACAGGTCTCCGGCATTTTTTGATGACACTTTTTCTTTCCCACTGTTGTGCTTAGTAGGATTGTAATTTTATGTGATGTTGCCATAATTGCTGTTTTAGGCATAACAGGTGAAGTAATCATCTGTTGTAATGTTTTATAGGTCTCTTTGGAGATGAACTTATTAATAGAGCAGATGATTTGTTCAATATTTTGCTTCTAACTTTATTATGTAATCTTATTCAGTCTTTCATGTGAATAAGTTGAATTTTTTTAATGGAAGTTGAAATTTCAGTTGGCTTTTTTCCTGTGTAAGTTAAGTTGTTGCTGCTTTAAGGAGAAATTTGAGGAACTTGATCAAATTGTTGGTAGTTTTCATGTCATGCTGAAACAATATAAAATCTTGATATGTCTTAATGTAGTTAATTTCTTTTGTGCCATCTGGAAGCAGTGATGTGTTACCCTGGAAAAGTTGTGTTGAAACAGTAGTGCCTTTACAAAACTTAAAAATCTGTTGCCTGTAAAGTCATGCTTATCATTATGCATATCAAGAAAATTCATATGGTGCAGTGATAATTCCTTAAAGAAACTGACTTGCTAATTTAAGTTCATTCCTGATGACAGAATTAAACAAGTGACCCCTTTAAAATAATGAAGCAACATTTTATAGGCACTAGTGTAGGGTTAAATTTTGCAAATGTGTATGACTAAGGTTAAGAGTTAAGAGTATAAAATTGTATTGGTTTCATCCCTTAGCATGATAAAGTGATAATATGCTGTAAGGTAAGAAAATTGCTTGAAGCCTATGTTGTGTATCCTTAGTCCTGTAGAAAATTGTTCCAACTCTAAAACAGGTACAAGCTGCTAAGTATAAATAGAATTGTCACTGTATGATGTTGATTAGTGGTGCAGAAAATGAAAGTGCTGAGTGATGTTGCACTACTTTTTATAGGGCCTTGACTTTTAATGGGTGTCCTCCAGACTGCTGTACCTGATGTCTTGTCTTGCCTAAGACAAGATCTTGTCCTGCTGAGATACTGTTCTGTTTAGCACAGCAGATGATTGGTGTATTGTTGGCCAAGTGGGCTTGGGACTAATAAAGCCTTCTTAGCACCCTTTGCCTGCTAAATCCATGCCTGCTTTAAACTTTTTACGAGACTGTGCTTGCTTGAGTTTGATGACATTTATATTTTCTTTAAAAGATAGAATTGATTTACTTTGTGATTCTGAAGTAATTTTCTTCATTCCTTGATCTATGTAAGTTGTGTTAGCCAATAATAGTTTTTATATTTTAATCCCTCCTTTAGCGGGGGATCTTTTTTCCAAGTCACATACAGGTGTAGAGTTAATTGTAGGGTTCTGTACCTCAGCTCTGAAAAAGGAAAGAAATTACCTGTAAGAAATGCCTCTTAGCTTTCCGAGTCTCACAGAGTAATCTCTTTTTTTTCCATTTCTCAGTTAATGGCGAGTCATCTGCCCCTGCACCTGAAGCTGGTAATTCTTCTGTCTCTGAGGCTCCGATGGGTTCAGTCGAAGCTCCTGTGTCTTCAGCAGATTGCACTAATGATACAGCAGAACCTCAGTCAGCAACAGAAGCAACTAGTTGTTCTGAAAGCCACGCTTCTGCATTACCTGGTGTGTCTGCTGGACTAGAACCTGCAGCTGCAACAGACTGTGCTCAGCCTAATGCTCGAAACAGTATAGCAGCAGATGCAGCAAAGCCAAGGGAATCCTCCTCCACGCCAAGTGCATCTGCAGAACCTGTAAGACAGCAGCCTGGTAGTGCCAGTACAGAACCTTTGCCACCAGGGTATGTTGTTTTGCTTTTGATGCTATCATTTTGTGTCATCTAAATGTGCATATAAAGAAGCAGAAACTTAATTCTATACAGGGATTGTCAAATGCAGGTCAACTGACTGAGATGGGCTTGTTTGATCTAAAATGGGATTTGTACTGCTGCTATAACTGGCTACTCTTGTCCCAGAAAGTAACAACTGATAACTGATTTGCTGAGATGGTATTGTGATCTTAACAGACAAACTTTTGGGCATTATGGATGTGAAGACTTTCCATTTGATATTTTCAAACTTACTTGGGCTGTAATTTGTAACTTCTTTGTTTCTTAAGCTATGAGAAGGTAGTAAGGACCAAAGCACAGAGAAGTGAAAATTATTAGTATTATAAATGCTTGGATGTGCTTGCTGCGTAAGAATGAATTTAGTAATGTTATAGTTAAAAATAAGATTTGATGTGTACGTATATATATGCTAAGAATAGCTAGAATATTTTAATTTTACTAGATTGTTAGAAACTGCTTTAGTAGTCTTAAATACAAAATTAAAAATCTGCTTAGACATTAAAGGAAAATACAGTACGTGCTCAAATGTACATAAGATAGATCTTAACATTTTTTATACATGCTTTCATGTTGGGGTGAAAAGATACCTTCAGTTCAAATTAGAAATGCTGACATTTCCATAATATTGTAAATATTAACTATTTTAGCATTTTCTGGTCACAGAAACTGTTTCTTAACCCAAAGTGTATGTACCTTTTGTCACTGTAGCTGATCTTTCAGAGAGCTTGTCTTATACCTGCCCCCTGTGAAGAAGGTTCAGTAAGTTATTAGTGACACGTCAGTTGAGTTTCTGCCGTTAGATAAACATGAAAACAAACATTTAAAAAGATAGAAGTATTTTATATAAATTGTGGAAGAGTTACTTAGTATTTAATTTTCAGTTGCTCTGTCCTTATAGGTGGGAATTCTCTCACACATTCTTTTTTAAATTAATTACATGCTTTCCCACTGAGGACAGGGTCATGAGTTCCAGGCATAGTGCACACTATGGCCAACTGCATTTCTTCATCATTCCCTGATCATGTTTCTGCGGGGTTTCTGTTTGGTGGTTCCCCACCCCCCCTCCTTCCTCTCCCTTCCCCCCTCTTATCTCTCCCCTGCCAATTGAGTCTCCATTATGTTGAGACCTAGGAACTCTGTAAAATGCTGCTGCTCCTTTCTTCTCTTATTGAAATCATAACATATAACCTCTTGAATTGCAGAAAAACTTTTGTAGTTTTATACAATGCTCTGCAATAGTGAGGAAATGCACATCCAATCCTATGAGTAGCAGGCCAGGTGTTCTGTCTACATTTTTAGGAGCTAATTAAGTATTTATGTACGAAAAACAAATATGTATCAACTGCAGACAAGCACTTCAGCTTTTCACCTAATGTTTATCCTGGTTTCCCCTCCATTTATAAGTACTTTTATTGCGTTATAGTAGTTCTCAGCGTCATGAAACTTCAGCTGTTGATAATGTTTGGTCCTAGCTCCATTTTCAATGTAAGGTTGTTTTGCAAAAAGAAGTAATCCCCAGGATATCAGATACAGCATTTACCAGGATAGGAAGTAGAAACACAGGAAAGCCATCTGATAGCACACACTTAAGGTTCACTCTGAAAGGTACTGTTTGTTGGATACAGGGAACAGAGCTTCAAAATGTAAACACTCTCATTTTTTGAGAGGCATGAACTTGGAAATCCAAAGAATGCATCTCTAAGCACTTTCAGAGTGAGGTTGTTTTAGTGTCCAAGCATTGAGCACATAATTAATTGACTTTGTTCTCAGCTTAAATATAATAGGAAAATGCTTGTGACTATTGATGTATGCTCATTATGTGCCAAGTCCTTTAAAGAAGTCTTTTTGGTGGTATGAGTTCAATAGGAAGTAACTGATCTGTATTCTGGTGTGAATTTTCTTTCCTGTCCTAGAATGGGTTTTGGACCACGGTATTTTCATGCAATGCCAAGGTACTTTTTTGTCTTAGTGGGAAGTCCCTAAGAAGTATTTTCACCTTGACTTATGTGCAAGTCTCTTTGTCTTGAAGGTGGGAGCAAAGAAAGGATCCTCATGGTAGAACCTATTATGTTGATCACAACACACGAACCACAACATGGGAAAGACCACAGCCCTTACCTCCTGGGTAATGTAGACTTTTTTGAATTAAATATGATAAATGTACTATATTTTTGTTTGTTTGTTGCTGGAAACAAACAGCAGCTCATCAAAACTGTATTCTATATCATATATTAAGAAATTCTAGCCTTCATTTAATTATATTAATTGCAGCTATTTTTCTGGGAATGTTGATACTGGAGATGTCACTAGTTTTGATCACTTGTTCAAGTACAGCTACTAAGGTATTTTGTTCTTCCTTTAAAACTTAAGCATGAAATAATGCATATTTGATTGCCTTTCTTTAGGTGGCACCACTGAGTGTAGTGCACTGGTTCTAAGCCTCAGATTTCCCAGCAAAGTGTTCTCTGTGAAATCTGCCAACATTACTTGCAGTTACAGGAGTTTACAAAATTAAAAATGAGGTGACAGAGAGCTGAGCAGGCAATTGCTAGAAGTCTGTGTTTGCTCATTGCGGTCGTTCTTCTACCAATTAAGTTGGGGTGCTTTTGTGTCCTTCAGAAATTAAAATCATGCCTGTGACTCCAGTAGTTCATTCAAGTACCACCTAGGAATTTAGCATAAAGAGAAAATTGGTTAGTAATACTACTGAAAGAATTAGCTGTTAACATTTGTGTTTTTTGAAAGCTGGGAAAGAAGAGTTGATGATCGTGGGAGAGTTTACTATGTGGACCACAACACCAGAACAACAACGTGGCAGCGACCAACAATGGAGTCAGTGAGGAACTTTGAGCAATGGCAATCTCAACGGAATCAACTGCAGGGAGCTATGCAACAATTCAACCAACGATACCTCTATTCGGTAAAGTGTACAAAATTTAGAAATCAGTACAGAGGTATAGGTATACTTTTTGTTTTTTAACTTTAGAAAAAGTGATTTTACAACTATTCAATCATATATGTTAGAAGATGTTTTGCATCAGGAATTTGGATTCTGATTATTCTGAAAAAAGTTAAAAATCATCCTTGGAGGCAGAAGGTACTCCCTTCTGAGTTTCTGAGTTTGTTCCCCAACTGGAGCTTTGTGTACTGCATTTTTGTAAGACTTTTAATGCCAGTGGGAAGGGGTAAAACTAAAACAGTCCCTTAAAATGAAAAGGAATGTAAACACTGTTAGGGGACATTTTGAACTTTAAATAGTCTTCAAAACTGTTTAACTGATTAGGAGTCCTTCACTAATATAAGTGGCAATTCTTTTACTTTGAGCTTACTTGGAAGGTTATACATCTGGTTCAGCTCTGGAATTTCCTACGTGGTTTTCCGTTTCTCTCAGATAGTTGCTTACCTCTGCCTGAAGAAAATTTGAGTAGCTTCAAAGAGGGTATTTCTTGAGTCAGATTTTCACATCTGTGACTGGTTAAATAGGATAGTTGTTTCTTCAGTGTTAACAACGATGTTGCCTGTGCATCAATGGTGCCTGTGTGTCACTGTCACTCTAAACAGTGTCACTCTAAACTCTTTAAGAATTGTGCTTGGCTTCTTAAAATTATCTGATCCCAGAGACTTTGTAACATCTATAGCAAAACTGGAGTGTTGTAAAGAAGAAACCATTGAAGTACAAGTCTCAAACAGCTTCATTGGAATAGGACTCTGCATGTGCAGACCTAATTTGAATTTGATGGACTTTATTCACACACCCCTCTGAAGTAAAGGATGCTGCAGCATTACTTAAAAGTTCTTAACCTCTCATTATTGAATTAGACATTGTATCTTGTCACTAGCAATAGAAGAAACATGCATCACCACTAATTTTTGAACTCCCAGAGCTGTACATCAAATTTAATTTGTTTTATGCAGTTAGAGAAAAGTAGAATGGCCAAGGCTGGAAGGGACCTCTGAAGGTTATTTGGTCCGATGTCCCTCCTCAGGGAAGGCCACCTACAGCCAGCCATCCAGGACTGATGTCTTGTAGATCAAGGATGGAGACTCCACAACTCCTCTGGGAAACCTGTGCCAGTGCTTGGTCACCCTCCTAGTAAAAAGTGTTTCCCAGTGTTTAGAGGGAGCCCCCCTGTGTTTCAGTGTGTGCCCATTGCCTCTGGTTTTGCCTCTGTGAACTAGTGAAAACAGCCTGGCTCCATCCTTTTTGCACCCTCCTTCAGGTACTTATACACACTGGTAACTTCTAATGCAAATCCAAGAATCACAGCTGAAGCATGTTGAGCCAAAACCTTTTGTTGACTGACTTTGTGTACTTGTGTACTTCTTTGATCAGTTGCATAAAACATCTGAGAAAACTCTCTTTTCTGATGCCAAGACTTTCTTTTGAGCTAGATTTATTCTTCAAGGAACAATGTATTTTTAAAATTATGTTACTTCCTTCATTAAATGATAACCCTTACTGAAAACCACAGACCCATTTCTTAAAATGTCTCATCTGACCTTAGAATCATTAAATGAGGATTTGTTAGTGAGACAGAATATACTTGAAGGAAAAGAAAACTTGACTGTTTGCATCTCTTTAGAATTCTAAGTATTATATCTGTTGCACAGGTAGAATTCACAGTTTATTGAGGGGGAAAAATTGAAATTATATTGAAGAAAGAGTGAGAATAGTTAAGGTCAAACTATAGCTACCTTTTCATGCTCTGGTGATGTACCAGGACTCTGCCTATATAGCAGTTTGAGTGAGATTGTATTTTATTTTTTGGGAAAAAGTAGATGAATACTTTTGGTTAGAGAAAGTTTCAATTATCTTTTGTGGTCAAAGCTTATCTATGTAAAGAAAGAAAAGTAGATGGGGTATAGTTGTTTTAATTAATTTTACCTGGATTAATTTATCATAGTCATTTTGGAAATGAATCTGCCTGGTCTTTCAGTGTGTTCTGTTAAATATACAGCTCTGTGTGGCCAGCAGCCACACACAAATCCTCGGACCCATTAAGAAGGTTGGAAGTATCTGAATTGTGCCACCATTCAGTTCTCCGGCAGACAGCATTTTGCTTTTGTGCACTATTCTTTTTTTACACTCACCACAGGGAAGTCTTTGGTTAGAGGGTCACTGTGATTGTGTAGTCTCCTAAAGTAGAAAAGACTTACTGCATTTGCTGCTGAAATAACTATAATTCTCTGTTCTCGTGTAGTAGCTGGTGGCTGGAACAACTACGCAGCTCAATTTTGAGTGTAACTAGTGCATTTCCTTCTGGTCCTTGATCTATTTCTCCTTCAGATAAAAAATATCATAGGTTTGTTTTTGCCTGAATTTGCTGCTGTAAACTCCTAAGTTCATTTGACATTTGTGTATTGCAAATGCCATTTAAAGCAGTATTAGTTCCTAAGACACTCTTTGGAAAACATAGCTTGGACACAGCTTGGTTCCCCTATATCAAAATTCCATTCTGCACCCACACACACTAAAAGTTAGTGTCCACAAATTTTAGGGGTGGATGCTTTTAGTTATAAATTAGAGCATGGATCCTATAGTCTGTGGGATTTCTGCCTTTTGTTTTTATTTTTCTCCATGCTTTGTATTTTTGGGAGCTACTTGGGGACTTCTGCAAGGTTACAGTATATTATGAGCTTAGCTTGCATTTACATAATAACATAATCCCTTTTTTTTTCCCTTTTAGCATTACTGTATGTTGGTATAATTTTGCCCATCCACATATGAATGCAGCTGCATTAAAAAAAAAAAAATTACAGAATTTGAAAATAGCCAAACATCCAGGGAAGTTATCATGTATTGAGGAAGTAAAACCCCCTGTGCTGGCAGTAGTCACTGTGCGTGGAAATGTTTATTATGATAAACAAGAACTTGGTGCTTATCTGCTGATACATGCTTCCTCAAAACTTGAATGAACACTTTGTACCACTACTCAAGTTTGCTGTAGGAAGGGAGAGGGAGGGTATATTGGGTTGGAAACAAGTGTGCAAAGCATATTTTATTATCATATAATCTAAGTTTCTTTGCAAAACCAGATTAAAAATGGCATGATGGGTTTTTTTCTTGCAGAATGAATAGTCTTCAGGACTAGTGGTAATCTTAAAACACACTGAGAAAAAAGTATGAATAATATTTGGCCTAACTGGAAGTCCTCTTGTTTTTAAATAGGCTTCGATGTTGTCAGCAGAAAATGATCCACTTGGGCCTTTACCACCAGGCTGGGGTAAGTTAATTAGCTGTGGATTTCAGGAGGTGGCTGTTACAGAAATTTGGAATGCAGTTGTTGTATAGTGGATTTTTTTCTTTTTTTCCCGTAGAAAGGAGAGTGGATTCAAATGATAGGGTGTATTTTGTAAATCATAACACAAAGACAACACAGTGGGAAGACCCTCGAACTCAAGGGTAGGTGTGTATAATGACTGTGCAGATACAAAAGGTCTTGCTTAATTATTTTATATCATGATATGGGAGAAAAAGCACTGCCTGCAATTTCTTTTGCAGTTTACAAAATGAGGACCCTCTCCCAGAGGGCTGGGAAATCAGATATACCAGAGAAGGTGTCAGATACTTTGTTGATCATAATACAAGAACCACGACCTTCAATGATCCTCGTACTGGGAAATCTTCTGTGTAAGTGAGAAATTAAATATATTTTTGAATGTTTTACCTTGTTATAGTTTAATAGTGAACTTTTCTCATACTGTAAAATGATCTACAGTTTTAGCTGGAATTGCACCCTAAGTTATAAACAAGTTTTTGTAATACAAATTTAATATATTTTTAAATTTTAATTGTTACTTTATCTACGTCACACTTTGCTGTACTGCTCTGATTGAAATACCAAGATTGTAATAATTTTATTAATAGAGAGGGGAAGTGAGGTAAACCTGAATAATGAACTAATGTAACTAATAGTTATATTTTTTAAGAAACAGAAAATGATCATTCTGAGTATTGCTTATAATGATACACACTCTAGCAACAGTAATGTCTAAACAAAGTACTACTAAATACTTCTGAAAAAGTTTACATGCAAATCTTCTTTTGAATATTTTGTTTAGAAGTATTGACCCAACCTATAGTAGCTTTCTTAATGTCTTTTATATGGGGTAGGGTTTACTTCTGACAACGTGGTGATGGCTTTTCATTCAATGAGCGTGTAGAGTGTTGCACTAGGAAGTCCTGCATAGTTCCAGAAGAAGCTAAATTTATAAAGCCCAACTTAGCAGTCTTTCTCTCAGTGAAGATGATAAATTAAATGTCTCTCCTTTATGTGACTTGTACTTTTTACAGGTTTCATAGGGATTTGATATCCTCTTCATCTTTCATCTTTCTATCAAGTTTGGTAAATTGACTTGCAAAAAAACCAGGGTGAGGGATGGTGGAAAGGAAGACTGGCGTTCCAAGCCACCAGCTGCATTTGATCCTATCTTACAATAACAATTTTTGTGTATTTTTGAAATCTTCATGCTGTTGTTTAGCATTGAAAGTATTATTTGATGTCTGCATGCTTAATGTATCTCAAATATGTTTCCTTACAGAAATAAAGGGCCACAGATTGCTTATGAGCGTAGCTTTAGGTGGAAACTTGCTCATTTCCGTTACTTGTGTCAGGTACTGATTTAGTAATTATTTACTTATTGAAATGATTTGAGTTTTTACGTATGTATGTGCTGCCTTTTAATGTTACTGCCTTATGATTACAGTCCAATGCACTGCCAAGTCATGTGAAAATCAATGTATCCAGACAGACTTTGTTTGAGGATTCCTTCCAGCAAGTAAGCCTGCAAAAATGATTGTGTTTGTTTATGAAGTCAAAGCAGAAGAACAAAAATGGCCAAAGCCAGTTCAGACTAAGGGTCCTTCAGGCACAGTAGTCTTCCCCTGGTATTAGCTAGTGGGGTTTCTTAGGGAAGACCGTAAGAACAGAAGTATTGTATATAATACTTTTATCATATGATCTTTCATTTTCCAGCTGTTTACAATTGAAATGCTTCTTGAGCTTCAAGTAGTTTCTGAGTATTTTAATAATCCTCAAGGGATTTTTTCTCTTCTGTGAGCTTGTCTGTGTTCCTATGGTGAACTTTTTGCATCTACAGCCTCCTGTGGTAGAGTTCCATAGCTTAACCTACTGTGGCAACAGCCACATTGGATTTGCTTTTCTGATTCCTGTGTGTGCTTAGATACATTACAATATGTTGTTTTCTCCAGTTAAAACTGGCGTCCTGCTTCATCCTTCAAAGATTAAATCTGTGTAATTGAAGCTTACAGTCCTTGAGCTCTTAGAATCTGCAGCCAGTGTATGATGAAAATTCTTGCTGCTGTCACCACATCAAGACCTCTTGGCAGGGATTCTCTATAAGTAAAAAATATATTATAAATGAAAGTATATTGAATTTATTCTGGATTAAATTATTTCTTTAAGTGATTTCCCTAAACCCAAAAATCATATATATCAGATGAAGTGCCTTTTTGCCTGTTTTCCATTAATAATGCCTGCCTTAGGAAGACTGTAAGAACAGGGTACCCATACAGCAATACTTTCCAGGTGTTCCTTCCACTTGCTAGCAGTCTGCTGCTCAAGGATTTTAAATCCAAGTTGGTATTTTTGTGTGTAGTTCATTGATTGCATGTTCCATGAGATGGTCTATTTGCTTTTCAAATTTGTGCAACATTTGACATATATATCATTTCTGTATCAGCATTAAATTAAATTTGAATGAGTGATGTAGTGACAATGCATAATTTATAACTTACTAATTTATTTTTTTAACAGATTATGGCATTAAAACCCTATGATTTGAGGAGAAGATTATACGTTATATTTAGAGGAGAAGAAGGATTGGATTATGGTGGCTTGGCAAGGTAAAAGAAATTTGCTTAAATAGTTTTTATTTTTTTAATAGCACTCTAGCCTTGATTTCTCTTGCAGTCTGACCCTAGGTACCTTCTTAGTCCCCCTAAATGTATTAAGGAGGTGGAACTGGCAGCACTGGCTATTTTTACAGGTTGTAACTTCACCTTGGTAAAACTATGGTCTCAGTTGTTCAGTTCTTTGACAAAGAGTGATGTTTAAATTAGAATGAAATTAATTGCTCTAGACTGAGTTATTTCAGAACCTTTCTATCAGAAAGCTCAGTTTTCCTAGAAGTGGGGACTATGGGAAAATAAAGTGTTCTGCTTATTTGGAAAAATGGCAAGCAAACAGCAGATTGGGGCTGATAAGAACAGAAAGGAAAAAAACCAAAGGAGAGTAGTGCAGGCATGAAGGAACAGCAAACAGATCATGTCAGCTCCACTGGAATGTGAAACAGCTGGAGTATGAGTTTTTCTAGAATCTGAACTGGAAGTCGGAGGGGAAAAACCTGATAACAAGAAAAACACAGACAAAATTTCATTTCTTGACCACAGATAATACAACCACTGACTACTGCTGCCTGTTACTTGAATGAAATGTTACTGCTAGGATAAAAATTTCAGTACTGCTGTAGATCCAGGGAACTGGAAGAGGTTATAGGTGATAGAATTTTTCTTGTCATGTTGTTTTGGTTTTGTTTCGGTTTTTTTTTTAATGTAAAAATGTTCTGTTTTGGTTCTGTTCTGGTTTTATGTAACTTCCTGTGTTAAAATGGAATTCAGTGAAAATGTGTACTATTTATAAGTAAGGAAGCTTGCCTCTGAAGGTTGAGCTTCTTTGGGTATGTGGTGTTTTGCTTCTGATTACAGTATCACATAGGCTTTTGGGGAGTGATTGCAGGGAGGAATTCAATTTTTGCTTTGCATGGATTTTGTTTGTTTGGTGTCCCTATTGTGAGGGCTGTAGGCGTAAGATGGGAACCAGGACAGTTCACATAACCTTTTCCATAGAAATGGGAGTATTCCATAGAAAAGATATTAAAATAATTTAACTGCAGTGTGTTAATCATAGAAAGTAGTAGAATAAATAAATAATAAATAATACATAAATAGTGTAATTTCATAGTTTCGTAGTTACTTAAGTCTTGCCCAAGATTTTGTATGTGACCCTGAGAACCAGCCAGGATCTCACTGTAACTTGAGCTGAGAATTGTTAAGTGACACTAAATAAATGTTCATGTACTGACTAATGAAATACTGCATTAATACAAATATAGATCAGTTGTCTCTCAGCAGACTAAATTCAGTGTTCCCTTCAGATTTTTACCTTGCATGTAGCAGGACCGATCTGACATTATGTCCTGTGGCAAGTTTTAGCTGCTGATGTGAAAAATGCATTGCTCCCACAACTTCTTGTTAATGACTGATTTAGTTAATTCCTCCCGTGTTATCTGACTTTGTTTTAATTTAAATGCCTATTAAATCTGATGCTTCTATGTAGTTAATGTAATTGTGTCACTATGAAACTTGCCTAGAATGCTGTACAACATTCTTGTGCTTATTGGAAGATATGTGGAACTCTGTTGGGGTTATTGGATCCTGGCTGCCTTTCTCTGTTTACTCTTCCTACTTGGCCTTTGGGTTGGAAGTGTATCATTGTGAATCATGATCCATGACTTGAGTTTTGCAGCACTGGTAGGAGAAACATACTAGCAAACCTCATTTCTATTCCATGATCTTGAGTAAATACAGAGGGATAGAAAAGATGCCTCTTAAATGTGACAGCTGAAAGGCAGTAAGAATGGAATTCAGTCCCTGAAGTTATTATGGGACAGACTTTTAGCTTTTTTATGTCACTAAGCCTGGTTATTTAGTACCAAACATTTAGTGCCTGATACAGGAGCTCCTGAGTGTGTATGACTGCTCTGAGGTCTCTGCAAATACTGTAAAGCAATGAATATTATAAAAATCACCTATCTGAACACTGAAATACCAGATTCTGGTATTATTTCAGATCACTTGAGTTGAAAACAATTGAAGTGGTGAAAAACATGTATTCATTTAACCTCAGCAAAAAGATACTTTTACACTAAATAACTCAGTGTGTGTTTTTCTGTCAGACTGGAAAAGCAAATAAGGTGTGCTAAGGTTTCAATTTCTTTGTTTCGTTTTATCTAAGTTGTTTATAATAAGCATGGAATAATCTGTGATTTTTTTTGAGTAAAGATGTGAGTTGTAGACAGTAAAGTAGGCATGAGGAGGGTAAATGCTGTGTACTAGTTGAGGCAAGGACTGCGTAAAAAAAAAATGTTACTGAGAGGCAGCTAAAACCTGTGCTGTGAGGGTGCATTCAAGGTGAAAATCTTAACTATAATTTCTAAACTTTGGAAACTATGACTTTCTAACATTATTTGGTTTGATAATTAATTTTCTATATTTAAGAAGTGTATAATGCCATATATTATTCTGTGATTCTAATACAACACTGTTTATATTATTTTTCAAAGTTTGCATATATTTTGACCATTTTGCTAGTTACCTAAGGGGAATGGTGATAAACATCTGTATTTGATGTTTTTTTATGTGTATACATGTTTTTTTTCCTTAGAGAATGGTTTTTCTTGCTTTCCCATGAAGTACTGAACCCTATGTACTGCCTATTTGAATATGCTGGCAAGAGCAACTATTGCCTGCAGATAAATCCAGCATCAACAATCAATCCTGACCATCTTTCATATTTCTGTTTCATTGGGCGCTTTATTGCCATGGTAGGTTAGATTTTTAAGGTTTTATATTTGCTGTAGCTATACATTTACTCCTGAACAGTATTTGTTTGTACAGTTATTAAAGGTTATATTAATCTCATAGAAATGGAAGATTAAGGCATATAAGTTTATTGAGCCAATTCCCTGAGAGTTAAGTCTCTTCCACACTCACATTTCCTGGGAGAGTAATGAAAGTTTATATGACATTCGATATAATATTTTATTTTCATCAATTGGATGTGTGTACTTCATGCAAATTGCTGTTTGATTGAGTGTCTGAATACTGATGCTCTGAAAAATGTGACATATTTTGTGAAAACAGCTCCTCAGTTGGACTTGGTATACCTTAGTGTATTTGAAAAAATGAGTTAGAATGTTTTGCAGAGTACACTGAGCCTTAATTTAAATGTACATGCTTGGATACCAAAGTCAGATACTGCAGAGACCAAAAGCTGTCAGGGAGCTGATTCTCTGCCATCAGATTTCTCTTTAACTACAAGCTGATCAGGCATGTTGTATCATTTCTTCTGGTATCGCTGAGTTGGTCTTCTGTAGTGACTCCTGTTCTGTCACATTTCTTTCCTTCCATGTAGTGATACTGTCATCTTTCCACATAATCATCATGTCTACAGGTAGTCCTCAGCAACACCCCTGAACATGGTGAACAGTGAAACCAAAAAGAGTTCATATTGAAGCGACTATTGCCTTATGTTGTTCAGGCTTTGTGTATGAAATTAGAATAAATACAAGCCAAGTGTAACATAAATGAAAAAATACTTTCAGACTTAAAATAAATTAGGTTTGGGTGGTTTCTTAGTTCTGCTTTTCTTATAGATTCTTCTTGAGAAATTATTCAGTTATGATGATAACATCTCTGATTTCAAGTGTTTTATGGCTGAATTCACAGTTTTTATGCCGTCATGAAAATTTATCTCATTGTGTTAACACTTTCAGTAGGCTGCCAAGTTTTTTCTTTATTTTAGAGTCCTCAGCAAGTTACAATGCCACTTAGAAGGAAGGCACGATAAAGCCAGTTACGTGCTAGAGCCATTGTTTCTTTTAGTTGGTGTTTTTTGATCTTGTGTGTAAGAAATGTTAACTTTAGGAAAGCTATTTCATAACAGTACAGATCAAAGTAAAAAGCTTAATTAAAGTAATTAATGTAATTAAAAGACAGACTTTTATTTCCTGAAGTATATATGTGTTTCTATTTTAAATTCTCCAAGTGGGGCGAGAGAGACCTGTGTAACAGTGCCTGATGTGCAAGGTTTGAGTGTATTCATGGTTTATACTGGATGGTATTTTCTGCAGTGCTTCCTGGGATATCCTCTAGTGGCTTAAGATAGCTCAGGTAATAATGTAACTGGGAAATGCAGTTGCAGTTACTGTTCTTCTCACAGTTCTAAAATAGTAGTGGGTTTTTTAGTTTTAAGTACTGAAGTAACCACAAATGTTTTCAACTGAAACAGGATTAAACATAAAGAATGTGCATCTTACTTCGTAATAAAAACCTGTTAAATGAAGTTGGCTGAGGCAGCTTTTATATTTTGCTCTAAGATTACCATACATATTAAATAAGGTGATTTTAAGAACTTAATCTTGCAAAAGCAGAAAATCGCATGCCCAAATGCTGCACTTGACATTGAATTTCTATCAGGTCACCTTCCCATGAGAAGAGTAGACTAGCTTAAAAGTAAATAAATGTATAAGCAAACAAATAAATAAAGGCCTCTAAGAGAACCTCTTTAGGCTCTCCTTAAGCAGAAGAAAATGCATGCTAAGCCTAAAAGGGGGAAATTAGGTGGGGAAAAAAAATGGAGCCTAGAGGAAATGGGCTGTTAATTGGCTGTTCTGCTCACAGAATTTCAGATGTGATGAAAGAGAAGCAATGAATGCCACACATGGCCTATGTTTAGGATGATTTCTTTAAAGAGCTATTTTAGTGAAGAAAGTGTACTTGATAAAGCTGAGGGGAAAAAAGGGTTTCAGGGTTATGGTTGTGCTCTGTGAGCTCTCAGATGCACTGACTCAGTGTAGAGGTTAACACTGTGTGTGTGTGTCTGTGTGTGTGTAATGCTATGCTTCAGTACTAGAAAGCAGGTTTCTAATTCTAGAAATCAGTATGGTGAGACAAGTGTGACCATGTTTTGGGTTTGGTTTTTTTTTTCAGTTTCGTGGAGAACTCAATTCCTCAGTTCTGTTACTCACCTATAAAAAAATGTGATTCCCAAAGCTCTTTCTTACAAGCTGCAGTAGCATTCTGTAATGGATGATGTTGTTGGATGTATGTATGTAGTAAAAAATGGCAGTAGTACTCAAGTAGGATCAAATATTATGATCAAGTAGGATCAAATATTATGATCAAGTAGGATAAAATAACACAATTATGCCTATTCACATAATGAAGGTGAAGAAAGGATGAAGTCCTTTTATGAGAAGTTTTTTTTTTAATCAAAGAATTTCTAAATCGTAATAACATATGCTTGGATAAGTTTTGTCTTTTTTTTTGCTTCCCATTTAATTTAATGTTTTGTTCTTTATAAATACAGTTTTAAAAAGCTGGTACTGCTATTGGGTGCTTTTTATTATTTGAAGGAGAAAGGAAAAAAAAAAAGACTTTGAGTCCAGAAACACTTCAATAAGTCAGTAGTTCAATAAAAACTGAACATATTTTTCTGTTCAACAGGCATTGTTTCATGGGAAATTTATTGACACTGGTTTTTCTCTGCCTTTCTACAAACGAATGCTGAGCAAAAAGCTTACTATTAAGGACTTAGAATCTATTGATACTGAATTCTACAATTCCCTAATTTGGATAAGGTTTGTAGTTAATTTTTTTGTGTGTGTCTTTGATATTTTATGGATTTTTTGTTTATATAGAATTCATTACAATATTTTTTTCTTGCCATCCAGGGATAATAACATTGAGGAGTGTAACTTGGAAATGTACTTCTGTGTGGATATGGAGCTCTTAGGAAAAGTAACCTCACATGAACTGAAATCAGGAGGTTCAAATATCTTGGTAACTGAGGAGAACAAAGAAGAATATATTGGGTAGGAAGGTGTAAATGCTGAAAAAAGTGTTCCATGTTTCTCCTGTTGCTCTAGTCTTTTTTGGCACAGTGGTTTTTGTTGGTTTGGTTTTGTTTTGTTTTTTTTTTTTCTTCCCATGATACTATGTAATTCTTGTGGCTGTTACTGAAATGGTATCTTGGTACATGTTGCTATCTTGATACACAATCACTTGGTACAGAAGGAGACCATGTGAGGAGATGACCTGTCGTGCTCTTGTACATGTACAGTGAGAGAACAGGTGAAACTGAAATAAGCAAGCCTATTTTCAGTAACTTCAGGTAACAAATCCAGGTAGAGAGAAGATATCTGTTTAACAGAAGATTCTAAAATTGTTCAGAACTTGGCTCTAAATGTGGAAACGGAAATTCAGAATGCTGTGTAACATGCTGTGACTTCAACTGTTGTTTTTAAACTCTTTCTGCTGCTGTTTTCTACTTATTTCCTAATTTTATCACTGCCCTTCTTTTTCTGAACCTCTATTTCTGATCTATTTGGTGATCTCAAAAGCAGATGTACACAGACCCTTTTCTGTGATGCAGTGTATATCCAGTGCTACAAATAAAGTTTCCACTTAAATTAGTGGTCTTCAGTTTCTGAGAGAAATATAGTATATAGATACATATATATATAGTATATATATATTCTATAGTATATAGATAAATTAAAGTTAATAATAATATTTATTTTTAACTGGAATGGTAATCTAAGTTACATCTTGCTACTTTACTATTACCTGAGTTTGAAGATTTGGGATAATAGAGTATAGTAGGTTCCTTATAGTTAATAGAATTGAACAGTGTAAGAAGTAAAACTTGAGGGATTCTTACCTGATGGGAACACACACACAATTCTATGTGTTTGAACTTCTTCATGTTGAATGCACAATTGATGTTTAATTCACGTTTGGTTTTGTTCTACCCCAGGCTAATGGCAGAGTGGCGATTTTCTCGGGGAGTTAGAGAACAAACCAAAGCTTTTCTTGATGGTTTTAATGAAGTAGTTCCTCTACAATGGCTACATTATTTTGATGAAAAGGAACTGGAGGTGAGGTTTTCTATTCAACATTTTTACCTTTTGCAAGGATTATACATATGGAGAGATTAAATGGATATGTCAGCTTGAATCTCGTCTGTGCGTCCTCCATTTGATAGCTTCTAGAACATGGAGAATTTATTAGGAGCAGTGGGATTAAATCATGATAAAATTGAATCAGTATTTTGAATCAGCGTTTTGTGATGTTCAGCATTGCGGCTGGGATGGGGTCTGTGGCTCACATCCAGGAAGCCGTGACCGACCAGAGAGAGCGTCCTGCAAGGGACAGTCCCCCAGAGGTCTGCGGGGATCCCTCAGCCACCGGGCTGCCTCCGAGTAGGAGAGAGTCGAGAGGCGCCTTTGGCGGTTCTGCATGGGGCAGCTTTATTTGACCCGCTCCCCGCGAAGGGGAGGCCAGGGATGAGCTCTCTGATCTCTAAGGGGGAATAGGGGTAGTTCTTATAGGGATGCAAGGGTGGGTGTGAGAGGGTAAAAGCCAGTGGGTTACAAAGGATCTACATAGGGTCTCCCAGAGGATCATGGTTCTGTTTTCTCTCACCCTCACTGAGAAATGCCGCCTTTTCCAAGGGGATCTTGCTGGGAGGCTATGCAATCCCTCCAGGCTGGGCATACCCCACAGTTCAGCATTAAAATGTTTTTTTGAAAGTTATCTGTGAAAGTGTATCAGATCACTTATGGATCTCTGAGTCACAGACTTTTCCTTCTCTGGTAGATGGGTAGACATGTAACAGATGACAAAGAAGTTGAGTGTAGTGTATAGCAATTGCTTGGTATCACATTGACAGTCTAAGGTTCTAGGGTTCTTACATTTAAAGACAGAAAGCTGGAGCAACCAACAAGGTTTGAAATTGAACTTTGCAGATCCTCAGTATGTAACCCAAAGGCTGGTAACAGGGATTGCTTGCATGCTCCATGTTTACTTAACAATCAGCCTGCCCTGTGTTCAATCTTGGGGTTGTGACTTGGAGTAGGGACAACAGGCTCTGTAGTGCTGTGCTCATTTATTTCTGTGTGACTTGCCAAGGTTCCCTGTATATGAGCAGCTTTCTGAAACCTTCTTAAGTAAAATGGGAGGGTTTTTTCTAAGAAAAGGCTTTGCTCGATCTTATTCAGTTTTCAGTTTTGTAGAAGGCTTTGCCTTTAGAACTTTAGGCTTTCATTGCCTCTTGTAATGAATACTTCTCAGACTTACACTTTGCAGTATGTTTTATTTTTATTAGTAGTAGCAGCAGCAATATAATCATTATCATTTTGGAATATGAGGCAAAAGTTTAATGGAGAGGGTAATCTCCTTTTTAATATAAAAATTTCTCTTATGGGAAAGGTAGTATCTTTTATTATTGAGCTATTAGTTGGAGGATACCAAGTTTCTGGTATTCAGTCTTTCAGACCACTTAAATACGTACACAATTTTGGAGTAGCTCTGTAAACTTTGGAAAAAGAAAAATCTAATTGTGTAGTAAAATGAAGAAATTACCAGTCCTTTTTTTGGAGCAAAAACTTCCATTTTTTTTTACTATATCTCATACAAAATAGAAAATACTCTTAATTTATGTGTTTAATGTGAAGAAATTGTTTTCTTTTCTAGGTTATGCTCTGTGGTATGCAAGAAGTTGATTTAGCAGACTGGCAGAGGAACACTGTTTATCGTCATTACACAAGGAATAGCAAGCAGATCATATGGTTCTGGCAGGTATGTTAATCAGTTACAGTTCTGACTTCTTTAGGTTTTGTTTTGTTCTGGAGCACAAATGACATGTGGAGTGGAGGGCCATCCAAATGAAGGTTCTTACAGCTTCCTTTCCTTTTTCTTTTCAGAGAAGGAAAGGAGGATTACTGGTCTTTAGGGAGCATACTTTAGGGTGAGAAATGGCAGATAGATACACACATTACATTTGGATGCTGGCTAACGAATATTTTCTTCTGTATATTGTCCTTACTGATTGTTCAATGAGGTTTTTTTTTATTCTGAGCAGTCATTTGCCTTCTTAATGTTTATGTATGTAGTACACCTGTACATCTTCAATTTCCAGTACCTGAAGGGAGCCTACAAGATAGAGAGGGACGTTTTACAAGAGCATGTAGTGACAGGACAAGGAGAAATGGGTTCAGAAAGAGGATGAGGGTGTGAGGCACTGTTTGCTGTGAGGGTGGTGAAGCACTGGAACAGATTGTCCAGAGAAGTTGTGGATGCCCCATCCCTGGAGGTGTTCCAGGCCAGGCTGCATGGAGCTCGAGCAACCTGGTCTAGTGGAAAGTATTCCTGCCATGGCAGAGGGCTGAAACCAGATGATCTTTAAAGTCCCTTTCAACCCAAACCATTCTATGATTCTGTGATCTAAAAATGGCACATAGTACTTTTGATTATTGTCATATTAACTGCTCTGGTCTAGCACTGAATAATCTTCACTCACATTTTAATGAAGTTGGCTAAGGAAAAATCCTCAAATACTATTCAGGCTCACAGCTTCTATGAATTTTCCTGAAGAGAAGTCAGACCTAGGGTCTTCCTATCTTATGAAAAATCACCATTTTAGAGATGCTTTTGACTAAGTTTCTCTGGGAAAGTGATGCAAATCAATTATTTCCTATTTATATTGTAAGATCTGATGATATATCTTTTTAAGATGCTTGGTACTGAAAGAATCTAAAGAAGTTTAAGTATCAAGATTTATATGCAAGTTTTTCTGAGTCAAAATTCTAGGTATATTAATGCCCCCTGTCTTACTGAGATGTTCTCCATCTCTGCTCTCTTTTCTTCCTCTTCCTTTCCCAGTGAATTTCCTGACAAAGTGATGCAGCTGTTATGGATGGGTTTTCTCTCACTGAGACTTCCACATACCAGGAATATTTAGTCTTGAAATACCCTGAGTCTGTGGCTAGACTAGTGCTGTGTTTAATAACAATGGCAGTAGTCTTTATAAAAAGCATTGGCATGATTTATATTTTAGTGTAGAATAAAATAGTAAGGATTCTTCTTATTTGCTGTGCCTTCACACTGTAATGGATGACAGTGCATATAATCTGAAATCACTGTTCTCCCTCCACCCAATTTTGCTAAAGTCAAGAAATGCAAGCTGGTACCAAGGTGGTGTATTTTTAAATGGAATTAGACTTTTGCAACCACCTCATGGGGTTTTTGTTTTTGTCCAGCTGTGTTAAAACTTTTTATTAAGTAATTTGAATTTCTGTGCCTAGTTTGTAAAAGAAACAGACAACGAGGTTCGCATGCGACTTCTGCAGTTTGTCACTGGCACTTGCAGATTACCTCTGGGTGGATTTGCTGAACTTATGGGTAAGTAAAAGGTGACCAAAACAGTTCTTATATTGTCACTGTGTCATTTGCAAATGAACCGTGCTGCAAGCGTACAGGTAAGAGGAAATTCATGTTCATCACCTTGTATCTAGAAGGGCTTTTGATATCATAAATCCCATGAATACATTTATAAACTATTTGGAAATTAGCTTGTTTCTGTGAGAAGCATGTTCATATAACTGATGAATTCTGTCTGCTGTGTCTGAGTTGTGTCTTATGTGACGTATATATCATGTATGCTACTTAAAGGGAACAGATTACCCTTTTCAAAATCTTCTTTTCTAGGAAGTAATGGTCCTCAGAAATTCTGCATTGAAAAAGTTGGCAAGGAAACCTGGTTACCAAGAAGTCACACTTGGTGAGTTGTTACATGTAAACTTTCTGTACTTTTAGTGGTTTATCTCTTCCAGGCTTGCATTAGCCAAATTAAATGAAATCTAATTTGAATCAATTCTCTATCTCCATCTTCAGCTTTGTTTGATTGCCCTGTTATGACAGTACTGAAAACTTTTCTAGTTACCCTCTTCTTAAATTTTGCTACTGTGCTGAACAGTTTGTCAGTGCCAGATCTATCAAAAGTATGAGAACATCCGTGTGTAGAACTCAGGGGTGTTTTCCTAATTATTTTAGAGAATATTAAATAACTGAACAAGTCATGTTAGTAGTAGGTACATACAGTTATTAGATACAGTTATTATGCAGTAACCTTATAAAAGATAAAATGTATAGTCATGAGAAGAAATCACAGCAAACGCTCAAAACAAGGATGCTTAGCCAAGAATGCTGATATTATTTCCCACCAGCTTCAGATGGGCCATTATTGGCTTTGCATTCCTGTGCATACTGAACTGGTGCAACAGGTACACAGATCAGTTTTTTATATAACTGTGCAAGATGGACACACTTTCCTTTGGCACCATGTGACAATAATATTCATCATGCTTTTAAACTACTTAAAGGTTATCCTCCATTTTACATTTTCTCCACTGGATTTTTGTTTAAGTGATGTTTGCAAGAGTTACACATGTCTTGTCTAGGATAATTTTGGGGAAGACGTGGAATGAAATGTTTTGGCAGAAGCCTTTAAGGGCAAAGTTTGGAGGAAAAAACACCCACCTATATCCAAGCATGTGTAGGAAGGAGAAAAGTTGATTTTCATGCTGTTGTTGAAATTTGGAGATGCATCAAACTGGGACTATATTAAACTTCATGCTGAAAATTTCCTTTTCTAAGTATTACTATTATAAGAAATAGTAATTATTATTGTAAGTATCATGTTTTTATATGATATTTTTTCTAAGTATTATAGTTCCCTGTATCTTGGGCTGTCTTCAGTCTTTAATGATTCTGGTTTTTTATCTGGTAACAGTCTTTTGTTTCTTAAAATATTCCTCTGAAAATTTGTTTTTACTTCTTGTAGAAATGTCAAGGCAGTGAGATAGTGCTGATTTTTATTTCTTTTTTTCTAATTGTTAGATCAGAACATTTATAACTTCTACTATAACAGTGGAGTTCTGTAGAGTTTTACATGGGATTTAGATAAACTTAACAAAATTCTGTTTTCTTTTTGCTCAGTTTTAATCGTTTGGATTTGCCACCATATAAAAGCTATGAACAACTAAAAGAGAAGTTGCTCTTTGCCATTGAAGAAACTGAGGGATTTGGACAAGAGTAGAAGTGGCTTCTAGTCAAAAAGGATCTCTTGCATAATAAAAGGCCCAGCCAACTAAAATTGCACACTTAATTGTATATAAGCTTTTTGTTCTGTACAGTGATCTTTCTGGAACTCTAAAAGTTTAATTGTTCTCCGTTCTTCCACAAATATATGCAAAACAGTTCAGCCTTTTCTACTTTTATTTATTGCCCTTTCAAAAGACCAGAAAAACCCCTCCATAAATTTTGAAAGCAGACAAGAGACTTATTTAAAATATATATATAAAAAAAATATAAATATATATACTAATGAGCTCTAGTTTTATAGAGCTTTAAGTGTATGAAAAGTTGCAGCCATTTGAAAGGGCCTGGATTTGCTTTATCTTGGCTTTATCATTCAGAAAAATGTTTAAACTGCTCAGTGTTCTCTTAAGAAACATCTCCAAGTTTGTTTTACTGCATGGCTGTTCTAAAAGGTGTTAAAGGCTTAGGCCAAACGTATCCTAAATATGTAGAAAGATGCTGCTGGTATTTGAGATGACAGAATCTGTTTTCTGTCAGTTTAATTTTTTTAAATACATAAATAGCTGATATATCCCTCCTTACTGATGTAGCCAAGGTCATGAATAAAGCCTTTACTACTTGCACAAGAGTCATGTACAATGAGATGAATGTGATTTAATGTTGAAAGGAATTGGTGCCACTGTTCTGACTTACTGCAGGAGCTGAACAGAGTATTTTAATTCATTTGAGCAGCATTGAAATTTGTTTACATAGTACCTTGGGTTATTACCATGAGGATGTTAGGTAATCTTCAAAGAAAAAATAATAAAAGAGAAAATACTACCCTTTATCTTCTTGGTCTGGTGTCTTGCAGGCTTTTTGTTTTGTTTTGTTTTATTTGGTTTCCCTTTTCAATCCATCATGTCCTTTTTATAACGTTGTAGAGTTATATTAATGTAAACTGAGCTATAAGGGTATACAAAAGTTAATGTGAATTTTGCTGCTTTCTGTGTTCATGTTCAGTTTCAGATACTGGATCTAGTAAACTCAAATAAAATGAAAGTTACTTAAGCTTTGCACAGATAAAAATATTTAGTATTAAATACTCTCATTTCTCTAAAGTTCATAACAGCAATTTAGATGTACTTGAATGAAGTACATCTAAAACCTGTCATCCTTCTATGTAGGTCAGGTTTGTCCTAAGTGCACAATAATATAAAAGCATTTTAAAATTAAGTTCTATTGGCATTTTATTGGCATGTATTTGCTGAACTGCAAAGATGTGTTTAAAAAAGTACTAAAATTTAACACCTTATTCATGTGAATTATATTAAATGCTACTTTTAGCAAACTGTGCTTCCTTATTTTAGCGTAAAAATGTTTTAAATCACCATTTGTAATATGCTTTAAATATTATCTGTAAATTCCATTACATTTAAATTACACAGAATTTTGTACACACATTAAAATGATTTTAGAATACAATTCAACACACTTGTGTTAACATATCATATTGCACTGTTAAAAGTGTACATGTGGAAAAAATAGCTGTATCTGTTCATGTATCTTTCCAATACAGCAGCTGAATTCTGCCAGAAATTTATTTTTCTACATATGGGATTGTCTCGAGGCTTTGTATTCAATATGCACAGCTTACACTGGAGCTGTACCTGTACACAGCTCTGGTCACAGCAGTGGTGCAGCGGGCCCAACAGACTCCTGTCTTACATGAACTCTTCTGTAAGAGCTTCAAAAATTTCCACCACTTTGAGGGTTTTTCATACATCACCAAATATCTTCTGCAAAACCATTTTTATATAGCACTGAATTCGTTTGAAGTGCAAATCCACTTAAATTATCACTTTTGCTGATTAGAATGGAGGAAGTTTAAGAAAACAAACCAAGAAGGTCAAAGGCCAGGCACCAGGAGTGTGTGTCACTTGCCTAAAAGACAAGGAGGGCTAAATGTCACAGTTAATGAATTTGCACTAATGAATGACTTGGTGACCCACTACCAACTGCTGAATTTTGTGAATCTGTGAGTAACTGAACAAAATAAAAAAGACAGCACATCACAAGAATGTAGTTGTTTCATTGTTTTGGTAACTTTAGCTGTCTCATAATTGCACTAGTTTTTCCTGGGGATAAGGATTAGTAAGCAAGAAAAAACCAAACCCAGTAGCTTTCTGTACATGTGTATGACTAACATGAATTTGACTATGAATTGGTCACAGACTAAGTCTGTGAATTGGACTAACTGAAACCTCCTGGCTACGGAAGAAAAAAAAGCAAAATTAATATACCTGTGTGCATGTATGTACTGTAATTGAATTTTCTGGGAATTTCAGTAAGACTATGTTGTAATTTTTTCTTTTCTCATTTGAATTCTGCATATTTCACCTATATTTGGGGGGAGTGAGTAAAACAGCAAAAAGAGGGAAGGCAGCAATGGCTGGAGGTCTGACCAGGGAACCAGTGAGGTAATACTACTTGAAGGAGCTGGTGTGTAGTTCATGGGTTTTGTTGGTTCCTTTCTTCCTGCAACTCAGATGCTTTTCACTACACACTCCACAGTTGTTACTCAGTACATGGATATTCTTCCTTTTTCTGCTGCCGCACAAGGCACCCAAGGAAAGGTGCCTCTGTCACAAAGCTAACAGAAGAAACTCTCTGTATGGCAGATGTTTCTGTAGAACATGAATGCAGAAAATTCTCAAACACTGTATCATCCATCCTGAGACACTGTGACATAGAGGACTTCATTCTGAAGCTTTACTAATAGAAAAATAATAACTTTATGGTAGTTGAGAAAACCCTGTTTTAACTGTACTTTTGTGACATCAGGCTTTAATTCAAGCCCCAGATTCTCTCTCAACCATGATTTTTTACTACTGACTTAGCTCAGGCTTGGTTTGTTAGTCTAAGCAATTTATGCTCTTCTTCATCTTCCTCCTATAGATTGCAATACCCTTTCCTAGTAAAGCAACCATTAGGTATTTCTAATCGATTTTTTTCTAGACTGTTGTACTGACGATACCACATGTAATTGATTGTCTACCATTTCTTCATTATCTGGTCCTCTTCTTCCCTTGGGTAATTGGAATATATTGTTTGGCTGGACACCTAACTTAGGTTACTTCGTGTTTCTGGTGAAAATTCCTGCCAACATAGTAGAAAGACCAAGAAGAAAGTTTTATGTTTACAAACAGAAGTCCATACGCTTCCACACAGTAGTTCCTTTCTGATGTACTGGGAGTGTGTATTCATCCTGTGGTCACAGTCTAGGGTAAACGGTGTGTGCCCAGAAAACATTTACAGCCACTAAATCCTCAGAAAGCTTCTCACTGCACATGCTGATATCACCCATAAAGGGATTTTCTTAGATGTTCCCTACTGTTTTTTTTCCTTCGTTTTTTATTTTAAACCGCAACACTTTTTGCAAAGTCAAACACTTAGCATTTAAGTGTTACAGCGGGGATTACTGCAACAAGCATGTTTCAAACCAGGAGCCCCGTGGAAACGAAGTATATATGGACAGATTCGTGGTAGATGTTTCAGAGATGTTTATTTCTCCAGCCGCATGGCCGGGGCTCAGCTCAGGAACTCTGCAGTCACGGGACCCAAGAGTCCTTGGCCACACAGGGGAACACAAAACAACCAATGGGAAATGAGGCTGACCAGGGGCAGGGAGACCCCGTGTCTCCCCCCCAGGGCCCC
>NW_008237410.1:1473940-1487622 GCF_000691975.1 Corvus brachyrhynchos
AATGAGACTGACCAGGGGCAGGGAGACCCCGTGTCTCCCCCCCAGGGCCCCTCTCCCAGGGCTCCATGGCAGGGGAGGAGACCCCAACATTTAAGAGTATTGAAATTAATATGTGCAGCCTTAATGATAAATCTGTAGGAGCATCTATTACTCTTGAAGGCCATTGAACCTCACAGGAAAACACTGTAGAAAAAAATTCAGGATTATAATTATGTCATGACCTTGTCCCTCCTTTCTTTAAACTCATGCTAGTCATGTTTCTTGTTATTCCTCATAAATAACTTGTAGTTTAGAAGTGTAAAAAACTTAATTAAAAATCCATGCAATCACTCTCCCAGCCTCTTCTGTCTAACTATAGACCCTGCTTGTGAATGAAGCCCCCTTCCTTCCCGTGTAAATCAACAAACAGGATCACATAACGAAACAGATCTTCCAGTTCAGAGTTTAATAGAAATTAGAGGGAGATAGAAGGTCTGGGCTATACTTTGATTAACAGCTTCAATAAACCAAAGTAGTATTTGGGGCTTTTCCTATGCTGCTCAAACCTGAAGCACTGAATTCCCATTATCTTGTTTCTTCTTATATAGAATTAAGCAGCTCCAAAGCTTCTTTCTGTACCTGAAAGAAATAAATGTAACATAACAGTGCCAGTTACAGGCTCTTCTAGCAAAACTTTCCTCACAAGCACCCAAATGTTTCACTGCAGTTGTGTAAATTCAGAACACTCCTAGGAGTAGTCATTTTTCTTCTGTAGTTCAAGATGCTCAATACTTGAAACATGAATAGGAATAAAACACTTAAGTGCCTTCAGTGTAATTCATTTACTATATAAATGAAGTTTATTTCTGTTGAATACAGATACTAGCTCTTGATTTGCTACAGTCCAATACCAGCATGCAGGAAGCTGTCCCACCTCTGACCATACCCAACCAACCTAGGATTTTCAACACTCTGGATAGCAACTAAGAAGTGCAAGACCATTTCTGAGGCTCTGTTTGCCTAAGGTTTCTGGTTAAAACCTAACAAAATTTTAATACGATCTCTAACATTCATATTAAACACCCCTCAACAACAAACCATACAAAACAGCAAAAAATTCTCAACACCCTCTCCTGCCTCCTCAAACCACATAAAAACCTCCAGCCCAACAAACTTCTGGTATTGACACAGCAAGCCATGCACACAGTGTAGGCCAGATACCTCTGAGTATCTGCGGTAAATGTTCAGAAAACCTAGTTATGCTGAGACAAGAATTCAAATGTCTTTGCACAGGCCAGTTTCCTTCATAGTGGACTATCAAGTCTAACTCCCAATGAATTTTGCATTGTACACATTCACCCAGAGAACGGGCAGAATACCACCTTTCTCAGTTCAGCAGCTCTGCACCCCTCTAAGATACTAGGAAGTAGATGTACTGGGAGGCCACAAGTAGCTGAAGCAGATCAGTGGTTTAACAACTTGGCTACTGCACAGAATTCACTTCTCACTGTACTTTTTGTATGGTTCCTAAAGAAAGACAAGTTTTTGGGATCACTGGTTTCAAGTGTGCCTCCAGCTACTAGTAACTGTCAGAAGAACTGACCAATTTCACACACACCTGAGACCACTACTCCTTTAGGCTATTAAATTGCTAAACATTTTGCAAGGCACTGGAGGAATGTAACACTCATATTTCCACTGAAAGATGTTACTAAAGGAACTCACTTTTGGAAGAAACAGTTTGAGGCTGACTAGAGCATCTCCAGAGGGATTCTGAAACACTACCTCAGTAGTGTTTTTTCTGAGGTGTGAAATGCAAAATCCTACCAAAAGTATTTCTTACGATTAGGACATTCAGAGTGTTGTATGGACATTCAGAATGTGCATCTCAACTGCAGCTTACTGCTAAATGAAATAGAAGTCTATCAACCATAAGAAAAATGAATTGGAAATGAGGCTTTGTTACTCCTGATGTTAACAGGATTGTTTATGAAAGGTAACTTCACCTGCTTTGGTTTATACTGAATGCATTACCAGGTATGAACAAACCTAATGGATTACCTCTCCTGGAAGTACTTAGAAATGTTTATGTAGGAAGCAGATGCCTACCCTCCAAACCAGAATCCTTCTGTGCAGTTTCAAAGGGTAATTAAGTGACTCATGTCATCTAGCATTTGCTAGATTTGCTGTCCAAGACACATTTCCTTAATTTGTTTTATTCAGATTGTCTGAATCTCTCCCTAGGGGCCTAGGAAGGACTGCAATGTTAAGGTTTGGTACATCTGTGGTCTTTTCTTCCTTGTGTTCACATGATTGTTAGCTATTCCAAACTGTGATTCCTACCTTACCCATTTCAGGCATATGAAAGGTCAATCTGTTCACATAGAAACCGGCTAGTGCAGGTGCCTGCCTGAACTTCAGCAACACAGCTAAGGCTGGATTGTTGTTAGCAATATGAAACTACCATGAAGAAGAAAGGATAACAGTTTTCTACTATGACTAAAACAAAATTATTTCCAACCACTGTTTTCAGAGGTGGCTGGTAACATACTAGAATTTTTTGGTGTTGATGTGATTCTGAATTATAGGTGCTAAACTATAATTTCCTCTGAGTTAATTTTACAAAACATTCCACTGCCATGATGTCATACATGTTGGGTACAATATATGATTGTATTACTACAATTCTTAACTTCCTACCTGTTTGTCCTCCTCTGTCTGTGCAGGATACTCCTTTGCTTTGCTTAACCACAGAAGAGCCATCTTCTTATTGTTTAACTTCAAGTATGTTTTCCCCAAAAAGAGCAAATTTTTGCTGTAGAAATTTGGATCAGCTGCATAGAGACAGGTATGAAAATCTTTAGATGAGAATTAGCAGCATACTATACTTTGATACTATATACTATACTTTGGTACTTGTTTCAGAAAACAGAGTAGTTTGGCTTTGGATCAGAAGGAAGCCAATGTAAAACTTTCACTTGCTAGATTTTGGTCTCATAAGCAATTATACTAACTAGCAGCTTGTTAATTAATGTAATAAATAACACTAGATTCCTCACAAAGAGCAAAGCAGTGAGCTTAAGGCATAACAGCTTTGCTTTGCAGGTTTTGGATTCTCTGGACCTAGCACATACAACACGCAATGCAACCAGCTTAGCGGGTAAAGGCAAGGGAAAATAGGGCACATTTCCTAGCACATGCAGATACCAGCTTAGTTTTTGCTGCACAGAAGAAAACAAAACTATTTGTATCTACACAAAACATTTTTTAAGGAAATATTTAAAGCTTGCTTTTATAAAGCATCATTCATTATTAAAGAGTAGTCTTGTCTACTGTTCATACTTATAGCAAAGGCTCTCCCTGCTGCTGGATTTAAGGTAAGGTTTCAAAACATATGGAGGTGTTTTGGAGGCAAATTTTGAGATGAAGTTCACTGTTCCAGTTCACAGCTGCATTACTTGACACCCAGGGGAAGACACACTATGAGCTTTTCCTTTGAACTTCACTGATTTAACTATGTACAAATCTTTCATAGAACACCGTCTTCCCTTGTCTTCCTTTATCTTTCAGCTAGTCAGTTTTGCTTATGGCTTCACTCCTGGAGAAATAACATGTTCATTTTTTATTTTATATCATGTGGACAGTTTAACTGTCAGGTTGGCACTCTTGATCATAATACCTTCTGAAATAATAGAAATTCTGCTTTTTCTATTTTCTATTTAGAAAACAGAGAACTTTTGAACTCTAAGAAAATTCTGAAAAAGTAACACAGAATTCCCTTTTTTAATTTCTTCTGCCCCCCTGCACTCCAGTTGAATTCCTTGAGAAAGAGTACTTTATTCTCAGGAAGGTACAAATTTCACTTTAATACTTACTCTGAAAAAAACCTTCATGTTACACTGTAAGTGGTGTATACTAGGTGTGTAACATACTTTTTAAAGTGTGTAACATATTTTTAAGTATCTCTGATAAAATGTTCCAATGTAACAGCGCAGTGTGCTGACTGGCCCACCACGTTTATCAGCTGATCATATGCTACTGTTTTGGGTTTGGTGGCTACAGTAATTAAGGTGATATTGACAGCTAGAGTTTTACTGAAAAGTCATCAATCCTAACATATTTTTCAGTCAAAACAAGTCACAAGTATTACCTTCTTCTGCCATGTGGAAGTAACGAAGAGCCTGTAAAAGACAAAGTTGTGCTCATTAAAGTGGAGAATAAACTCAACACAATAGTCAAATTACAGCCTTATGCACATACCTGAAGAAGGAGTTCCTATGAAAATGTGTGGATCTATGATATCCACACATTTTCAACTAGTTTCCCATCCAGCATATATGAAATTTCAGTCCATCCCTACCTTTTCCTAATGGTATTAGTTGGAGGGAAAAAGCTCTCACAGAACTTGAAAGTGCGGACATATCTACAAAACAGATTTTGTACTGAAACTGCAGAAGTCTTAGCAGTACAAGTTTACTTCTTCAACGACTTTTAAGTGCTACAGAACTGAATGCTGGGACTGGCATGATTGTGGTAGTATTTGAAATCCTGGCTGACACTCTGTATTCTTCTGAGAGTGTTTTTTCAGCAAAACTTACAAGCTTGACATTCCATTAAAAAGTTTTCTTTCTTTTTCAATCAGCTCTTAAATTGCCTTCTGTGTAACAGCAAGCAGTCTTCTACAATTACTTTCTAGTGACTCCTGCCCCCGCACTTTAAGAGAACAAAACAGTTATTGGTTGCTCTAAACAAACAAAGATTAAAACAGCTGCAGCAAACTTTTCTATTACCAATTGTATTGTCAAGTTTCTATATATGTACGGGTGTTTAAATAAGATCCACACTGCTTTAGATAAACACTGGTTTAGACACACTATTTTAAAAGATAAACATCTGGATAGCATGTTTTAGGGTGTACAACAGCAGAAATCTTCATAGAAAAGATGAAGAAAACTACTTTCAACTGAAAAAACTCCACACCGTATGTGGCCAGAGAATGAAAAGGTATTTTTTCATCTTAAGTAACAAAGCAAGCTGTTGCTTTTTGCATTTAATATAAGGAGACAAATTATATTAGAGCTAGCAAATAAGTACATGGCATAACACCACTGTATAAATCATCAGCACTGGACTAGTACAGACAGTTATCTGGAACAGAGCATGACAGTAAATACAAACTAAGTTACATATAGCTTATAGCTTATTATTTTCTATTGCACAAACTACATGAAATAATTTTCACTGTTCTGTGTGTGCTAATTGTTTCTTTGGTTGGGTTTTTTTTTCTTTGTAGCAATTTATAAATAATAGAAATCATCATCATAATAAAGCTGAAGAAAATGGAAGGTTTTTATGTTTTTAGATATCCTTTACTGTCCTGTTATATTCTCATTTTATTACTGACAGTTGTAAACTCACAACTCTATGCTTATTCCATAAGCAGAGGCCAGCTTTGTCAGGAAAATAAGTAAAAAGTCTATCATTAGCTTTCTGGGAGGAATAATAATCTGCGAAACATTTTCATACTGTACCTCTTGAAATGTGGAGGTTGGTGGTGTGGCAAACAGCGTCGCAGCTATTTTTCTTTGGTACCATGGCATCTCAGCAAAGGAGTAACACCTGAAGCAAAAAGACATGTTTGTATCTAAAATTCACATTTCTCTTGTTTTCGAGCAACAGTCTCATAATTGTTGTTGGACATAAAAACTGGATGTCATAATTGTTGATTCCAAGAGTCAAAACTGCAGACACACTGCAAGTTCTATAAGCACGTTCTCGCATCTGTACAAGAAAGTAACAAGATGTCTGAAGCTGCTACTAAAGAAGTTTTGGTGTGTGTTTTACTGGGAACTAACTACATTAGCTAAAACTGGGACAATTACTAAGCATGAGACAGATTTTGAGCTTGAATGATTTATGTGTGTTTTGTTCTAATGTATTTGCAAAAACAGCACAACCGAGTAATGTCATTGCCTTACCTCAACACTACTTTGCTTTTCTCAATTATTAATACAAAGTAGATCTGCAGTACATTCCTGAGACTCTGATCTATAAGAATGAAAATAAATTCAAGAATCAAACCACTGTGTTCTAGGCTAAGCCATGCTATGCTGTTTTTCTATCTACTAAATAACACAGGTAATCAATCAGTCAGTCACCTATCTTATTGGTGCTGGAAGGATTAAACAGCTTTATTGAAGCATTTCAAGTGCACAGAACATCCTGGGTGTAAACATTAAACAATGCTATTCACTTTAGTAGCCTCCCATGATGAGATTACAATTATTACTCACTGTGTAAAATAGAGCATTCTAGAGGAGGTGAAAAATTAGTAACTGTAAATGTTTGGAGGAGAGGGGGGCGAGACATGGAATACACAGTCTGAGTTGAAATTGTGTCATTAGATGTGCCTAATCAAAAAGAGATTCAGTCCAGGACAGATAAGAAAGAGAAAGGAGAAAAATCTCAAGAACTGGCTGATACTAAATGCCAGTTTTAGATCAAGATGGCTCTGGAATTCAGCAATGAGTACATTTAAATATACAACATGGGAATATTTTAGAGCCAAAAGCAGTATTAATTGCACATTTCTGATCATCTTTTCTAATTTTCTTTAGGAACAATGTCTTAAGTACTTTTCAGAACAAGCTTCCTATCTCAAAATGGACCCTGAGGCTTAGTCAGTTGGGAGCATATACTTATGCTTAGAAATCTGGACTATAGCAATTCTTACATCATGTGGAAATGAATGGTGGATGCCAAAAAAAAAGTTTCTAAACTAGTAAAAACCTCTGGAGCAGTAGATTGTCATTTTCTCCGATACTCAGGAGTCAAAAAAAATGACAGAGAAATTGACTGTGGTTTTTAATATATTTTTAAGGTGAAAATACATTGCCTTTCTTTCTTTTCAACCTCTCAATCTTACAATAGAAATCTCCTGTAAAACAATGTAACACCTTTGGTCTTTTTCAAGCAAATAACCAAAAGTGCTGTCTGGAGCCTCTCACTAACACATAAACTATATTGCTTTCCATCACACCACTTACACAGAATACCCTGGTTAGTATGGAAAGTTCTATTTCCAGTCCATTTGCCTGCTATGTAACAGTAATTCTTAGTACTATTTTCACTGAGAAGTAAATTAAATTTCCACAATTTTTGTTTAATACATAATATATAAGCTCCCTTTATTTAACATAACTTTTAAAATACTGTATCATGACAGATAATAACAGAAATATTTTCGGAATACATCTCACTTTTGATAGTTTATCACAGATTGTAATAAGTTGCAGCTGTCACTGAAATTCAAGGTAAATTCAGTGTTGAGTTTTGACTCGATTCACGTACTCCAGAAAAAATGAGCACTACTCACTATCACTGATGCCCACTTTGGATTCTATGTAGCTAACTTAACGACTGCAAAATGTATTTTTAATAGTTCCATACAAATAAATTAAATGAACAATTATTTTTCATCTTTTTGAACTGCATAAGAATTAACAGCTAGACTGTTTCAAGGCATGATGTCTTATATCTGTTCAATATGTTTTCATGCTTGTATCAATTACAAGCACATTCTAAATTATTCCAAGTAGTTCTGCAATTCATGCAAGGTATCTTAAACTGTTGCACTTTTCTTTGCCATGTGCTAACTTTAGTTTGAAAATACATCTTACCAAATCCCTATAAGATGAATTGTTGTAGCATCTTTTGGATTCAGTTCAATGGCTCTCTGGTGAGGGGAGAAAAAAGCAACACAACATGTGAAGAAGTTGTTCTAATACGTGGATTAAAATATATTTAAAACTTGTTATCCTACTGTTAATTAAACCAGACTGATAGTGTGTAGAATTTCAAGGCAATACACTATTTATTCAGTGTACAACTAAAGCAGCTCAGCTCCAAAAATCTGATGACACTGACAGATGTCTAAGCACTTCTCTTTAGTAGGTTACTAAAAGTTGCATTTGAGACTTGGCATGTTCAGATTTTGATATAATCTCTGGTGATATAAAATTAGTAGTCCATGATCTTCTCCAGTATTTGTCCTTTACTGTTACATAATCCACAGTTAAAAGGACAGCCACACAGCCATTTCTCAATATCAGTTACATTTGATCTAGCCCTAAGAGGTGTCTAAAGCACTTCAGCTATTTCAAGACTCCCTTCTAAAGCAACGTAGTTTACTGCAGGAGAGAGTTTGTACTCCTTGTTTCTGGGGCATTTCTGGAGCATATGTCACAGTAACCCAAAGAACAAAGTGAACTAGGAAGTCTGAACAGAAGTACACTTTTGGTTTTTCACCAAAACTCAGTTAGCAGCTGTCACACAATCTACATATTGGACACATTAATCTTGTCATATGCAAAAAGCTGCATTACCTGGAAATGCTCTTTGATGACAATAGCATTTCCAATTTTAGTCTTGATTCCTTCGTAGTCTCCAACATCACTGAGGCAAATTCCATACCACTGTAATTCAAAAAACAAAACCAAAACATTTAACAGAGCACTATATTAATAGTACATTTTAAAAAGCTTGCAACCAGAACAGCTGCCACCACCACAGATGACAACAAGCAGTAGGTATTTATTGTGAACAACTGAATCAATATCAGAGCAAGCTGCTGGTTTTCATGTGTAAGGGAATAAACATCCTCTTCTGATCCAAGATGCCAAGGCAACATTTTGCTACCTCTTTGCCTGTGAGTAAAGCAGCACAAAAAAAAAAAAAGGGCAGAATGAAGCCAAGGCCTGAAATATTTCCAGTGAAACTCTACAAAGCCCAGGAACCGCATGCTGAATGTGAGATGTACAACATTTTTAAGCCTACATCAGGGCAGGAGGAGCTAATTACATCAGCTGTAATCACCCTGATCAGCCACCTCTTTCCATGGTCCTGCACACACTGCATCAGTTTCTGTTTCCCTAGAGGAAGTTCCCCTGGAAAAGTCTGAACTCAGATCTTCCAAAAACATTAGGAAGAACTAGAAGTCTCACTCATTCTCAACTGAAAAGATAAATTATGCTGAAGTTTGCTAAAACAGCACAATGACATTTGTTCTGTTTTCTATAAGCAGAAATCAACAGACAAGATTTCAGTTATTTTGCACGGCTCACCTTGTGTGCTGCAAAATTTGATTCATTTATTTCAAGTGCCTTTTTTGCATACTCAAGGGAGTCATATGTCAGTTGTCTCTTCTCCTCTGCAGAAGTACTACCAAGCTGAGCCAGATCCCGTGACGACCGTGCCAGCCGCCATAACAACTCTGCATCATCACTAATTAGGAACAGAAACATTGATGTTTTAAAGCAATTGGAAACAAAGCAAAGGTCTTAAAGGAGTCTTTCAAAGTATATCTCAAGTGGGTGGTAAGACAATAGTGAATCATCTGTCATGCTATGCTATGTACAGCCCCAAGGTACCAAACAGCAAATGAAAGCCCACCATTACAGACTGTCTGACAATACCTTTGCTCTGCCATTCTGGTCTGCAAAGCAAACACATCTGCAGGAAAGATCTTTGTTTTCTCAAAAAACCCCCACAGATTTAGAAACCCCAATGGTACCACTCAAAACACCAGAAGGAAAAGGAGGGCTACTCTGCTCTTAGCTAGATGCACTCTGCTGATTTGTATTGATGTCTACTTGGAATACTTAAAACATTATGCATCTTTTTTTCCTCTAATTGTACTTAAATTATTAAATCCTTCCTAGAAAAACACTGAAAAAAACCAGATGAGCCATACCACCAGCACATAAATCTGTGTATTTATGTATTTATTTATATCACCATATCAAATGGTGTATGGCAGGTTATAGTCAAAGCTAAAGGATCTTAAGTTTTATTTTGGTAACATATTGTTATGTAACACTGCTTACACTTCATTATACTTTAGGTAACTACCATTTTAGTTTTGGCTTACTAATTTAATAGAGACTTTAAAGTCTTTCAGGATTTTTGCAGTATATTTTAAGGGATTTTTAGAGTAACAAAACAAACAAGCAGGACTGAAAAACTTGAGGGTTAACCCTCACTTTCTACAACTACCAGCTCTTCCTTCATTCATTTTTCCATTAGGAGGAAAAAGATCACAAGTCCTTCTTTCCTACTCCATAAGGGTGAAAAATAGGTTCTCCAGCATTCCACAGTGAGACTATTAGTTGAAAAATTGATACAGAAGAGCACAGAAAAGAAGCCACAGTAGTGTCACAAGGCAGTGAAGTACCTATTTTTATGCTGAACCAGCAACCGATACAGCTTCTCAGTTTCTCCACTCCCATACAGGTAGTCTGCTTGTTCTATCACATCTTCCACTTAGGAAGGAATTAAAATTGTGGAGACAGAAGAACAAATTATAGTTAATTAGGACATTACCACCAAAACATTTTAGATCAGGACAACCTAGCTGAAAATGATGTAGCTCATTTTTAGGCCATCATTGCAAACAACTTACAGCAGGACTGAGTAAGCAAGACATACAATGCACAACGAGGATGACAATCAGTGCCTCTCTAGTGAAACTACAACAGCTTTCAGCAACACAGCTTTGGATGCTGAACAGATTTAACAGTCCAGGGTGTCTTTCTCAGTGCATCAGACTACTACAAATAAGTTACTTTTTAACTTATGTGAAAACGGCAGAAAAGAAAAATAAAGTATGGAAAATGGACCAGGAGGGCAAATAAAGTAGAGTTGAGAGCAACAAAACCCCTTCATTAGTATATGTAGAGAATTTAAATCTTACAATAGCAATGAAAAAAACCCCAACTTTTAAAAATATTCTTCATTCTCAATATGGCGCCACAGTTTTGCCAGAATATTACTGCAGTTTGAGTGGGTCCCATTATTTACTCACAAGCCAAAACAAAACATTGCTTAAAGGTTTTCACACTGAAGTCCTTAGGATTTTCCCAAATACAAGCCCAAAAAATGCAATTCACCTACTGAAACTCCCATGTGTTCAAGATACTAAAAGCAAAAATAATTTTGAAAATCACAACTGGCTTTCTAGAGTATCAATTTATGAACTAAGTAGCATTATTTTTACGAGACTTTCTTATTCTGGAAAATACTCTGAAACACAACAGTGGTGGGGGAATATAATTTCCACAACTGGATGAATATAATAATACATAAATTAATATAGTACTTGGAACAGCATATAGGAAAGAGAATTATCAAACACCACACTATAGAAGATTATAGCATGAGAAAAGATGGAATTAGATGGAAAAATACCCAAAGGGAAGCAGATAGGTAATTTTGTTGATGTATGTAACTGTACAGGAGAAGAACAAACTTCGAGTTTACTCTTCTTCCAACATTAAAGCATTAAAAAATTACCTTTTATGTCAAAAACCTTGTCTAATTTTTTACAGACCTTCTACCTATGCTTATTGTCTCTTTGGTATTATGCCTGGGTCCATGATCAAACTTAGAAGTCAAACGTAAGCTCTAACCCCTTTCAAAAAAATTAATCATGTTTATAAGGTTTCCTTTTTCAAGTTACCTACTAAATATGGTAGCCACATTTAAAGGCAGCACATTTTCTTTACAAAAGAAGCAAAACATTGAAGGCTACTGAACACAAAAGCCTCCTCTTCATTTCAAAAAGATCCTAGAATATAAATCAGTGCATTCTGGATAATTTTTAACCTTGCTGTCTCTAAATGTCTTCTTTCAACCCTTTCAAAGATAAGATAACAATCTATGTGGACTCTGGATTTTAGTGTCCAAAATGAGCTTTGTGGTACATCTTCAGTATAATCTTCACTGAACTATTATGTTTGCTTGCTGACCTGAACACTACTAATGTATCTAATGACTAAATGATCAGAACTCAAAACTTCTGAATGCATCTCCCATAAGCTGTTTTATGCAAATTATGCTTTTATTACTTTATTTTTCAGGTATTTCTATTTTACCCTTATTTTCACCATACTTATTACATCTTGTATAGAAGGCCCATTAGCATTGCTTTTCTTGGCAATGTAAATGTCAGATTCATGTGGGAGCACTGAAAAGACCAAAGGCAACTAAGTGGTGTTATTTATATTCCTCATGACAAATGATGAATTCTTTATTCATCATTATTATTATTTCTTATTTGTGTACTGAGTAGCTATTTCAAATCTACTCACTGATGCTCCTTCTGCTGTAGCACATGAAACAGCTCCTTATCCATTCAAAAATTTATTGTCTAAATTTTTATTTCTATCTGCATAAACATCTAAGATGTTCCTCTTTTTGAGACACAGAGAAAGAGGTTACCTGACCTGGCTACTACCTCAACTATGCAGTGAGCGCACATCCAGTTTATGCTCATTCTCCATTCAGTCAGGCTGACTCTGAAAATCCTTATGTAGACAGACAAGTTCTAAGTCTGCAACAACATTCCCTTTTAAGATATTGTTACTGTCCTTCCTGCAGTGAGACTATCCTTATTGAAAGGATGTGAAAAGACATTTTACCATTTGTTCAATTGTTCTCCGGTAAGTGAAGCAAGGCTTTGCTTCCCCCTTTTTACTGTTAGAGAAATAGAAGACATTTCTCAGTTTTGTATGAAGCGCTATCTTGGTGTTGCTCAACTAGATTAAACAAGAATCACAGTGTTCATACTGAAAACATGAAATAGTTAAAACTTCTAGAAATAGATTAAGTTTTGGTCTGCATTCCTAACAGACCCATATCTTTTCAATAAGAGTTACTTAAAGATTTGACAGCAAATCAGTTATCATCCACCTTGTGCATGTGTTCTATCCCTGACAGGATGAGTGACTAGATGTGCTTTCCATGACACCTGAAATAATCACTTGTTGAAGTGCTACCAGACTACTCATACCCAATTCAAAAGCATCTCGTCATGAAATGATACTGCATGCAGTCTTAATGGAAAAAATCAAAAGCATTACACCATTTCCCGCTATAATTCTGGCACTAAAAGTTGTAAGTCTCACATCAGAATAACCAACATATTTCAAAATTTGAAAATATTACCTTTGAAGCTCGCATGAACCTCAGCGAAGCCAGAAATCAGCTTATGAGCTTCATAAACCAAAAAGGACCCTGTTGAAAGGACAACCCCCCTCTGAAGGCCTTTTCTAAGCACCTGTGTAGGATCATAAGACAGGTATTAATGAACATTATCACTCCGAGATAAAAAAGGTTTTTCTTGTCTGTATCACTGGTTATATTTCAGATTTTGAGCAAAGAGAAGACTTTAAAATATTAAAAAAACCCCGTAAGACAAAACGCCACTTCAAGCGAGTACATTTGAAGAACATTCAACAGAAGCGCACGATTACACCCGAAAACACGAACACAGCACTAGACTGAATATAAACCGTAAATACGGAGCAAACACAAGTTTAGAAGCAAAAATCAAACCCGTATTGCTCAAGCGAGCCCAGGGCTGTTTTCGCACAACCAAAGCAGTCCTTCGCTACGCCCCGCGATGCCGGAGCCTCCACCCGCCTCCCTCATGCCGGCGGAGCGGCCCCGCGGGGGCGAGCGGCGGCCACACCCCGTGGGAATCAGAGCGAACTAGGTTGGAAAAGGCCTCTGAGATACCCCGTTCAACCTACAACCGAACCCCACCACGTCAAACAGAGCATGGCACTAAATGCCACGTCCAGTCTTCCCTTCAACACCTCCAAGGTCGGTGATTCCCCAACCTCCCTGGGCAGCGCATTCCAAGA
>NW_008237410.1:1488224-1523520 GCF_000691975.1 Corvus brachyrhynchos
GCGCCCTGCCGGCTGCTGCTGCGGGGATCGAGGAATCGCTGCCCCATCCGCCGTCCCGCAGGTAGTGGAACTCGGTGGAGTTAGAGCTGTAGGCCTGAAGGTTTGAGTCCGCAGTGCCGATCTGTGTGGCGGTGTAAACGCCACTCTGAAAAGCACTCTCACCGCTGACAGAGGAGGCTGTCGAGAGTCAGCATCGTTCCTGAAAGCCACATGCTGTTCTTTCTGAGCTGCTGGTTGAGTGGGTGGTTGTTTTCATTCTTCACTGTAGTTGCATAATATATGCAAGACAAACCTTAGATAAAGTTCATGTTGTCATAACTTACTCTTCCACTAGGGAAAAGTTTTAAAATGTGAAACCTCTTCACTTTCGTTTACATACTCCTGTTTTCAAAGTACATTAAGTATCCTCAAAGTAATATGTATTGTCCTGCCTCCAACACATTTATTTTCCTGGGGGGTTATGTCCCTGAAGGTTCGAGTTAAAGATACTTCTGTGGTGGTGCAGGAAGTTTGTTTAGTAAAAGTAAATATAGTCAAGCTTAATCCCAGCTAGTCTTATTTTCAGTTGGAGCTTTAAATTTTAACTTCATATATGTAGAATCACAGAGGTAAGATGTTTCAAAGTGCGTGCAGAACACCAACAAGCATTAGAAGAAAAAGAGGCAGGAAAGATGTTCAAGGAGAAGGAGACAGAGGTCTTTTTGTTTATCTGTTCTGGTGTTAGGAAGAATGCAGTTTTGCAACAAGTATGTTTGTGCTAAATATCTTACAATTAATCTATACTGGTTCATTATAGGTGACTGTTAGACTAATTTCAGTTCAGCTATCAAAAGCATAAATCTATTTCTGGTAGGCTGAATAACTAAGGTGTTGTTAAATGTCATCTGCCAGAATTCCAAAGTAGCAGAATGGGTACCACAGTGTTTGTACAGCCTTCTTTGATGCTGAATGTTTCTCCAGAATTGAATGCTAAAGGGAAGCCATAGTGTTAGAAGTAATACAACTGAAATCTCAACTCTACACATATCTGGGATGGAGTTTAATTTTTTTTTTACCTTAATTTGATTTAGGAACAAATGCTGTCATTACATGGTTTCCTAAAGGAAATACCTTCAGGGACAAAGTTAAGGAGTAAGCTACCTTCTATTCCTTCCTCTTTATTTCCTGTGAAAGTCAGAATGCTCTTCCAACATAAGTAACGTATGATCAACGTAGTATTTGTAGATATTAGCTCCTATTAAACCCAAGAAAATTACTTCTGTTCTTAGATCAGTTAGGTAAAGATTAATACTGGCCCCTCCTAGCATGACATTTGAAGGTGTGGTGTGGCTTGTGCAAGCAAGTAGACAGGAAGTAGAATTGCAGTGTGTTTTTTTATAACCTTAAAGGTCTTTTCCATCGACTCTGTGATTCTGTTTGATTTCTTTGGTTTATCTTTAATATTGTTTTAGGTGAGATGCTGTTGCTCAGACATTTTGAAAGGGCATTATTAAGTGTTTGAAGGATTTATGAATAGAGGAATTTTGGGGCTTGGTTGCTGGATCCAAGCTTCTGTTTAAGGAATAGTCTTTAGTGATTTGGATCACTTGCTTCATACTTTGTTCTGTGGTTGAAGGAAGACTATCCTGTAGATCCATTCCATCTCGTAGATGGATCAAGTGCATGTTCACTCAGTGCTTTATCAAAGGCACAGTTAGGAGGAAGCTGAATTAGTTCTAGTTTCGGCAGTTTGCTTCTGGTACTTCCCCTATCCAGAAGGGTTGTTATAAATTCCTCGTGGCAGGTGATTAGCATATGTGCAATTATCTGATGGTTTCAGGAATTAGCATGACTGCTGTGTGCTTGTGTTCAGAGCCACTGCCTGTGGATATGCAGAGCATGAATGATGCCTCCAAGGCACAGGGAACGCTGAGTTCAAGTAGCTGTTGTGATACAGAAGTGAAGGGCTGCTGACTGGAGAGCTCTTGGTTTGCATATAGAAAGGTTTGAAATACCTCTGGGCTATAGTGAAGGGCAGTTTTGTGATTGTTGGTTTCAAGGTGTTGTTATTGCTTATACTGAGATGTGCTGGACCATTGCAGGATACTGATTTCATGGACTTTTCTTAGGCATCCTTTAGCTGTGTAAGGATGCACAGGTTTGCTAGAGCATAAATAACATTGGGAGCCACTGATTTTGATCTACTTACTCTAATCCACTGTTACCTTATTGAAAAAAAAGAATTTAATGAATAGGACAAATCCAGTAATCGGGTCTCTGTTCTTAAAATCTTAAAGGACTTTTCTTGCTGGACTTTTATAATATTTAGTATATATTATTGTCTAACAAAAGCTCTGAGTATCTCTTGAGTAATCTTTACAGTGCTGCTGTCATGGATACATAAAACTGTTGGACAGGTTATTTATTTTAAGAGGAACTGTAGTTCCTCAAACCATATGCCTTCAAACCTCTTGCTTTGATTGATCTATGGTAATAACAATTCTTGGTTTTAATTTTCTTTCATTTCACGTTTTAGTGCTACTGTTGGTTGAAGGTTTGGCCTTTGGCCCAGAGGCAGAGCTCTGTGGTAAGTTACTCTAACTCATTTTTAGGAACTAGTAGTTGTAATGGTGAAGTGTCGCAACATCCCTTGAAACAAACTGTAAAAAGGATTAGTCTAAAGCATGTGTTCACCTGCATCTTGTTTCTGCAGTAAAGTACTGCAAATTTTAGTGAGAAAGAAGTTTTTCTTTCTTGTGGGTAATGTTAATTATGTAGTCAGTCAGTCAGTGACTCTACACAGAGAAATTGCAATGAAGAATACACAATTTAAGATACTATTCAGATTGCATAGTTAATAGGTTGTTTTCCATGAAATAATTGGTATAAAGATACTCTGATAAAGCCTATTAACATACATGCAAGAAACACGTGTTCCTCTGGTTTGCTGCTCTGTGCTTAAAATAATTGAATTTTGAACTCAGGAGATCTGTACTTCTTAATTTTCTTGTTGAAGGCACAGTATTACCTTTTATAGTTTAGCTCACTTGAATTGAAACATCACCTAAAATACTTTTGTGTGAGGAAGGTGCTGGGAAGAACCAAGGATTAAAGATGTGCTTAAAGGGCAAACACATGTATACAGGATTAAAAAAAAAAATCAGCAGAAGGATGTTTAGAAATAACTGTTTTGAAGTAATTTTGTGAGCAGGTATCCTAGAAGTCAAATTAATATTTTCTTTGCAGTTGGTTTTGTTTTTTTTTTAAGTAGAATTCCGAACATGTTCTTTGTCAACGTAACTTAGTGATGGATTTCTATACACGGAAACAAGCCTGACTTGTTATACCAGTGTCCTACCAATTCAATAGAGTATCATAAAGCTTGTGTAAGTAGATGATTCATTTCCCATGCAGAAATCTATGCTTCTGTTCTCATGTACACATATACCTCAGATTTCTTAAATATTAGCTTTTATTTTTGATTGGCATAACCCTCAGTAAAATGAGTGGTACGGTCATTAGGGTTTTATCAGCATAATCTTACTTGTTTAATTCAGAATGCTCTTATTCCTTCCTGCATACAAAATAGTGAATATGAGAATCATGGAGTCATTTAGGTTGGAAAAGACCTCCAAGATCATCAAGTCCAACCTTTAACCTATCACCGTCTTGTGAACTAGACCATAGCACTAAGTGCCACAATGAGTTGTTTCTTGAACATCTCTGGGGGTGGCAACTCCACCACCTCACTGGGCACTCCATTCCAATGCTTATCAATACTTTCCATGAAGAAATTCTGCCTGATGTCCAACCTGAACCTCCTTTGGCACAGCCTGAGGTTATGTCCTCTTTTCCTGTAACTTGTTGCTTTGGGCGGAGGCCAACCCCCATCTGGCTATACCCTCCTTTCAGGGTACAGAGCAATAAGGTCGTCCCTGATCCTCCTTTTCTCCAGGCTAAACACCCCCAGCTTCCTCAGCCATTTGTCATATGACTTATTCTTTAGACTCTTCACCAGCTCTGCTGCCCTTCTCTGGACATACTCCAGCACCTCAATGTCCTTCCTGAACTGAGGGGCCAGAAGTGGACACAGGATTCAACGTGTGGCCTCACTGGTGCCAAGTACAGTGGGACGATTACTGCCCTTGTCCTGCTGGCCACTCTTGTCTTGCTACAAGCCTGGGTACCTTTGGGCTTCCTGGCCACCTGGACACACACGCTGGCTCACATTCAGCCACTGTTGACCAGCACTTCCAAGTCCTTTTCTGCTGGGCAGATTTTCAGCCAGTCTTTCCCAAGCCTGTAGTGTGGCATGTGGTTATTGTGACCCAAGTGCAGGACGTGGTACTTGGCCTTAGTGAACCTCATACGACTGGCCTTGGCCCATTGATCCAGCCTGACCCCTCTGCAGAGCCTTCCTAACCTCCAAGGTAGGTACAACTGTCACTGAAGAAGCGATAGCTGTGTCCGTACTATTAGAAGATAAAGCTTACTCTCAAGGTTTTGTGTGATTCTTCAAATACAGAACAACTCAAGCTGCTTCTGGTACTTACCTTGTCAGCACATCAGCTGGACAATTTTTCCAGCTGTGTTGCCTGTAAACAAACTGAAAAGAGGAGCCAGAATTCAGATTTAGAGGTAGAATTTTTAGAGAAGCTGGTTTGTTTGTTTGTTTTTTAAAATGCAGTGATGAAATTAGGTTGTGGAACAGTCTTAGCTTTTGTAACCTTGTATAAAATGTCTTTTTCCTGTGAGGTGGTCTGTTTCCTCAAGAACTGAAGGGTTACCATGAGATTTTAAAAAATATATATTTATATGCATGTAGCCCAAGATCCCTAGCAATTGTGTTGCTACCAGCCCTATCAGTGAGAAGAAGCATCCATTTGTCATAATTTCATTGTCAGCTTCTTGCAGCAGACATGGCATTTTCTGTCTTTTTCAGTCTGGCACACAGTTGACATAAAATGCTTAAGTGTAGCAAGAAGATTAGCTGATCAGGAGTAGATTTTATTTGCAAGTTTCTCATGGCCTTCCTGTGTTCATTTGGGCCCTGAGATATATAAAAATTATGGATTTTTGGTCTATTACCGTTAGGAGTTCACAGGAGCTAGGAAATGTTCTATGACAGTAAATAATTTCTATCAGAACAGGTTTGAGACTTGTGACTAAAGACAGTGATGCCAAACCCACTTTATTAGTCTTTTTGTCTTCTAATTAGGTACTTCTGCTTGTCAGACTGGATGCACCTGTAAATGAGAATATATCATTGTAATACAGCTCTGCAAGGTTATCTGGGCAAGCCAACTGACATTGCAGCACGGAGAGGATTGCTACAGTCTAGCAGTTCCCCACTGCGCTTTTAGATCATTCTGATAATAGATCTGTCCCTTTCCAGGTAGAATGCCATGTTTGCAGTTTCTGTTGAAAAACAGACAATGACTCAGTTGTTCGATGTGTACCACTTATCTTCACTAGAATCATCACTGGAGTTCAAAGAACATTCTGATCTATAAAACTGGAAAGCAGGACTAGTCCTTGACTTAGATTTTTGCTTTGATACTTACAGCTCAAGCAGAAAGACTTGTCGTATTCTTAGTTGACCTAATCATGCTCTTGAGCAGCCTAGACATGGCAGAGGATCCCTTGTGACTGTACGTCACTGCAGTTCAGATGCACATTATATACAGTAATTTTCAGTCTTTTCCTGTCCAGATTTTTTTTTTTTTTGAGCCTGATATGCCCCTGCAATCATAAAAGCTATTTCAAGGAAAAAGACAACTGAGCTGTCACCTGCACACATTCTGGTGTGCTTTGCCTCCCTTTATGGTGTATGCTACATGGAGGGCAAACAGTTCATAGCTTGAGAAAAACAAGGGTTTTAATTAAATTTGACCAATGTGGAGCACAGCTACTTTAATAACACTAATTAATTAAATAACTAAATCTCTTGTGTGTCGTAACTTACTGGCAGTCGAGGCTCATCCTACCACAGCCCAAACAATATAATCTGTCCATGTAAAGTTATTCCAGAATTCCAAATGTTCAAGTAATCCGGTCATCTATCTAGAATATTTTACATTTGGTTTGCCTACTAGATGTGTTGTAGAATGGTATTTCAACAGGTAATGCACTAGTGCAGCCATGATTTGTTTTTGCCATCCTGGAGAGATGGCAATTTGCCAGACTCTGTATTGCATCAAGTCCTCAAGAAGAGATTGCTTGCTTACCTGGCAGTGACTGATCCTTGAAGATGTTTATCATCTTTAGAAACCCTACCATCCACCTCTCAAACCTTTGGAACTTTTCAGCTAACACGGGCTTTTAGAAGTGAGGAGAATTGAGTGACGCTGGAGTAATTCTTGCTTTCATGCATTTGGCATGATGAGGATTTGTGCAGCATGAGCAGAGCTCCAGCAGATAGTGCTGTTTGAAAGACTCCTGGAGCCTGACTTGACACAGGTGAAGCATGTACGCCCTCTGTAAATTCTGTATGGTGTGCAGTGTTGTAAGAGAAGTATCTCTTCTTTATTTACAAAGTTTCACTACCTTAAATATTTCTTTGGATTAATGAGACAACTTTTTCTTTCTAATAAGTGTTTTACTAACTTTGAACATTTATAATGTTACTGAAAATCAGGTTGTTTATAACTTTTCGTGATAAAAGATATCAGTCTTATGGAGAAACATTTTTTTAAGCAAAATAGCAACATTTTTTCTTGAAATGCATTACTGTTACAGACATCTTTAACCTATTAAACAAATATAGATTCCTAATAGTCTCAAAACTTCTGAGGAAGATGCCTTGCATTATTTTTCATCTTGGATTTTTCAAAACTGGAAATGGTAAATATTAAAGGACCATCTTGTGATTTGTGAAGGTTTGCTCTTTGTCTGGATTTTGGGTATCCTCCACTTAAATAAATGCATGTTCTTGTTACAAGTTGTCTTTTATCTAATATGGAACAGTTGTTGCATCTCAAATGAGTATTTGCATTTCAGGGAAGAGTATCAGCCTTTTTATTCTTCCCTTCTCTATGCTAAAGGATGCTTTTTGCACAGCACCTCTTTTGCTTAATGTCATGATTTGACACTGGTCAAATGCCAGGCACCCACGAAGGCTGTTCGCTCAGAAAAAAAAAAAAATTACCAAAGGGCTCGTGAGTTGAGATGAGGACTGGGAGAAAACACTCTAAGGGCAAAACAGGTTCAAATTTAAAGGTATAAAGTAAATTTATTATTCATAGAGTCAGAGGAAGATAATGAGAAGTAAAATAAGCCTTTAAAATAACCTTTCCCCCCCCCCCCCCCGCCCCCCCCTCTTCCCCCCAACAGCACAGGGAGATAGGGCGTGGAGGGTTTTGGTCAGTTTGCTACTGAAGATCTTTTTCAGTTCCTTCAGGGAGAGGAGTAGGCGTCTTTCTTCTGTTACGCCATGAGTCCTTCCCATGGGCAAAACAGTCTTCCCAAAATTTCTATGGTGTGGGTCACTCGTCCACGGGGTGTAGTCTTTTAAGGATAGGCTGCTCTAGTTTGAAGCAAGGGCTCTCTTTCTTTCTTTCTTTCTCTTTCTCTTCTCTGTCTATTCGGGTCTTCCACTGGATCACAGCTTCTTCTGGCATCCACCCGCTCCAGTGTGAGCACTTTTCCCACGCGCTGCTAGTGGATCTCTGCATCCCCCATGGACTTTATGAATTACTGGGGGACAGTTTGTTTCACCATGGTACTCACCACGGCTTGCAGAGGCATTTTGGCTCCGACGCTTGGAGCACTTCCTCCCCCACCTTCTCCACTGACCTTGGTGCCGCCATGTTATTCTCTCTTACATCTCCTCATTTCCTCTTCTTCTCTATCTAGAAGAAAAACTGCTGCATGTAGGTACCATTGCCAAAAAGTTCCACTAAATCAAAGATTTTTGCAGTATCCCACAGCACCGAGAAGTTGATTTCGTCTAGGTTCCGTGTCAGGGAGTTGCTCGCCATCTTTCCACTGTTGGTCACATGGCCCCGCCGCCACTGTGTGGGCAGCACGGGCTGCCGTGGCACTGGCACTGTTTACCACCTCTCTTCATGCGAGGTGCCGGGAAGGAGAAGCTGCCACCGCTGCCTCTGCCCTTGTGCCCACGGCGCGACGGGCTAAGGGCGCCAGGCAGGCAAGGCTTGCCACAGGCTGCGCTGAGATGGCGGCGGCCGCGGGGCATTGCCACCCCTGGAAAAAACTGCACAGCCACTGTTTTGATTTTCTTCTTAAATGTGTCATCACAGAGGCATTACCAATTTCTCTAATTGGGCCAGCAGCATGTCCATGTTCAGCCATCAGAAATTGGTTCTGCTGTAAGTTTCCAGCAACTTCTCACAGAAGCCACCTCTGTGTCCCCCCCACACCCCCCTCCCCCACTGCTACCAAAAACCAGGCCGTGCAAAACCAATACACTTAATCTGCTCTTTTCCCACATTAGATGCATAGTAGGAAAGTTGGTGACATGGACGAGGGGAGGAAGTAACAGAATTGATGTGTTCATGTGGGAAAGTACTTGAGATGTATAATAGGTGTGAGTACACACACAGACAAAAAGGGGAAAAAGCTGACCCTATTTTTTAGGTTGACTGGATGCTATCCGTCTACCAGGGATTTTGGAAATACTACCTTAACAAAAGAAATGTGGCTATGAGTGTTTTCAAGGACTCTTAGTAAGGAGGAGTTTACGGAACTCAAAGCAAGAAAATTTTGACTGGTTTGAAAATGCTTCTCAGTTCAAGTTTAAATTCTGTTGAGTTTCATGAAAACCCTTTCTATTTGCTGTTGCAGCATCAGTGGGAGTTAGAGCATCATTTTGTCAGCATCAAGTTGTTTTTCTGGAAACTGTCATTAAGGAGTCATGTACTGGTCTGCTCTGGATTCCATGGGAAAGGCACTGACTGTTAATGAGCTCAGTCTGGCAGCCAGGAAAGCAATAGGGAATGGAAAATACTAGTATAAAAAGAGACCCAGGAAAAAAGGGGCAGAGTGCTTTTAAGAGGTGTACAAGAAGCCTCAGGAGTATTCCCTTAGACTCCACAATGTTTTCTTTCTCCTACTTTCTGTTTGTTCTCTGTCTTTTCCATGTTCCTTTCCCTTTTTGCCTCTAAAAAATCATTCATTTTCATGAAAAGTCTTAAGAATATAGTAAAAGGAAGAAAGCTGAGTTGGGTTAAGTATAGCTTTATATTCAAATACATTGCATGCATATGTTGCAAGTGAGCTGACTAGATAGAAGGAGATACCTTTCCTTCTGCCTTGGTCTGTTTGATGTCTCATGCTCTTTTAAGATAAATTAATCCAGTTGGATACCTGGTCTAGACTGTGAATTTACTGGAGAGAAGGCAAACCTGAAACTAAAGAGGCATGGGAGCTTCCAGGGTAGGCTGCTTGTGGAAGGATTTGGAAGTTTTAGTCTCTAAGTCAAGGACAATTGTACTGTAGAGGTTTACTTCCCCAAGAGTTGTTGGAAATGATCAATTCTATCCTTGGTGTATAATTATGGAGGTTTTCTTTTTATATATATATATATATATATAAATATATATATATATATGTATACATATATAAAATCTGGTGCTCAGACCTTCTTGGGCTTGCAAATGCATGTTATACCAGTGTGGGATTCATAACTGATAGTCGAGTTGTTTCTGTGGGTTTGTAATATCTGCTGGTCTTAGTTCCAGTGGAGAATGATTGAGGTACTTAAAGAGAAAAATGTAAGAATGTGTTCAGTTATTCCTTTATTTTAAATGAATCTTCAGAAAGAACAGTTCCCCTGACTTGACTTCAAAGTGTTTATCCTTATTGTTAAAATTTGTAGTTGTTTTTGTAGATTTACTAAGGCAAGATCACCTGTTACCTGCTTAAACTCCTTTTCCAATTCTGCCCTGCTTATGGTTTCAGCATTTTGTTACAAAATTTTGGTAGAGGAGTATATAATAAGATTTTTCCTAAGTCATGGAATTATTAATAATATCTACAATATAAGATACTGGCATTCATGTGCACTTTTGGATTTCATTTAGAGCTTGTGAAGTTTTATTGTTAGCAATAATATAATTGTTTGAGGTATATCCCATTTTTCATTTGGTTCCACAAGCATTCTAAGAAACCTGATCTTGTTTTTTAAGTGCAGATTTTGAAATTAATTTTTATACCTGTACGGTATAAAGAGTGTGACAGTAATAATGCTGTAATGTTGGTACATCATAAAGTGTAAAATTTGCATTTTAAACCTCAAATCACCACTTCTGACAAGCTCACACTTCTAGTGTCCAGTTAGAGAGTTAATGCATTGTGACAATCCTATTGTTTGCTTTTTAGTCCATTTTAATGATGATTTCTGTTGCTGCTTTCTAGTGTGACAGATGGCGGCACAGTGTGTGACAAAGGTGGAGCTGACTATTGCCTGCACCAATCTCTTGGATAAAGATGTTGGTTCCAAGTCAGACCCTCTGTGTGTGCTTCTCCAGAACACAAGTGGTCAGCAGTGGTATGAGGTACAGCCTGATGCTTCTCACAAATCTGTGAAAAACATGTTCTGAATTCTTGGACATTTTAAAACACTACAGCATATGATTTCATTAAAATATTTTAATTTTATACCAGCACTTCTGAATACTTTTTATTAGATTATGTCTCTAACAGTTACATGGGCAGCACATTAATAATCATTTGCCATTAAATAGAAACAACTGTCTAATTTTTAGCACTGTTCCCCAGCCATGTGTGGACCAACACCTTCTAAGTGCTTAAATGTGCTTTTATAAATAAAGTACTCCAAAACTAGGGTCTCATCCTGGTTTTGACAATATAGGATTTTATGTTGGTCTTCCCTGTGCAGAAATAGGTCCCACCTTAGAGAGAGTGATGAAAAATAGGTCAGGTATCCCTAACTTAGAGCTGTGGGTTTTGCAATATAATGTGTATATATAATACTTTGTAATGTAATTTATCTTTGATGAAAGGTTTGTAGAAAGATACTCCTTTGTACTTTAAGAACTTTTGAATGTATTTAATAATACAGTATTTGATTTGCTTGCAAGTTTAGTTTCTGAAATATTGGATAAAATGGTATCTTTCTAATTTCAGGTTGATCGCACAGAAAGAGTTAAGAATTCCTTGAACCCAAAGTTTTCCAAGAAATTCTTAATTGATTATTATTTTGAGCTTGTTCAGAAACTTAAGTTTGGAATATATGATATTGATAACAAAACCTACAATCTGAATGATGATGACTTCTTAGGAGAATTAGAATGTACACTGGGACAGGTAAGTATGCAGATGATTTCCCTTAGAATTAAGTTACTGAAAATCATTAGCCACTTCTACCTTAAATTTATCACTATGTTCTTGTGTAGTTGGAGTAGTCTTAAGTTGAATAGGATTCCCTTCATTTGTTTTTTCAAGCCTCAGTTCAGTGTATATACATTTTATTTGCAGAAGGTCTTGAGATGATGCCCTGAAATGTGCCCTAGGTTGGATTGTGGATTGTCAATGAGCACAAAGTTGTAGTAATTGCTGTTTATTTATTCTAATACTCAATTTCCTATTTTTATACTCCCAAAAAAGAGAATCAGTGTTGAACAAAATATGAGCGTTCACAAGGGCCATGTTATCCTTGTAATCTGCTTTCCACTCAATGCAAGCAGTGATCCTAGTTCTTCCAGCTGTAGGTTTACTTCTATTTCCCAGTCATATTCTGCTCTTGATGCTATCATAATTGTGCAGCTTCTTTTTAACTTGTTCTTTTGAATAGATCCTTCAAAGTCATTTGGGATTTTTCCTGCCCTGTATCCTAAGTATTTTTATTTTAAGTGCATTATAATGTTAGGGGCATTGTAAACTGAAGTTCAGTGTCAATTAAAAATTAATCATTCGTTTTTAAAGTAAAGAAGGACCTGTAGAATGGACACACTTCTGAGGAAGCATTTCCTGAATAGGGTAAAATAAAATCAACTGGATACTGTGCAGGGGAAGGCTGATTTTTTTTTGAGTGGCAGACATTGTGTTTATAAATCTGTTTGCTGAATGCATTTATGAAATATGCCTTGCAGGCATTTCAAAGGTATGTATGGGAAACTTAACAATTTGTAGTTGGAACCCAAGGTATTACCTTTGCCCATGTATGTGTATTATGTTACTAGAAGATATTTTATTTCTTATTACTCCTGAAGCTCTGCATGTGTTCATCTGCATATGTATTTTCAAAATTTTGAAGTGTATCAAGTATTACCTATTTATTTGTAGAAGATTATGGGAAGGAAATGTAATGCTGTCATCTTTACAATAAAGGAAAAATTCCTAAAATTAAATACCTCACTAACTTGTTTAATTCCTTTGAAAATCTATTAATTTGTGTTAGTAATGCTTGATACTCAAATTTTGTCTTGGCAGATCGTTTCTAGCAGGACTCTAACAAAACCATTAGTACTTAAAAATGGCAAACCTGCTGGGAGAGGAAGCATTACGGTAAGACAGTTAAGAAATAAATATCTTCAGAGTTCATCCTTAATTGTTTCTGGGTTTTAATTTTAGTTAGTGGCTTGAATGCAGTGAGTCTATTCTATAGTGCCGTAAAAAGCACTGTAAAGCATTTTTTTTTTCTCCACTAATACCTCTCTGTCATCCACTAGCAGCCCACCTTCTGTATTGTAAGTCCCATTGCATACATCATTAGGGCATCCAGTGGGCTACTGTTTGGGGCATATCTTTGTCAGTGCCATCATTTATGGTAAATAGATGGAATGCAATCCCAATGTCAAATCAAATTGTCCCTCTCTCCCCTCACCCCCCCCCCATTTTTTAATGCTTCATTTACAAGAAAACATGGGGGTTTTTTAGTGGACCTGTCATAGGAATGCTGTGAATATGAGATAACTGTGTAGTTCTTGAATAAAACTAAGTATTTTGTTTGCCTACTTAGATTACAGCAGAAGAAGTAAAAGATAACAGGGTTGTTGTATTGGAATTAGAAGCAAGGAAACTGGACAATAAGGTATTTAAATGATTGCTGTTTCTTTGATAAAGTAGTAAAATCAGAGTCTTGTCAAAGCAGGAAACATTTGAGTATTCATTCTCATTTTTGCTTAAAAAGTAAAATCCATTAAGGTTTTACTTACACTAGAAAAGAAATTGAATTAAGATTGCTACAGAGTAACTTCATGGACCGTTTTGAAATGAATTGTAATGTATTTCTAAGTAAGATAAATGCATTTCAGGGGTAGTCTGTGAGCAACATGCTCCCATTTTACTGTAAATCCTTACATTTATTCATAAATATAAGGGAGTTTTGGTATATCCATTGGTTGGAATGGCTGTATAAGTGGCTGCCCATTACCTCTTTGAAATAAATGGCAAAGACTGTACTTGGTGTTTATAAATTTGTTATTTTAAATATAGGGCTGGCTATAGACAGACTTTTAAAAACAAATTTAGAAAAATAATAAAAAAATGTTTTTATTTTTACCCTTTGATTTAATGATCCTTTTTTTGAACTGGATTAAATCCTTAGTTTCCTGTCTATCCATTATAGTACTTATTGGTATAAGTACTTTCTTGCTTGAACTGTCAGGTATTTGATATGTGGACGTTTTTATCCTAAATTCAAGGACATTCCCCACATTCTTTTTCTCTTTTACAGATGGTGGTATAATCAGACTTGCATTTCATCATCTAAAGCTTTTATTCCCTGAATTTACTTTTTGTTACTCTAAGTGTGTGTGTTAACTAGAATTTAATGGTATGCAAGCTACAGGCTGTTCTGAGATAATTGCATGTTATTTAAATACAGGATTTTTTTGGAAAGTCAGATCCTTATCTGGAGTTCCACAAACAGACTGGAGATGGAAACTGGGTGATGGTTCACAGAACAGAGGTAGGGTATTTTCAGTTAACAACAAATTGGTTAAGGTTATTTAATTTCCAGTGTGTCACAGCATGAGAGATACAGTGCCTTACCAAAAGAATTGACCGGCCTGGGAGCTGCCATGCAGACTAGTTAGAAGTTGCATCATCTCTTCCACTGATTTTTCTGGGAAATCTACCTTATTCTCCTTACACTGATTTTGATTTATGGCATTCTGTTTGGAAGGAAAACACTTTTTGGTTTTTTTTTAACTTCCAGCAATCTGGGAGAAAACAAATGTTTTGAAAAAGAATTGCGTACTCACACAGGGACATTTGTCTCAGTTCTACCCCCTGCCCTGTTCTCAGGAATGTGTCACCTGGCTGTACCCTTTACTAGTGAAAGTAATGGTGCTGGATGCCTGCATAGCAAGGGCAAGCCAAGGAGAATGCAGAGTGAGGGAATAGTGCTTGAGCAGCAGCAGCCTTTCACCCAGGAGGAGGTGTAGGGGCCTTGTGACAGCAAGTACCAGGCTAAGAGTAGTTTCAAAATGTCTCACTGTAGTGGCAGCTCAGGGCCCAGTCACAGCTGAGGTGCTGTGCCCATTGAAAGTGGTGACTCTATTAATTTTGAAGTATGGATATTGAAGAACTATAAATCCTTTTTGTCAGACTTACAAAAATAGCTTCCCTCATGAGGTGGTTCTTCTGCTTAAGGTGTATTTTTTCTATGATGATTTCAGTCATTAACTTCAGTAATAAATCCAGAATTTGTTGTTTCAGCCTAGAAATGTCTAATGGATTAGTTCTTTATGTTACAGGTTTAAAAAAAGTCTTTTTGTTACTAACTACTGTTTTTATTGATTACATTTTCAAGAGAGATTTCTTTCTCAACACTCCTACAGTGCTGGAAGTATTACTATTGTTAGGTGTTATTAATTAAGTAGTGCATGTTATGTGTAGTTTCTTGTATTTTTGTAAGATTATTATTTGGTTTATCAGGTATATTTATGGATACTTAACAGTTGACAAATTTTGAAGATCCTTCAGTATTATTTGTAAATAAAACTTAGTGTTCAGCTTGAGAGGCCTTTTATCCTCATGCACTGTTTTTATTTTACTACACTGTGAATTTCTTGAGGGCATATTTCCATAAATGACATTTCAGAATAAATAATAAGTGGGAGTGAATTGTAATCTCCAGAGCACTGATGTATTTAGAAATTCCAATGTATTATTTTTCCATACGTTCTTGGTAACTCATGCCTTAATATGTGTGTGTATGTATATATGTGTGGTTATTAAAAGAAAGCAACCAGTATCTTATTTATGTAATGATAAATTTAATTTTTTGCAGTGCACTAGCTGGAGGATATAGTACGTGACAGTGAAGTCTAGCAAAATATGGAGCTGAAAGAGACCATCTCTTTTTGAGCAATGGTATTGCATGTTGAGAGTAGTTTGTTTCTATCCCATATATATTAAGATTTGGAGTGCATTGACAGCAGCATTAGTCAACTTTTGTTTTGCATACCAAAACCATGGCATGAAGGTATGATCCATTATGATGACTGCTTTCCACCCTTGTGAACAATGGTGTTCTGCCTTTTTTTTTTGTTTTTTTCAACAGGTTATTAAAAATAACCTGAATCCTGCCTGGAGGCCTTTTAAAATCTCTCTCAATTCTCTGTGTTACAGTGACATGGATAAGTCAATCAAGGTAATGTATATTAAATGTGTGTATAAATTAATGCATTAAAAATTAAAATATGTAATAAGGGGAAGAAGTGTTATTCTAGGTACTGCATTTTTTTGGTTTCAAATTTAATTGAAAGTAGTAGGTTTCTTAATTGAAAGGCACAGATACCCATGCATGTTTTAGGGGAAAAAGGGAAAACACTGTACATTTGTGCTGCATTGTGTGGTAGAAGTTGGTCTTTGAAAGTCTGGGAAACCAGGTGAACACAAGTATCTTTGAAATGTCCAGTGGAGTTTCTTATTTTGATTGTACAGTTCTAGCATGGCATCAGCCAATACTGGTGGTGTTAAAGATACTGTATAGTGAAAGATGCATGTTAAAGGCTAGAATATGCTTTGTTCCATGTAATGGATCTTGTATTACTTTGTTACTGGTGCAACAGCTAACATTGATGAAATTTTTAATATACTGCCTGATAAAATAAATTACACTTAATGTACTAGCTAACAGATGTGGGTCAGATACAACTTGTGAATACCAGTTCTCTTTGTATAAAACTGAATTTTCTGTCAGAAAGTTTACCAAGTCTGTGAAGTGGTAGTTCTACCAGGGCTTTAATGTTTTTTATTTTCCAAATTTTACTTGAATAAATTGTGTTTAACTTCTGAATGTTTCTCTTCAGGAATTCCCTTTAGGGGTGGAATTGAAGCTAAACAGCCAATCAAAATGCCATTTATAAGCTATTATGATCATGTTAGAAACCTGATACTTTAGCATTTGAAAAAGAAACCCAAAAACCCAAATGCAAGAAACCACTATATTTGATATTCTTCCTCTGGGAAGGAAAACTTAGAGCATGATTTGCATGTGATGGGTATTAGTCATATGACTTGAGGCAGTCCTGGAAAATGCTTAACAGCCACAGGGATCTGGGGATTACAAACACCTGGATGTATTTAAATACATATTTATAGAGGAGACTAATGAGCAACTTTACAAGCCCAGAACCTTCTTCCCTTACTGCTTCTGTTTTTTCAATCTTATTCTTTTCTGCTTCCCTTTTGCCCAGACCAGCTGTGACAGCTCTTATATCTCCATATACTATAAATAAATTTATCATTTTCAGTAAACAGCCATACTGAAGCTATAGACCATTGGTCTAAGTGTATCTATGAGGAGTTATTCTCAGATCTATCATCATTTTAATAAAGTCTGTTCTTTGGAATCTTACTTCAGAAGTGTAGGTTTATATCCAGAGGAAATAGACTTTACTTGGAATAGTTATGGACTTGCAGACAGGCAGATAATGCCTTAACTTAGAAATGCAGGACCTATCACTTCAAACATTAAGATGTAGACAGAATTGTATTATGTAATGTTATTGAAGGATTAAACAATGCCTTTAACACTTTTATATGCACACAGTTGCATGTGTAATGGGCTGTTTCTCATAGTAAGTAAAACCAGTGATTTTTCTATGAGTGGCTTTTCACCTCTTTAATGACTTAGTTTGTGTATGCCCAGCAGTGCACAAACCAAGTTGATCCTTTATCTTCTGGATTCATGGTTATGTTCCATGTGAGTGTGTTTGCAGTCAGTGAAGTTTTTCTGTGTTGAAAATGTGAGCCTTTCATCTGGAGCAGGCATGCCTAGTTCTGCTGGGAAAAATAGGTTAAATCACATTGTTCCCTACTGCTATTGCCTGTCCAGGAGGGCATATAAGGAAAAAAAGGAAATGCTTCTCTCTCATCTGGAATAAATATTAAAAATTGGCTTAAATGGGTCAAACATGTCAAGCAAGACAAATTTTGATGTCTTTGAAATAAAGAAAATCTTTATTATATAATATATTATATATATAATATTATTATATTTATATATATTGAAAATCTACTAACTGTGCTAACAGGTATCAGAACTATTGGGTCTGGAAATATCTTCAGTTTTAAAATTTCAGCTACTGAAGCACTTGGCTGAGTATTTGATTTGCATAATTTATGGCATTCAGAAGAATTTACATAGCATCTGCCATGAACATTAATTAGCTTGTTGGTTCTTCGGCTGCTTGCATGATGTAAGGTGCTGTTCAGTGCATGTGCATGCATTTTTTTATTAGTGAATTCAAAATGTGTAGTAGTGCAAACTGCAAGATAAAGGCATGTTTTGTGCAGTAGAACTCCCAATCTACACACCATGTTTTGTACTTCAACATTGCTGTTTGTTTTCAGAAACCTAATTTCGTTCAGAAGTTCAAGTGTATGTTGAAGTTGTTTGTTTTACTTTTTTATTTCTAACTGAAATGCTCAAGTAATCAGCTAAATTGGTTCTTGAATATAAGGTACAATATTTTCAGACTTGAAAGATGGACATGCAAATAGCTGTTCAGTTTAAGCCATACATATTCTGAAAATTTTTCTTGGAAGTTTGCATTTTGATTCCAAGTAATGTGGGATACCTACTTGACTCTTGATTTATTATTGTTGCTATTTATCATCATAATTAATAAATTATTTTAGTGTATTTTTCTGTGATTTGATTAAGTTAGCTAGCATGTCTGTATTGCTGAACTGAAATAAAATATCAGAAGTGGATGGAATTAATATAAGCTTTTATAGATAAATAACTAGCTTTTTATATAGAAAGGCAGCTGGGTCACATTTTCAAACAGAAAAAAAATAAGTGTTTTTCACTCCTGCCTTCTTTGGTGGATTGGGCTGTTAAAAGGGTGCATTGATTCAATAATAAAGCTAGCCATTAAACTCTCACTATAGGAAAAAAAATTTTAGTTGACATTCAGGTCCATGAAGTGTGGATCATAATTTAACAGATCCACTGTTTAAATTTGCTAATCTTAAAAACCAGAAATTCAAATATTTTTTCTAGCTTTAGGGCTGAACCTTCATACGCTTATAAATTCTATGTAATTTTGGGGATTAATGAAGTAATATAAAAATGTTGCTAAAACTCTTGTGATTGCTTACATAACTGATTTACTAAATTTTTAGCTGGATGCTCAGATTCATGATTCATGTAAAAAACCCTACATTGTTTTCCTACTCTTCCCAACACCCCATCACTCTCAAAACATAGTTCAATATAACTGATGTTACTTGCTCATTTAAGACCTGGCACTACTTAGTATTCTCATCTCTCCTTCACTTGAGTGGAAGATTAGATTCGAAACTGAGTGTATTGGCTTCTACCCAATCTTAATCTGTTAAAGTGCAACCCTGTGCAGTTCTAAGACTTAATGTGAGAAAAACTCTGTAATATAAAAGCTACAGGAATGTTTGGGATGTTCAGGTTTGCCATTGCAGTGTTTATTGTTTTTTGGGGCCGTTTCTGTTACTAACACTAAGTAATGCTGCATTTTAGGTTGAGTGCTATGACTACGATAGCGATGGGTCTCACGATCTCATAGGAAGTTTTCAAACCACAATGTCAAAACTGAAGGAAGCATCTCGGTCATCACCTGTAAGTGTTACATAGTCTAAGCTGCCTGTGTGTTCTTAATAAGCTGTTTTACTCATATGGGATCAAAACTTAGGTCACCTGACCTAAGTTCTATTAGGCTGCACCTTAATGCTACTGTAGTTGAGGCTGAATCAGCATTTACATTGTACGTCTATTTTCCTGGGATTAATGTCTTGGTTACAATTTTTATTATGTGTCTAAATGCCCAAGCATCAGCGCAAAAAAATTTCACTAATCATAAAAATAAGCAAATAAAAAAAAATTAGATTGTCAAAAGACAGAATTCAGCATGACTTTAACCACAGTTAAAAGACCAAAACTTGTAATATTTTTTTCAAGTATTACTTAATCCTTTATTTTAAAATGTGGCACTTATTAACTATTATATGTACTTTAGTGAGTATGAGAAAATTCGGTATTTTTGCCAATGCACAAATGTTACTTAAGGTGTGTTACTTAAGGTGGCTTTTCTCTAAAGTGATATTACCCTTCCTGATCTTATGAACTATAACAATTTCCAAACCTTTTAATAGGCATGGTTTACCTGTAGGAGACAAAAGTTGGCATAGCAAATGTAACAAAAGTATTTTTTTTATGGATATGTGTGCTATCAAAATGTTTTGCCATATTTTCTTTTATTTCTGTAAAACCTGCAGAACTATTTCTGCATTAAAAGTACTGTATACAAGGTCTGTATACAAGTGCAGGCTTGTACTTTTCTAATACTTTGTGTGTTGTATTTTTACTAAATAATAAAAATAATAATAATTCCAGCCACAGCTGCTGGAAACACTGATGCTTTTTTTGAATTGCCATGTCTTTACCAAAAAGAAAGTTGTTAGCAAAATCCTCAGAGGGAGAATGGTAGAGAATTTATTTGTTTGTTTCAAATACAGTTGCCAAAACAAATGTATTTGTAACCTTTTGGGCAAGAGAGGATTTCTGTCTTGGGAATGTGTTTTTTTCTTGCTGATATTGGGCAGACGGGGTTTAATTTTGCAGGATTATGAAATGAACTGCATTTTTAATATAAGCCCAAAGTATCAGTTTTGAAATATTAAACTTGTTGCATAAATGATATTATAGCATTTTTGTTGGATTTGTTTGCATTCATGCAGGTTGAATTTGAGTGCATCAATGAAAAGAAGAGACAGAAGAAAAAGAGCTATAAAAACTCTGGCATTGTGAGCGTTAAGCATTGTGAGGTCAGTAATATATTCTGGTATGATTCTGTTTTTAAGTGTTAAGGCATAACAACTCTCATTTCGTATATCTTCCATCTTCAAACTGTAAGAAACTTTAAAATGTCTGTAAGTTCCAGACGCAGTAAATATTTAAGGGACTCTGATTCATGTAAGGAGACAAATTGAGAGCTGGATCACATATCTGTCCTCCCATGCCTTCACTTTCTCTTGAACAGAAAGGTTGCTTACCAGTTTGTAAAGTCATTCCTGAACCACTGCATTTCCCAACTCACCGTTTTATGTCAAAGTAAAATTGTGTAAATCTGTCATAATGTGTTATTTTATAAAATGAAAGTCCTGTGGGAGCTGCTTTGGTGTCTGTCTGGAGTTTTGTTAAAGGCCCGATTCTGATGCACTGAGTGTATGGTGGCACATGTTGCAAATATCCTCATTGCAGTGGATGGGTGGGATAGCTGTAGGGCAAAACTAGTGCTTTTCATTGGTAAAGATAACAAATCTGGAACCTCAGAAGTTGCTACAATAATCCTAGCTGGGTTTTTTTCCCATCGAATAAAACAAAATTTCTATCTTCCTATTTTTAGATCATTGTAGAATGCACATTCCTTGATTACATCATGGGTGGGTGTCAGCTGAATTTCACAGTAAGTTAAATCATTTGTATGAAGTACCTTTTGAGTTTTGGAACAAATTGAAGTATAGAATTGATTGGCTGTCTGCTTTATTTGATTATTGTATTTTTTTGTTGTTGTTGACTTCATTTTTGTTCTGCAGAATGGAGCAGGAAGGTATTTTGCCAGAGTGCTTCTAGTCTGTTTAAAAAAAAATAGTCTGTTTAAAAAAAAAAATAGTTTTTGCCTAGTCATCTAGGCAAAAAGTTCTGAACCTCTGGTTATGTTCATTAGGAACTAGCTAAGTTGTGTGGATGGAGACCAAGGAGAAATTTACAGTTCTTTGAAAGCAACATGCAGAGGTCATCATATGGATGAGGACTCTTAAGTTATGTAATTTGTGAACCAAGTGCAACACAAATAACAGTAAGATATCTTCATCTTAGTAATATGCTTCATCACAAAAGCAAAGACCTGTTGAAGTCAGAGAAAGAACTCTCTAGGCTTCTGCGGAGCCTGACTAGTTGAACTTCTGAGAAGAAAGGTGTGTGTGGCAAGATAGAGAATGAAATTCATTTACCAGCTTTTGAAGAGCTGCTGTGAATAGTAACTGAAAGTAAACACAGTGAAAACCTGACAGGATGCCCAGAGAAGCTATAGATGCCCCATCTCTGGAAGTGTTCAAGGCCAAGTTGGATGGGGCTTTGGGCAACCTGGTCTTGTAAAAACTGTCCCTGCCCATGGCAGGGGGTTTGGAACTAGGTGATCCTTAAGGCCTCTTCCAAGCCAAACCATTCTGTGATTCAGATGAAAGTAATTTCAACCCTTCTGGAGAGATGCAGAGCTTTTGAGGGTTTTGTAGTGGCATTGTTTTAAGAATGTTAATATTCCAAGAAACCTGCATCCAAGTACTGTGCCTGTTAGATTTGTAGATGTCCTTTTTACTACTCTTTCATGATTTTCACTTTGGCTTTGCCAGAGATAAGAAGCATAATTTAACTTTTAAGACCAATCAGATATAAATACTGCATTTGACAGGTGGGGATAGATTTTACAGGCTCCAATGGAGACCCTCGCTCTCCAGACTCTCTGCATTACCTCAGCCCTAATGGAGTTAATGAATACTTAACAGCCATTTGGTCTGTCGGGATGGTCATTCAGGATTACGATACGTAAGTGTTAGATTTTTATTTGGATCATTTTTTTAGGTATGTATAGACATTTGTGGTAGTTTTTTAAACCAGTGTTGAAGATGCCTGCAGATGTACTGGAATGAAATTTCTGAGCTAAGCTATAGAACTATAAAATAATAATCACTGTACCATCATAAAATTGCAAGTATAAGCTTGTGTTTACTTCAGACAAGCAGGGCTTTTCATATGTGATGAAAAGAGCAGCATTCATTAACTAACTGCTTGCATTCTTGCCAGTTTGGTGTTAAAGACTAGTTTTGGTCCTAGAAACATTTGCAGTGGGGAAGTTCCATTTAATTGTGCCTCTTAAATTGCATTTTTAATAATGAAAAGCAGCACTGATAACTAAACTTATGGAACTAGGGCAACTTTTAATGGAAGCCACTGACTTTGTTTTCTTTAAAATTGCTTTTTTAGAGATAAGATGTTTCCAGCTTTTGGATTTGGTGCACAAATTCCTCCTTCCTTTCAGGTAATGGAACGTGTAAATGCACTACCTAGGACAGCTGAAAGCACTTACTTCAGGAGGAGATTGTATATACAGTCCTGACTATGTCTTCTGTGTCTTCACAGGTGTCTCATGAGTTCCCAATAAATTTTAACCCATCAAACCCATTCTGTAATGGTAAGTCTGAGAAAGTAACATCAGACTTAGAGAGTAAAATGCCTAAGGTGGAGGCATAAAGACACTTGAAAAGTGAACGAAGCATGTTGTTCTAATTAAATAATTAGTTTCAGTCCTGTAGCAGGAAACAATTTGATAACCAATTTCTTACTTATGAGAAATAGCATGGCATCTGTCTTCTGTAATGATTTGTGAAAGAAGTGGTTTAAACAACCAGGGCACAGGGCTGGGAACAGTTCTCTTGTGCTGTCAAGCCACTTTATTCTACTTTGCTGCTGGTGTGGAGTTGTCTGGTTTGAGTGTTGTGCTGCTAATGCCTGTTCAGTGTGGCCTCTCTGATCACACTACCAACCACCACAAGCTGCCAGGTGAAGAGAAGTGCTGTAATTCAGTTTCACACCCTTGAGCATACAGTATTTGGCCTTTCTGTTCACACAAAGCCAGTCATGTTATGCATGTGCCTTAAGCATTGGTCAAGCTGAAAGCCTCCATTGCTCGTGAATATATTTTTTTTCCACCATGGTTAGTTTTAAGTTTTGGCATCATCACTTCAAGTAATGATTTATACAGCTTTAGAAAAATCAAGTACTTCAAAATATCCTAATTCGAATATGAAAAAAAAGAAAGATTTGTTTCTCTTCTCTAGGGATCCAAGGCATTGTTGATGCATATCGAGCCTGTCTTCCTCAAGTGAGGTTATATGGACCAACAAATTTTTCTCCAATTATAAATCACGTGGCAAGATTTGCTGCTGCAGCTACTCAACAGCAAACAGCATCTGTAAGTTCTTTATGGTATTGTGTGTTTTTCTTACCTTTTTATTTTCCTTCTAGTTTCTAAATACTTCTTTTCTCTTTTAAATTTATAAGTGTATTCATTTGACAGTTGGCCCTTTACCTTGTGAAAAGGTGTTTGTTACCCTTACGATAAAAACTAATTTTTTTTTCCATTGTACATAACAGTCCTCTCATCAATTAACTAAATAAACTCTTCAGATTTGAAATAGAATCTTAAAAATACAGAATACCTTTATGGTATCTTCTGTTCAAAGCTCTTGCAGTACTATACAGATATTAAAGTCTAATTTAAGCCTTTATAGCTAAGAGAGTGGTTTAACCTCAGCTGAGGAAAAAAAATCAACTGGACTTAGTTTCACATCAGAGAGCTGCAAGAGAGGATTAACTAAGATAGTGAAGAAGTAGATGGTATAGCTCCTGACATCTAGGTACCAAAACAGATACTTAGCTGTGCTATAAAGGTTTAGGTGCTGTATGGGCTGTGCCTTTCTCCATATTAAAATTGTATACGTGAGTTGTTGACCATATTAAAAATAGAAAGTCTGAAAACCAAGTCTTGAGTATTCAGTCATGTAGATAATAATGCATGGAAGTTCAGAAAATCCTAAATCATTGATGACAGCAAATACCGGTGTATTTGATGTCATGTAAAATCAGACAATAATCAGCTATTTTTACATGGAAAATTGTCTGTGGAAACCAATTTGAAAAAAAGCTATGGATTTTTATATGCCACGAGGCTGGAAAGGTTTTGCCTTGGTAGTCTTGCATTAGCCTAGTAGCTGTCATACACATATATATATATATGCATATATATATAATATATGTGTGTTTATATCTTAATAAAAGTAGCAAACCTCTCGTCAGTTTTGGTTTGGTTTGTTTGGGTTTTTTTTAACTTTTATTTCTGAGCATGTAGTATGCCTAGCAAGAGATTTATTTTTCCTGCCTGAAAGGATGTATTGAAGACAATTTGCTACCTTGGCATTTAATACACATCATAGTCATTTTGGATTCGCTTTTGATTCTGATGTGGTTTTTTTTCCAATATGGAGCAAGTATGAGAAGAGAGAAATAAATCCAATGTGATGTGCCATCCTGCTGCTGTTGCTTATAGCTTTCTGTGGTCATAACTGCTTTATAGATGTTCTTGCTGGAGTTGGGGAATGGACTAGCAGAAAGCAGGGAGAAAAAGTGATACCTAAACAGACAGGATAAGGGAAGAACAATTATTTGGAGGCAGATAAAGGCCATTGGGAAGGAAAGTACTGAAGAGAAACTTCTAAGAATACTGAGAGTATCTTTGGGACTTGAATTTGTGCTGTTCAGTAATTGTCTGAAATGAACCAAGTGAGGGAAGACTAGAAATTCAGAAAGCATTTGATAATCTTCAGACTTTGTACTTCTAGCTCATTTTTGGTGCTCCAATCCAGAACAGAAGCTAAGATGCCAACTTCTAGAAGCCCCAACAGAATAGTGGAAGCAACTCAGGTGGTACTTAATTAAATTACTGATGTACTACAAAGTAATCTCAGACACATTGATAATTAATTTCATGAAGCAGCTAGAAAATGTGATTAAAGGAATTTGAAAATGGCTGTGTTTTTCAACACTAAAAGGTGTGATTTAGGATTTTTTGGGATACAATGAATGAAGTAAAGGGAAGTGTTTCAGAATGGTATTGATAGACCAGAAAGGAAACATATACAAGTTTCAAAGGTGTTATCTTTCCAAAACCTCAATAAACTGCCTTCTATCCCAGAACAAATAATGGGAAAATAGGTTAACTGTTGGTTTGTCTGGGGATTTTGGAGAGAAAGAAGGGTCATACCGTTGGGTTTTTGGATGGTGGCTATGTAACGATGACTTCTTTTAAAAAATTATGTTGTCCTTATGAGCTTCTTCAGACTGTACAGGTGAAGCCTGACTGGAAATCAGATGTTTGATTGTAAAATTCAGTGAGCACATTGAACATGCTAAAGTGACAACACTACATAGTCTGTATGTGGGTTTTTCTAAGTGTACATGCCTAAATGTGTTATTTCTTTGTCATAACACTGTGTTTATTGATTTGACAGCAATACTTTATACTTCTGATCATAACGGATGGTGTGATAACAGACCTTGATCAAACTCGAACTGCCATAGTTAATGCTTCAAAACTGCCCATGTCCATCATCATTGTTGGTGTTGGAGGAGCAGACTTTGGTGCTATGGAGTTTCTTGATGGTGACGATGGAGTTCTTAGGTCCTCGTCAGGAGAACCAGCTGTCAGAGACATTGTCCAGTTTGTGCCATTCAGGAAGTTCCAAAATGTAAGTAATCTTACTGATACACTTAATAAATATTTTAGAGGTATGCTGGGCTTGCTAGGATGTCCTACATCTAGTCCTAAGCTTTTGTGGTGTGCCCAGTATGAACTCTGAGACAAGTCTTTATCAAATGCTAAATAAACCCAAAAACCCCTCAGTTTCTGGTTCCAGCACTGCCTTTCTGACTAGTTGCTGCAGCTGTATGACCTTTGTAAAACTCTCTCAGACTTGATTAGACAAATGGATGTGTTTTGCATTTGTGAGGAAGAACTTACTATGGTTTTGTTCTTATGGTAATTTTTCTTTTTATTGTGGGTGCCCATTTGTGTGTGTGGTTTAGTCTCACAATTTAGTGTAGTATTAAAATTCAAGGCCAAGTCATAATCAGTAGAAGCTCTGTGTGTCCATAGTAGTGGTGGTAGTTTTCATTTTCATAAAAGTCAATATAAAAAAAAAAAAGGTGGTGAAAGAATGAAGTACTGATATTTTTTAATTTCTATAAAACCCAATAAAGTATGTGTAGGCTAATATAAGTCAACTTTTAAGCATCATATTGTTGGAAAAAGTTGACTTAAATAAAAATCACCAAAATTTCCTCAGGATGGGTAAGATAAAATCAGTATTTTTATTTCCATCCTAATATATTCTAATTTTCATGTCTTAGTAGTAACTTGCGTACTAGTTTGAAAACAAACCAGTGGGAGGCATCAAGTCAGAATAACAATTTAATGGGGAAATTAAAGAAAAGGAAAAAAAACTAAAAGAAAACGCTGGTTCAAACTGACAGAGTCAAGATACAACCTGAGTCCCTGTTAGGCAGGGTGGTGGTGGCAGTCTGGTAGAATGGTGGCTGCAGTCCTCTGAAGCAGTGATCCTGTAGAAAAAGGGTCTGCTCTTCCTCAGAAGGTCCAGTGCAGGCTGTGTAGCTCCTGTCCCTTGGAAATCCAGTGGAAAGGGTTCTCTCTGGTGCTCAGAATCTCAGCTTATATCCACGATGGGATGCTTGGTTCCTCCCTCTGGGTGGAGCATCTCACAATGGGGTAATGAGTCATGAGGCCAAGTGTTGATTAGGCTCATTAACAGAAGATAGTCCGAGGGAGTTATCTCTGAGTCATGCAGCAGGACAATGATGGGCCATTAACAGAAAGATAGTCTGGGGGGAGGAGGCAAGGAAACACTGCCCCACCTGATTTCAACAGCTCATGAGGATGGTAATAGAATACACTGCAACCCAGGACAAGGAGTTAATAATACTCCTTATGACTTCTTTATTTTGCTTTTATATTTTTACTTTTGATACACATTCTTTGTTTAATCTCAGAGTAACTCAGGCAAACTGAAATGAGAAAGCGAGAGCAAAACCAATACACAATATGCTTATCAAGTAATGCACTTGGATGTAGATTAACTAGGGTCAATATTCAGTATAATATTATATATTCAAATGATTTCAGTTTCTAGAAAAAGAGATGTTTTTTTCTTCTCAGAGTAACTCAGGCAAACTGAAATGAGAAAGCGAGAGCAAAACCAATACACAATATGCTTATCAAGTAATGCACTTGGATGTAGATTAACTAGGGTCAATATTCAGTATAGTATTACATATTCAAATGCTTTCAGTTTCTAGAAAAAGAGATGTTTTTTTCTTATGGATACTTAGTCTTCCAGTAAAAACAGTATCTCCAGAGGAGCTGTTCCATAGAAATACAGTTATTGTGGATGATACTTGGTGCAAAAGATTGCAGATGATTTAGACAAGTCCCTGTAGGGCCATCTTAAGCAGACAGTGGAAGTATGTTTACATGGCTGAAGTCTGATACCTGCACTGTGCATTTCATATGACAAAAGATGTCTTCAGACATGGCAGCCTTTTGAGCGCTCAGCTCCTGTTACTTCTGTGGCACAAGACAGCCATCTGATTGGTGGTGACAGGGGGAGAAGGTAAAGCTGACAGGGAAGCTTCCATCTGTCATGTCACACAAGGGCACTGTGTAAAGTCCTCTGTAAAATGTCAGACTTTAAGTTGGCCTTCCAGAGGAGGTGCTTATTACTTGCCTTAGAATCTTTGTTAGCAGTGGTGAAAACTAAAGCTTTGTGTTCTTTTTTTATAAGTCTCCCAAAGAAGCTCTGGCTCAGTGTGTCCTGGCAGAAGTCCCTCAGCAAGTGGTGAACTACTTCAGCACCTACAAACTTCAACCTCCTAAGAATCCTGCTGCAAAATGATTGGGCTGAGCAGAGGAGAGACTTTGTGCTTGCTTTACTTGCTGTATTTACAGACTTTGGTTCTCGATATACTTCTGTATACATGTACACATGCCTCTCTATTGTAATGTCTTAGCTTTTGCCTACAAATCACTTTGCCAAGTTTGCCTTTTAAGGGCCAAAATTGTAATGGTGTTTAGATTTGATGTTGATTTGAGAGACAGTGCTTGTATGGATGCATTTCATTTTGAAGAGTGGAAAAAAATTTCTATTAAGTCACCATAACAAAATTTTGACACAGGTGTTTCATATTCGGACAAGTGCCACAGAGTGTGGAGGCCCTCTTGCACACCTGCTTCTTGTTTGCCACTTCAGTGCCTTTGGGCAATGCCTGGGATTCAGGGTTGTGTGAACATAAACCAAAGAAGTCATTAAAATATATATTCTTTTATAGTATGCCTTCTCTTAAGGTAGTATGGAAATAACTAGGGTGAATCAAGGTAAACTGCTGTCATCTCAGAATAATACTACTGGCCTTTGAGGCTACTACTGTAAGGCCTGTAAGATGTGTTCCAATGTGCAGTGTACTGGAAAATGGAAGTTCCAGATTTTATTTTGGTAGGGTTTTTGTTTTGGGGTTTCTCCTCCCCTCCCACCAAAACAGTCATGACTACTGATCTTTAAAGGGCTTTTTGTGCAGTAGGAATTCACTTTTCAGTTAAAAAGTTTTGTCTGATTTACGACTACATATTTTGAGGTAAAAGCAGATCTTCAAAGTGCTACCTGTATTTACTTTTGTCATATTTTGAATCATGCTGCTTTTCCATGAGCCCACTATTGAAAAGTGCCTGCAAAAAACCCAATATTCCCTCTTTTGTGATCCAGTTAAAACCCAGAAGATTAAAGAAAATTAAGTCTCTGTGTATAAACTCGAAAGAACTTTGAAGGTTCAAAATATACCCAAAAATGAGATTAAAGCCAAATGAGGTTTGTTGGTGCCATAAAATGGATATATTCTATTTAATAGTAAAAGAGGCAGAGAGAAAGAAAAAGAAAGAAATAGAGAAAGAAGTGTGTGTAAGGGGCGAGGGAGGCAGGGAGAGGTGACAGGGGTTAGATGGAATCATATCACCCATCTGAGGGTCCCAACGATGTCTCATTGCTCCCCTCCCTCTGGTCTTCTTGGTGGTGAGGGTCCCCTGTCGCCATGGCCACGCCATCACACGCTGAGCAGTATAGAATCCTATGGATTAATAGACACTTTGGGCAGGTGGGAACGCCCACGTGCCTCCCTTGCAGGGGCCCAGTTTGACATCGTCCCTTGCAACACTGAGGATATGTTGCATCATCTCTGGTGCAGGGTCTGGGGACCCCTTTGGGGGTCTTTGATGGGCCATGACACCCCCTCTGTCCTTCATGTGGATGCAGCTTCTCCCGGGTGAAGGGGCCCCTCAGCTGGGCTCCTCTGCACAGCAGAGGGTGGGTGTTACCCGCCTTGGACCAGAGGGTTTTTCACCACACACCCAAAGCCTCTCTCCCACCCTTTGGTGGGAGAGTTTGTGTGAGCCTGGCAGCTGAAAGCCCTGGGGCCATGATCCCCACTCCTGAGGTGTTAAGCCTGTGCTTTGTGAATGTCCCCAGCTCTGAGTTGTTACTTTTTCTTATCTTCATCAGCAAGGGGTCCAGGGCCTCTCAGAGCCCCCACACATTCAGGATGTGGTAGTCTTCTCCGAAGCTTTTCTAATACAGTTTTAAAAGTCCTTCAAGAAAATGTTTAAGTCATAAGCTATAATATTTCAGTCTCTGACACCCTCTTTCTCTCCCTTTAGGAAGGCATAAGAAAGTCAAGTCTCTCAAGCCCTAATCCTGTAATCATACTGCATTTCTCTAGGGCAAACAATTTCTGTTTTATTTACTTGGGTTGAGTTTTCCCTTCACCTTTTATACCAAGCATAAATCATGTTGTCTTTGCTTAGTGGACGGATGAAGGTTTCATGTCCCCCAGTTGCATACTGCTTGCTGAGGATCTCTTCTGATCCTGCCACTGTGTGTCACATAAGTGGATGGAAAGGTCACATTTATCATTTCTGAAATGCCAATCTTGAACATTAATTTTACAGTTTCACGTTTGAAGTGGTTTAGAGTTAGACATCCAGCATCTCATGTGGATGGTCTGGCTGTAGTATGTAAGAACAGAATTGGCTAATGCTAAATTTAGCACATTTGGACACGCAAGATTTCACCAGGTCATAGTATATTTGACTTTTAGTTGCTGGAGCTGCTTAGTGTGGTTTTGGTTTGGTTTTTCTTTTTAACATTTATAATCCTGTCAAAAGTCTGAATTCACATTAATGTTGATGGATGAAAGATATTTGTATTGAGATTATCTTACACAAGACATATCAAATGCTTTGTAGACAATTGACATTTATTAATCAATCATGAATGGATATATTATCCATGTACTCCATTTTCCTTGGTGGAAGGAGATCCTAAATACTATCAAGTAGTGGAATACTAAGGAAGAGAGTTTGATTCATATTAAGCCAAGTTCTTTCTTTTTTTAAATGTAATTCATGTATTTATGTAAAAAAATCTGTAATCATCTTTTTATCAGAGTAGTGAAAATCTGTTACTACTTTATGTATAAATTGCAATGAAGTGTCATATCAGATAAGTAACCCAAAATATTGAGATAAGGAAGTTACTATAACAAACCTAAATCACACTGCTGCAAATTGAGAGTGTATGAGAAAGCTGTTTCACAGCTACCTGCTCCATGTACAGAGAGGACTGGATGCAGTTTTAATGCTTTGTCTACATTAATTGAGGTGGATGAGTACTACTGATAGGAGTACAGGATTCTACTGAAGTTCCTCTGAGCTGTCTGCCAAAAATATAATGCTGCACCTGAGTTGTTACCAATTCTGTTTTAAGTTGCCATGGAAGTGCATTTAAATGTGTTAGTATGTATTACTATACTAAGTATCTGCTGTACATAAAAGAAAACCTGTTGTTTTGTCTGTATTCTATACATAAATTCTGAGTTTCTACAGTAGAGACTTCATCATCTCTTATTAGAGAATTGCTTCCATGTTCCTTAAGCTTAAGGAGTTAAATAGCATAATAGCAAAGACACCTAGTTCTCAATGTGCCCTTTTGTTTGTAAATTAAGTGTTTCAGACAGGACTGTGGCAAGAACTGGTACGACTTAGAGGTGTACAGCTAATGCCTGTTGAAAACTTCCAGGGTAGGCTGAAGTGATATTCTGAGTGAAGAAATGCAGCAGATTGTGATTTAAGGGGAAGGGGGGTTACTATGTTGTTTTGCCATTTTTCTTTTGTTTATTTTTACGTGTAAAAAATGCATTAAGAGCTTGAGGGTGACAAAGCAAAATACTGTCCAGGTTTTGTAAAGTGAATGTGCTTGTAGGTCACTGGCACCACCTTGTGATTAAAGTGATGTATGGCAGTCTTGGTCATCAAATGCTTTTTGCCATGTATTGGTCATAATATATACGTGTACAGCAGAGAGCTCACCTGTAACCAGAATTTTGTACTTTTATATGTATTTCAGTTCTGATGATGTTAACTGATTTACAATGCCTATGCATTAAAATGATCATTTCAGTATGCTGTTCTGTGGTGCTTTTGTATTCAGCATGTTGTGTGTCATGCTAAATGCTGCTTTTGTGATTCCTATGGTGAGTATGCCACGAATTTATAACAAATACAAAAGGGAGAGGAAAAATGCCTTTCCACTTAGTGGTTATGACTCTTCAGTTTATTCTTCATAAAGCATCTTATACTGGCTTGGAGCAGGAAGATATTCTGAAGCTGGACAATTTTAACTCTGACTGTTTCATGCTCTGTACCACATTAGAGTTCTCTCATGCATACTATTTCATACAATTATTATCAGGTTTTCCAATACTTTTTTCCCAGACAAAGTCTACATTTTAGTTAGAGAGGCATAGAGATGTGGTTATTTGTAGTTTTCAAATACATTATCCTACTCCCTCCTTCAGTTTCTTTACATTCAAGTGTAGTCAAGTCTGAGGGACTCAACTGCGACATTAAGAGAGACAGGAGACAGTGTGGCAGTGGAATGTGATGCCACACAGAGCCTGAGACAGCTTTGATACTGGGAACTGCATCTTCTAAGTGCACCATAGTAATTCATTCTGCTTCTTCACCAGTCAGGAATCTATAGGATAGAATTAGTTCCTGAAAGAATTTATTACATCTTACATCTTGACCTTCATTGCACCGTTCCTTCTGGTGAAAACCTTACAAATAGTTGCAACTTTGATTCGTGGAGCCTTCTTGTGCCTGCCAACCCTAAGAATGGAGGAATTGTGGGAAGAGGAAAATACCCCAATAGAAAAGTTGGATGTCAGAGAAAACCAGATGGATGTTCTTTATGTGTGCCCACTTTCTTCTGCACTGATGCTTCCCCTATTTTGTTTTGGGTCTAAGGAACTCAAGAGCTGTGCATAACTTAGTAATCTTGCAGACAGAACTGTCAGACTTCTCTGCAATCCTGGGATGCTGTGAGCTGTAGCAAAGCAGCAATTCCTGGGAAGCTCTGTCACTGCAGTGAAGCACTTGCTGCTGCAGTCTCAGCCTTTACTTTGTAATTTATGTCAGTGTGTGATTGATGAACTTAAATATGCCCACAGGGAAAATGTTCGAAATTACCTGGTAGCATTTGTGTAGGCAGAAGGGAATCAGTTCTTTTCAATGAGAATGAGCTTTACTTGTTCATATAAAAATGTTAAAATATAGGGAATATTTTCCTTCTTCCATAATGCTTTGACAACCCCCTCTCAAAAAAAAAAAAAAAGATGTGAAACTATATATTGTAATTAATTAATCAATTATTATTATTCATAGGAGGCCTCATTCATGAAGCAGTTCTGCAGTACTTCTGATCTTGAGATTTCATTGAGAAAGTCCTGAATGTGCAATAGATGAATAATTCTTTATGAAACAATTTAAAATTTTCTCCCTCTATTGTGATGTCCTTTTTTCTTACATATCAAATAACAAGTAGCATACAAATAAAGATGGTTCTCTCCACAAAGCAGTTGAACCTTCACATCACTGCTAATGCAGCAGAACTTTCTTTTGATAGAGATTAGGGTTTTGGTCAGGTCAGAGGATTGTGGAATATGCAACATATGGAATTCAGTCATCCAGCTTTTCCTTGGGCAAACTTCCAGCTTTGCCTGTGATTACAGAAGTTGAAAGGCTTTAAAGCACAGGGCTACAGAATGCATAGCCTGCAAGGTCATATATAGCCTGCAAAGTGAGTGTTTAATTTTGGCCTGGTGCCTTCTTTGGTTGGCTGGTCAGCCAAGGAGCTGTGAAGCCTGCCCTTGCCACTTCTTGGCTTGGCCTCTGCATAATGTTTTTAATTAACAAAACTGTTCATCCAGTGGGGTCAGAAAGGGGATTGGGAGAGAGAGGATATGCAAACCCGTGGAAGAAAAGAAAGTAGTTGGGAGTTAAGCTTAAAACACAGCTTCAAGCTTTTGTGTAATACTGCATCTGAGACTGATGAGTAGATGCACAAGGTTGGCAGTGTGGGAGCTCCTGGATGGGAGGCTGTATCCCACAGCTGTGGCACTCATAAAGGATTTACTGTAGTTCACAAGTGTGATGTAGCTAAGACAGAGAAGACACAGGTTTGTCTTTGCACCATTAGTCAAAGTCTATGATGTAGGTGAGCATTGGTTGAAACTTTGCAACACAGAGCCAGAAAGGGTAAATCCTGCTTTTTATAAAATAGCTTTTATTTTTGAAGTGACTGGTTTAGATACCAAGATTTTTCGGACAGCCATATCAAGTGCTTACTTTTCAGAGAGCATGCCCAAACCCTTAACGAGATCAAGCAAGTAAACCAGCAGCCCAAAGTTACAGGTCACCTCTGGAGGGTCAGCTACCTAAGTCTTTCCCATGTTAATTTGCCAGAGTCAAAGACAGCTGGAGCAGATGTTTATGCATTCAGAGGGCTGGTAATAATTCTGCAATCTGCTTCCCTCTTGCGGATTTTGTGATTTATTTTTTGACAATGGTTTTGTTATGTTGCTCTCTGTCCCAAGGTTAAACATCCCAAAACACACCACCTGCTGTCCGCTCTGAGCCACGCTAGCCACAAACCCAGGTCACTGATTAGAAGTATAAGGGGAGGAGAAAGGAGGATAGAGAGGAGCATAGGGAACCTTAGCAACAGTAGGGCAGTAGCAAGGAAAAGGATAACTATGGGAAGGTAAAGGAGAAAACAGAAAAGAATACCTACAAAAGAGCAAACTGAGCAACAGGAACAACAGTAAGAAAGCAAGGATAATGAGGAGAGGGAGGAGGAGTAGTAGGAACAAGACAGAGTAAGAGAAAAGGGAGAGCATGGTTAAACCAAGAAACAAGTGGTTGTGGAATACAATCTGAGTTTTAATTTCTAATACACCAAAAGTTCTCTCTTCGATGTCAAGGTTAAGAATATAAATAATTTGTGCAGTTGTGCCAGGAGAGGAGGGCAAGAAGAGGAGCTGGAGTAGATTTTTCTCATGAGTAGCCTCTACTTTTATCTTATGTACCCAAAAGCAAAGTCCAGCCAGCCCTCTGAATGTAGCAAGACAATAGATGGGGCCACACCCCAAAGCACCATCTATTTATTTTCTTTCTCTTTAATTTCAACTTTAAGGATCTCTCCTTCTCCTGCTCTGGGGGATGGTGTCATACTAATGATCAGAGACTCCTTACTGGTTGCTCTCTGTATAACTGCAGGTTTAGCATCTGCATTTGGCTTTTCCTTTTGAGCAGGGGGTGCAGAGGAGACTGGGGGCTCCACAGGCTTCTTCTCCTCTTCTTTAGGCTTGGTCTCTGTTTCAGTTTGAGTTTCCTAGAAACAGGAAGTTTAATGTTTTCCAATACTGCAGAAGAAATTCAGGAAGTAGTTCTGTTCTGTACATGCCATGGAAAGGCACAGCATGGCAACTGTATTAATGGCATACAACACATGTAAATTTCTATTCAGATGCTGAAAATTGGTTTCTAAATGAAAAATGCAATTTCAGAATCAGAATATCAGTATAAAACCTAGGAAATGCTTGTGGATATTCATAGTGTCTGCTTCTTACTAATATAGAGGGATGAAGCACATCCCTCTATGTGGGGTATTCCCAGCCCCGCCCTGGAGGGACATCTGTTGAGATAAGGAGAGTGCCTAAACCTCCCAGCAGGACCCCCCTGGGAAGGCAGCTACTCTGCAGTTATGGTGAGAAGACAGACCCAGAATCCTCTGGGAGACCCTATGCAGATCCTTTGTAACCCATTGG
>NW_008237410.1:1523611-1523900 GCF_000691975.1 Corvus brachyrhynchos
CTGGTCTGGCCTGGAGGCTGCCCTGCAGAGCTGAGCTGGAATCACGAGCTGACAATCACTAAAGAGCTGACAGCTTCTGCACGGGCCCTCCTAGCTGGCAGCTGAGGGAAGGGAAGACGATCCTCCACGGGACCATCTCTCCGGACCGGTCACCTCTTCCTCGGTCAGAGCTACTGACCCCTCACCAGCTGTCATACCTCTATATTACTAAGAAGCACATCCCTCTATAGAGGGATGGGGCACAGAACCCTTCCTTAGGTCTTGCCTTCCTTTATGCGCTTACACTAGT
>NW_008237410.1:1523942-1610054 GCF_000691975.1 Corvus brachyrhynchos
TTGGCCAAACCTGTTTGCTATTAAGTTCACAAATACACTCTGAATTGAGCAGTATTTCTGCTCCAATCGTAGTGTTGTAGTCATTTGTGGAAGCAAAGTGCAAAGCTCTTTATTAAACTTAAATATAACCACAGCTATTTCAGCTATAAAGAAAAGAATTCTGCCACCTTTAGGTAAATATTTAGAAGTGAGCAGATTCTTATTAACATTAACATTTCTCAGAGCAGAGTATAATGTGGGAATTATTTTTCATCAGTTAAAACAGCAGCTTTCTCAGAAGTATGAGATATTAATCAGTTTTAGCTGTGTGGGGTACACTTTATATTTTGTCTTCAGGATTTTTAACAACCAGAGATCTGACACTGAATTGGAAAGTTCACCATGTGCCCGAGTGAGCTGGATCAGATTACTGTGTTTGGGTATTTCTGTATTTACTGTTGTTTACATAAAATTAGAAGATCAGATGCCCTTGAGGACTTTGTAAAATCCATTTATCCTTACTTTCTTAGAGGTTTTTTTGTTTGCTTGCTTTTTTTCCCTTGCTTTTGTTTTCTCTGGTCTGCATAAAGTCCAGGTTCAGAAAGATTGAGCCAAATTTTAGAATTAGTGTTTACAGAGATTAGGAAAAGTGATTATATTTCAGCTACTGGGAGGTTTTGCTGTTGATTGCAGCAAGGCTAAATCTTCATCTACTCTGTTTGCCCAAACCCTCTCAGTAGATTCTACTCTGTTTTCTGTGTCTTTACCTGAGTTTCTTGTTGTCTCTTCAGCTGCAGCAGCTTAGCAAAGCCCTCTTTTCCTCTTCCTCCAAGCATTGCTTTAAACAATTTTGGAGTTTCCTGTTTCTGCCCAAAGAGACTGGCCAAGCCCCGTGGTTGTTGCACTGGTGGTCCTGGAGGAGGTTTCCCCTTCTGCTTCAGCAGCACCCTGGAGGCAGAAGGGAATAAGAACACACAGCAGTGCTGTGAAAATGAGCAAAGTTCCCTCAAAGCTGAAATGTCACATTTATGCATGATAATCCAGTGGGGCTTTTTTGGTTCCCAGGTCCAGTGACAAGAGCAAAATTGGAAACACTAAAGGTTTTGCCCTAGGCTCTGGTAAAGTTGGAGGCAACTGTTCAAATTTGGAGTTGCTTACCTGTATCCTGGAATATAAACAAGGTCTGGCTCAAATTAAGGTGTCACAAAACAGATGAAAGAGTTTTGCAAGGAAAGAAGAGGTGTGGAGGGGGATGGGTGCCCCATACCTGAGGTGGCAGTCTCTTATCTGGCCTTCTGGATGCAAATTCAGAGAGCATTTAGTGCTCTACTGGGAGTCCAGTTGACACTTGTGTAGGAAATACTTTACCAAACTAACTTCTAGCATGGCTCATCTCTCATAGGTCAGGTTAGACAGTGGTGCTTATTTTTGGACCTCTTCAGTAGAAGAAGACACCCTGACGATATAAAGACTACTGCCAATCTTGTGGCAGACTACATTTTCACACAGTTCTGTAGCTGTACTGATTTGCAGCCATAATGACAAGAAGTGAGAATGAATAGCAAGGGTAAAGATTAGATGGAAGATCTGAGATAGATGGACCAGTGAAAAGCAGAGGGTTCCCATGCTTTCAGTTTCTATTAGGTTACTGCACAGTTTTCAAGGCCACTTTTCTATCCTTGCAAAAGCCTTGACTTAAGGGTCTTTATGAGCAAGGACTGTACTCGCAGTCTGAAATACAGTAATCCCACAGTACTGTAATTTTCTCTAGTATCTTGTACTTTGGGAATTTCAGAAGTGAAGGCTTTACTTTTTTTTTTTTAATTTTGTTGTCATAAATTTTAAAAGAGCACTTCAGCATCTTGCATTATTATGTAAAAACCATACAGGGTTTTTACATAATAATACAGGGCCAATAATTTGGCCAGGTAATGATAGAACAAATTTCTTGCTTGAATAATGCTTTCAGTTTATTTCAAGGAGCTCTTTAAGGGTGTCAGATGACCGTAGAGAACTCTATTGTAAACCTTCCAGGGCAGAACAACTGTTTACTTCATTCCAAAACCAAACATAACCACAGTCTTGATGAAAACAGTGCACAAATTTCCTCTTGGTGCCTTGTTTTGGCAGAATTTGTGGATGCCTAGACAGGTGAGCAAAATCCATGTCCTCATGCACAGGGCAGGTACTCCATATCTTTAAACAGGATGTCCTCGTTTTAGGCTGATACCTAGAGAGGTCTTTGAGCTCAAATGAGAGTGCAGATACAAAAAGTGGATGATTAAGCTCCTTGGTTGAGAAAGGCTGTCTGGAGGAAACAGAATTTAATGAATGGGCGGAATATGCCTAGGGGGGACAAGAAAGCAGAAGAGGCAGTGTGGGACAGAGACAGAAATAACAAAGAATGATGGTCATACTACTGTTTAGATAAAAGCTGGAGAAAAGTCAGGAATGATACATGCTGGGATCACTGGTCAGTGGATTTGTTCCCCTTTTCTACCTGTTAATGCTGGTTTTGAAAATTGAGCAGTCAGCCCATTCTGTGTCTGGGTTCCTTGTTCCTCAGGGGCATCATGATTCTCAAGATACTGTTGTTTGACTACCAGGGCTGTTACAACATGATGAATGCAGCCATTTGCTAGCACTTCTGAAAAACAAAATGGCTCTCCCGTGCTGTGTTTAGTCTTCTCTGGGGGGAATTTCAAGTCTGGGACCAACCTTCCAACCTTTGATAGCCATTCCAGGCAACAGCTGAGAACAACAGGAGTGCTGAAGCATACGAATAATGAAAAACTGTTTCAAGTATTTGGACCTTTTACAAGGTAGCAAGGTACTCATTGTGTCATAATTTTTATGACAAAATCTGACAATACTTTGCCTGTTCAAAGCTGTGAAAATGGTGATCCTAGAAAGCTACAGCCATAGGAAGGTGGGAAGCACTCTTGGTTTGAAATCCCATTTTGGAATGCTTTTGAACAAAATGCACAGGTATCAAATCTGTATAGTTCCATCTTGTCAGGCCTTACTTTAAATACATTCCTAACTGCTGCTTAAGGTTTTGGAAATGCATTCAAGTCTGTGATGCATTGAAGCATATCTCTGTAGAATTAATTGCCAGTGTTTTGTTGCATCTTTGAAAACCTATTCCTTAACTGACATCTGTCCTGCAGTTTCTTTCTTGACAATGTAAGGAGTCCTGATATGTATACTTATCTCCTATTTTTTTTGTTACCTTAAATACAATGCAGAAGGCAACTACCTTCAGGATTTCATTCTACTTACCCCATTTCCACAGCCTTTGGGATTCTTTCCGAGACCATGTTTTCTGCTAGAAACTACCAGGCAAATCTGACCTCTAACACCAAATGTGTTTACAACTGTTACTTTTCCAAGAAACGAATGCAAATCATCTAGAAGTCACAACTGTCCATCCTACTGCTAAATGATATGATTTAAAAACTGTTATTAGGACATACTTTGCTTTCTTCATGAGAAGTTTTTCTGAGTCAGGATAGTTCACCAAGATTTCATTGAGTGTTTTCTTGTCCAGAATGAAAAGGTTGGCAAAACCATGAGCCACCACGTTGGCAGTCCTTCGATTTCCTCCACCTGCAGCTAATAGGCTGGAATGAAAATAAACCTCATCAGTCAGTGTTACTTGCCCTAGTGAGGAATCTCTTTGCTGGTGGTTCTCCATTAAAGTCACTGTAAAGCTCACTTATGGAGCTGGCTATTCTATCCAGTGTTCTGTAAAGGCCCTGTGCGGATGGGATTAGAAATCCCGTCTCAGGAAGGCAAATTGTCACTGTTGGTCAGGCAGATGCTAAGGACTGCGAAAAGTTTTGCTACGGAGGGACATTTCTGCTAAGAGATACCCACAGCTCGGGCTGCACTTGTTTTAGTCCTCATGTGAACTTGGCATTTCCTCAATTTTACTGCTGAAAGTTATTTGCATCAGTAGTAGAGCAGCATTATTTACAGAGAATGAATGATTCTCCCCCAAGGATTTTCATTTTCCTGAGTAAAAAACTTCTGTGGGGCTCTAGTTTTCAGTTTTCTCACATACCATATCTCACATTTGAATGTTGGCAAGTTAAATGATACATCTTAGGAAGGTCTTCCAGACTGACAGTTACAAATGTGTCTGCCAGAAAAAGAAGGCTATTTTGTTTTGAACGTAAGGCATTAGATCTGTTTAGCCAGCAGCAGTTGGCCAGAGGGAGGATATCTAAAAAAAAAAAAATTAGATGTACAAATAAAAATAAATTGTTCATCTTGCACTAAGCAATTGAAGAGACTTCACTTCTCAGCTGTGCTGATAAGTAAGAGAATTTGCATTTTACTCTTAGTACTAAAATTGCTCTATCACTGTATTCAAGATCTACCCTAAAATTTGTCCTTTAAAGATTTCCCAATGAATGAATATTTTTGGAGAACATTTAGTATTATCTGAATTTGAAAGTTATTAATAAAAGATGTTCTGGGCCCCAGTAAACAGGAACTGATACCTATCTGAAGTAATAATCAAGGATATATAAATATTTGTTTCAATATTAAAGATATTTTTAGAACATATTTCCAACTATTGAATCATATAGATACTCTATTTAATTTATAAAGGATAGTAGGAAACCTCTGCAACTGTGTGTGCAAGGCTATTTTTACATGCTCACAGAGTGTTTTTCTGCAACTCAAGACAGCAATCAATACATGAACTGAAGCTGAAAATGCAGTTTATCATCTTCTTTTTACAATTCTGTACAATTCCTCAGACAGAATAAAACTCTTTGCACAGTAGGAAAAGCTGCTAAAGAAAATTGCAAACACCTTTTGAGCTCTGCTGAATCATTTCTCAAGAAGCCATTGAACAATCATTTTTAGTCTTTCCTAACAGAAAGCTCATTTTATCAAGGTAGATGAGGACTAAAGAGATCAGGTTTTTCATTATGGTGATAATGTGAGGTGAATTTTACAAGTAAAGCAGTCTTTGCTCAAACAGAATTATCTTTGACGGAGGACTTACGTACTTCAGCATTCAATCTGGTTTGGTTAGTGTGTGAAGAGTTATATGACCAAATTTTTTAAAACAGATACATTTGCTTTGCAGTGTTAGTGTAACATCTATATTAATCAAAAAATTTGCTTTCTTTACCTAACATTTTTTACTCCAGTTGTGAGCCTGAAATGATGCAATATTAGTACAAGTTGATAACCTTAGAATTCTTATGCTAGCAAATTAAATTTCAAGCTATAAAGTTGTCAGAGTGATGGCTCAGCTTATCTATTGTTTTTATAGATCTCTGTAGGAAGCTGCTGTTAACTGAAATTGGGGAATGGCTTTTGTAATCAGCTGAACATGCAGGGTTATGATGCCTCAGCTGGGCACCCATGGGCATGTGAGGAGAACTGGTAAGTCAGGAAAGGGAAATAAGTCTGGGTCTTGCTTCTGAGAAGGATGTCAAACTCCAAAGGGCAGAGCCCACTGAAAAGCAGCAGCTGCCACTTTAAGGGAAATCCTGGGCCAAAGTAATGGAAAATGTCATCGTTCACAAAACTAAATAGTCCCTGTAGTTTGGATTTTTATATAAAATTTAAAATTACAAAAGAGCTGAAAGCTGAAGCTGAGATCAAATATTTAGAGATCTTCCTGTCAAAATTTTACATAAAATGGAGAAATGTTTTAGTTTTTCCAGAAGTAACATTTTCTGATAGGAAATAGCTCTGGTGAAATACCAGTAAATGGATGAATGAGGACATCTGGCTTCAAGTGTAACTTTCTCTGGGCTAGTGAAATGTTGTTATAATTGATTTTCTCTTATTCAGAATTGTCTGTGCTGACAGGCTCTCATTAAGGCAACAATCTGTTTGCTTCTGATTCTGAAATTATTTTACTTCTCCAAACTGATATTATCTATACAGGAAAGTTGCAGTGGGGGTAAAATGTTAATTGGAACTCCTATTACTTAATCCCTTTCTGTGATAATTTTCAAGGATGAAATTGGCAAGGGACATGCTTGATCATTTCTCTTGCATTGGCTTTCTTGCTGAAAGTATAATTCAGGGCATTTTTTGGAAATAAACAGTTTTTATTTTCTTTAATTCCTTTGCCCTGGAGACTTCTAAGCATCATTTACATGCATTTTGAACAGAGTGAGATTAAATAGCAGCATCTTATAAATCATGTACCTAAACCACTCAGAAGGAGGCTGATGTATTTCTCTAAACAAATCTTGAATTGGAAATCAGAAGGCAATCAGCCTGACATCAGGTTATAACTGTTATGGAGTGAGAGGAAAACTTGGATGTCCTAAGTATGTATCTTTAATATCCATTAAAGAATATTTTTTCCATTTTCTTGTGGTATTCTGTATTCAGAAGACCTTGACAAAATTTATAAAAAAAGGTGCAATACAAGCTCATTATTTTCTAGCACCTTGCCACAAGGAAGAGCATACCTCTACTGATACACTTAGTGCATCATGTCTGCCAGTTGCTGTGGTTTTTCTCCTCGAGTTTATCCACTGCCTGACATTTTATATGCAAATTTCTTGTGTCTGAATGGGTTTGCTGCTGCAGTAGGTCAGTCATGAATAAAACAAGACTAGAAGTGTAGCATTATAGCATTGCTGAGGGCTCTGCTGCCCATATTGGCAAATATGTAAAGAAGGACGTACTGGGAAATGAATCTTTAAAGGTCATTGCATGGTTCTCACGTGGAAACAAGCGCTCACCTGTGTTAGATCAAAAGTGTAAAAATCTCTTCCTTGTTTTAAAACCAGCAGTTAACATTTCTCAGTTTAAAATACAAAGTTCTCACTTCAAATACCAGGCTAATAAATAATTGAAAAAACATGTATATGTTACATATGGGGGCTGCTTTAGCTTTTTCTTCTGTCTTTTCATTATTCAGCCCTTATTGATGAGTTCATTCTCAGTCTTTCTGCATAAGTTACAGTACAGCCTTTTGTTTGGATGCTTCACTCATGTATTATATTGTCACACGGATAAATACCTTCCAAATAACCTTCTCTCAAAGAGCTGATATAATTTCTTTCCCACTTAATGAACAAGTTCTGTAACTGTGAGATTTATCAGATGTTTTCCACTTGAGGTCCACAAGTTCTGTACACATATCATTGGATAAACAGGAATGTTCCCCCTACTACAAAGGTAGACACAACTAGAAGACAAATGTAAACCTGGCACAGAGCTGATTACTGCTTTTCAAAAGCCAGATTAAAGCTACCAGCAAGAGGATTAACAATAACAGGAAGTTAACTGGAATAAACCAAGGATCCAGTTTATTAGATCCAGCAGCACATTTATTTTATTACTTTTCCTTGGGTCAACCTCAGCAGGGGGGTGCAGTGCCTAAATACTAGCACTTAATTGGCTAATTGGGGAACATAGCACATAAGAGTTAATGAATTTTGCATAGAAAGTACATGCAGAATATAAAAACCATTTGTAGCCACCAGAAAAAAATTCTCATCCAGATAAATTCAGACAAAAGAATCTGATCTATCCAGATTTTTCTTTTTTTGTATGCTCTTAAAGGAATAATTTTTCAAATTGGGATGTCTGATTTTCAGTAATTTAATCCCTACTTCAGCTCCTAAATGAACGATTTTTTGTTGCTATTTTAGATTTTTGTATCTATTTTGTTGGAAATTAATTTTCATCTTTGCCAGCTGCTGTTTAAGGGCACCTCTTCTTATTACAAGACAATAAAATGCATTTGGTCCTCCTGTATTGCAGACAGCATAACAGGGAGATGTGTTAAATCTTTAAAATGCCAAAGAAGAAATTTGTCTGTATATCCCTGTGTACGTCGATCAAAACACTGGGCTCAGATCTTACCCTGTTAATCACTGATGCTTCACTTATATTTTCCTTCACTTACCTGCATCTCCTTCCTCAGTGTCCTCTTTGTTGATAGCTGTCATGCTTACCACAGAGAAGTTAAACAACCACTGATTATTTGACAAGTTCTAAAAAAAGTATTAAAAATGGTGATGGACCTACCTGATCTCCCCAAATACAGCTCCTGCTCTTAGTGTAACCAGGACTTTGGTACCATCAGGGCCTCCAAGGACTTGAACTTCACCCTGTTTGATGATGTACATCTCTCTGCCAATCTCTCCCTGGGCATACAAACACATAAAGAACCCATGTTTTAGCAGTGTTTTTTGTTGTTCTTCTTTAAATATCTCTCTATTTTCTTGTGAACAGAGGGTGTACTGCTATTATGAGGCAAAGCAGCAATTTAGTTTTAAAAGTGAAAAAGAAGCAGCAACAAAGCCAGGACTGAAAATGTAGGGACTTGCACTTCCTATCTCTTCACTTGGTCCTCCAAGCTTGCATGCAGCATCTCCTTGGTGAAGTAGGGTGAGACCAAAATACATCCAAGAGGAATGTGGCTCCAACATTCCCTACTACATGTTGCAGCATTAATAAGATTGCTATGGTTGTTGTTCACACAGTAGATTTATACAAGTGAGAGGCCTTTTAGCTCTGAATCAAGCTGTAATAAGTTGATACGTCAATTTCTCATAATCCATCTTTGGTAAGAACCGTTTGCATCAGACTGCAGTACCAAGACATTGAATCTGTTGCTGTCCTTTATTCTCTCTGCTGTGTCAGAGCCCCATCTAGTCTAAGATCCTTTTATGCTGTGCATTGTATAAGCAAACACACCAAACTACTCTTCCACCCTTCTTAGCCAACAGTAATCCTAGGATTGGTCTTTGAAGGGACACACTTCATCCTTCAGTGTATTCACAAATGTTTGACTTCTACACAGCGGAGTCAGTGGAACTAACCCAGCATTCTGGAGGAGGATTGTATGCTTAACTCTTGGAGGGAACAGGACCTTAGTGAACATGTTGGACCAGAACTGCTAAAGACAACTTCAGGAGTTCTGATGGTCACTTCTGGATGTAGCGGGACCTGTGGGTCACTTGCCAGAACAGTGATAGTACGGATTACTATTCATCCCCCCAAGTCTTAATTGCATCTTACTTTGCCCTATGTTTACATGCTTTCTGAAAAGGCACTTGGGCCAACTGGTCAGAAGCTGAGCTATTTGCCTGTGAACTACCTGTCTGGTCAGGTTTAAGCCAAAATGCTGAGACAAGGTAGGCGTCTTTGCTAAGAGACAGTGTGACATCATTCAGCTGGAAACCTGGAGATGGCTCTGAGCTATGAGTGAAAGTAGAGCAGATCCTGCTGGAAGGAGCTTTATGGGATGCAGTATATTTTCTACATTCTTAGATAATTCTACTTAAGAGTGTCTGAGTACACAAATGAAGCACTGGCAAAGCCTCATAGACTGAGATCTGTAGGCTGGGTTTGTATGCATAGAAGTATAGAAACAGTAAGTTTGATCCATTTTAATTATTAAAATTTCATGAGGTATCATTAGATAAGCCCTATTTACATTAAATGCTTTCCCATATTACTATAATTTCATGTTTAGTAATGTAAGTAATAAAATCCATATTGTCTTGCTCTAGGTTGAAATTTGAGAGCACATTTGTTGTTACTACACAGAGTAGCTTAATTAATTTTACGCTTTCTAATTCAGTCAGGATTAATTTTATTTAAAGGACATTGTTGACCGGTATTTGAACTCTTTTTCTAAAATACATAGTATAATTCTTATTTGAACAAGACAAGAATGCTCACCTTTTTGCAGACAAAGTCACCAGGTAAATACACAATGGATTTCAACCTTATCAGCATGTCATGTATCATCTGCGTATCACAGCCCTGTTAAAATAGAGTTGATCACTCTGCTAATTCAGTATTAAAAGTGACTATTAGTGCCTCAAAAGCCAACAATATAGGAATGACCCAGGGATTCCATAAGTGGAATGCAAACTCAAAAGATCATAAAGATCAGCTATTAGAGCTGAGAAAAGACTGAAAGAGTTGTTATTTCAAGTACTTATAAGGTTCTCTATGGGTTGAACATATTTTCATTTTTTTACAAAGTGAGTTTCTGTATGTCCAGATTTTCAGAGGAAGCTCAGTTAGTGTTATGTTCAGAGCTTTATGTGTCTTTTATGGGAATTTTATGGGATTTTTTTTTTTTTTTTTAACTGATCCGGGGGAAAAAAGCAGATCATGTCAAATGTTGATATGAATCTATGAACTCCATTCCTTCAGCAAGTATGGAAAAACTGTACAGCCATGTAATGTTTATACAGATACAACATGTGATTTCTTGCAAATGTGAAACAAGAAAATTTGCTGTGTGTACTTCTAAAAACTCAGGGTCTCCTTGCTTTTGTGCCAGAAATATAATTTTAAGTACACATTTAAATTGTAGCTCTGCCAAACTACCATGATAAGTAGAGAAAAAGCTCCTTTGCACAAAAATTGATTTTGAAGCAGCTTTCTGTACAGCAATGTTACACTGCCAGAACACAGCATGGGTGATCTCTCAGGCACACCTGGATGGCTACAGCAAGGTGGACTGCATTAAAAATTAGCTTATTCTCTGTCTGACTCTTGAGATTAGTTATACTCTGAACTCACTCACAGTCTGACCATACCATCAACTACAGTATGTTGTTGTAACAGGAATTTGCCTTAGTCTCATTTGCTTTCTTTAAAGATCACTGTCTTAACTCAAAAGAAATCCAAATGCAGGCGCTTGGGTTTGTTCTGATGTCTCCATTCACTGAGACATTTCTTAGACTTATTTTGCCTTGTATGCTAACAAACATGTACTTAAGTGTTGCAAGATGCACAAGACAAGGTTTCTGTACGGAATACCACATATTTCTGCATTCTCCTCTAAAACTACTTGCCTTGAATAGGTCCACTTTATTGACAATGGCAAAGTTCACATCAATTGCGATGGCCAAGTGCATTTTGACTGGCATCTGCTCCAGTAATTCTGATTCATCTGAAAAAAAGAAAAAAAAAGACAAAGGAATGTCCACAAAAATGAGCAAAAATAACTTAATGGAGTTATTCTAACATTTATGAGTTCAAGTGAGGAAGCAGCTAATATGCTTTTACTAAGATGCTTAATATATCTTGTCTAAAATTATTACCAAAACATTGTATTAATGAATAGAATTTGTGAAGTAATAAGAATCGTATTGCTTTGTAGTTCCGTTCTTTTCCAAAGTAAGTTGAGCACCCTCCTCTCACTTCCCACATGCAACTCAGAAAAGGAGAAATGTGAATTTCACCCAATATCTGTACTATACAATCTCCCTCACTCAGACATGCTAAGTAACTGGAATTGGAAATCCTCACCCAGCATTCCTTGAGAGTCCCATGTGTATTCATACCAAGTTCGAACACGATTTTGCACCATTTTGGGAATAGAATAAGTGTTCATATAGGAGACAGTGTTGTCCACACAGGAACGAAAGTAGTTCTGCCCTGCTGTTGCTGCTCCAATGACGTCTCTCATCTGCAAGCATCAACTGTTGTCACTACACATTTCCGTAAAAAATAGTCTTGATTTTAAAATCTTGTCAGCAACATATAAAAATAATATAATACTTTTTGCAAAATCATTGATTAATTATGCATTTGGCTGCATGTTTTGAATGTTTTGTACTTCATCTGGTTTTTCAGAAACATTACAGATTTAATCTGATTGTCTTGGAAAGTGTAATGTTATGATTTTAGAGGAGTAATTTCTGGGTTTTAGCTTATTCTTATGTCTTATATTTCTAGACATGGATGAAAATTATAGATAATACTTTTCTTAAAAATCCATAGTAAAGCTATTCTGCATTTGGCATGCAATGCAAGTCAGAATTGAAGCAAACTGGGCTGAATTTCTGTAATAACATCATCTGACACCACTAGGACTAAAATTGTGCCACTGTTTAAATAGTTAAGAGATCAGTCCTAAGCTCTGAGAGCTAAAAGGTGACCCTTAAGTTTTTAGTGCAGGAACTTCATTTAACATTTCAACTCAAATGTAATTCAGTTTTTAGAAAGTGAGTTAATGTTCATTGGCTTTAAATCAAATTGTGTACAAAAGAGCTAAAAACAGGGAACTGATTAAACATGTGTATTTATCAGAAGACTAAGTATGTTTGACATTAAAATAGAGGATGGAAACTAAACTTTATCCCAGAAATAAACTCCATTAAATTGAATATATTATCACTACATTACAGTAATTTGAATATAATGTTACTGATTATTTTATGTACCTGACCAATTAAACTGGAGAAGACAAAGACGCCCATGAAATAATTCAGCAGTTGAAAAACTATTTCAAACAGTGTTTGTGGTTCTGGAAGGCCACCGATGGTGATTAAACTACGAACTGCCCAGTAGTAACACCTCAGGTACCTGTGGATACAAACAGCATTTTTCTTAGACTGTAGCTACTTATGTGTTTGAAGTTAAGCATATGCCTACCTGAGTTGGGCCTTTCAGTGATGCTTTTCAGTCCAAAAGACTTTCACCGTTTTATGAAGAGTTATGAATTTATAAATGATAGTTACATAGGTCAGGTTGAGCTGAATGTTCTCAGAGCAAAATAAGAATGTATGGGAAATGCAGCTCTAATTTACTGTTCTCTAGTAACTCTACGTAGCATTACAGAAGACTTGTGTACAAAATTGCCAAGATGGACATTACAGTGCTAGAATGCTCAAAAAAAAAATAGACTGCGCCTGCGGAAGATGGTCAGAAGCAGTGTAAAAGTGTTAGAGACTGCCCAGAGTCTCTCTGTAGCAGCATACTGGATGCTCAAACACCTGAAGGCCCCTTTCATGGCTTTCACTTGATGACACCAGTGCGAAGCCTTATGGTGGGAATGAAAAATGCAATATTGTTCTTCTTGTGTCCATTTCTTCCATGTCCTTTAACCATGTTGGTCTTCTTCCCAGTCTGCTTCTGAGCACCCTTCAATGGCTCTACCTCCTGGGTTATGTCCAACAAGTTATGTATTTCCACGAGCTGTGTGTTAATCCAGCTTCTCTAAACCACCTCACTAATTCAGCACTGAAAGGTTGACTCCTCAATTAACATCTCCTAGCTGCTAGTCTCCACAACTCCTTCTGTCACCTTAACAAACTCTTTCTTGCCTTCTTTACTACAGAGTCTTTTGCCTTCGAGTTGTGTATTTCTACTAGTATGATAACACAAATTTATGAAAGCAACAAATGACCTGGAGAGAATGCTTTAAAAAAGTGCCTTGGCATCTCTAAACCCCTGGTTTAAATTTCATTCTAGAACATTGAACCACAACAATGCAGCGTTGCAGTGGGGAATAACTAGTTCAAATTATTGTTGTGAGAATGCTATAATTTCCTTATTTTCTGAGCAAACAAGTAATTGTTTTAGATATATTTTTTAAAGCCTGCTATTAATTAGAATGTGACTTCCTAAGTTTCTGTACAATCAAACTTCAGCTTTGCTGATGATTAGGAGTGGAACTTAATTTTCCTTAATTGTAAAGTGGGATTTTCTATTATATCAGCTGTGACTACTGCTTCTGAAGCAATGATGATACCTTATGTTTGTTGAATTTTATTGAGTTTTAAATAATAATTTAAAAAAAACCAAACAACCCTCCCCAAACACTAAGACAGAGAAGAAATACTTTTGGAGATAAGTTTGTTTTGAAATAGAAAGTCTCACATGCCTGCTCTGAACCTGAGGCCACCTGGTCTGCTTGCAGACTTTAGGTGTATATTTTATTTAATGGCCTCCACTTTCAGACTTCTCTCTTTTTAAGATGTGAACTCCTATAACGGGACATTCATGTAATAATACAGGGTTGGTTTTGTGCCAGTGCGAGAAAATAAAATCACAATAACAACCAATTCCAATGAGGCTTGTTTTTTCTTAAATCACTTGAAAGAATTTTCAAGTTTTTCACCTAAAATGTAAGGCTTTACTTAGCAATTGATTCTGCTTTTCATTACAAAGTCACTTTTTTCTTGGTTGCAGATTAATAAAATGCATTAACAATGACCATTTTACCATAGTTTTCTAGTTTTAGATGTTCACAGTCAGAACTGGCCATTTTCATTCAGAGTCCTCAAATAAAAAATGCATTGCATATTTTTCATCTTATCATTTTCCTTGTTAGGGATGCAAAATGAACTGCTGGATTATGCCACAACAATATTTTCAATATTTTCAATATTTTGGGATTAAAAAAAATCACGTGTGCATGTTTCCAGCAAAGTATGCATAAGTAGCAGCTTTTTCTTAGACTTCTGTAGTATAAACAAATAATAAGAAAAAGACTCAGGTCCATTTTGGAAGAATTACATATTTAGGCATAAAATCATGCTTCTAGCTTGACTGAGGGGAATTATCATGTAAAGCATATTAATATTATATTGATTTGCCATAACTGAGAATGCTGTGGTGCTTGAAACATGTATAATTGGGTAATATAAGAGTAAAGAAATTAACATTAGTTCTGTGCTAGTTACTTTAGGAAACAAAAGTAATTAAGCAATTCCCTCACCCACAATGGCTCTGCATGCCAAGTTTGCAAACCCCACCATGATAGACAATATAATCTTTATTCTGGGAATGTCTACAAAGAATGAAAGCAGCTCCTCAGAGGAATTTAGGGGTCACACTCTTCTTTGCAGTTTTGTATGTCCAAAATGTGAGATTTTTTTTTATATCTGCCTACCCCTTTCTTAAGATGTAGTTAATACACTGTGTTCTTCTGTAATTTTACTTCAAAAGAAACTTTCTATTGGCAGAGGCACATGATATTCTCTATCTCTTAGGCACAGGTTTTCTCCATTTATGCATTTTTATTTTGATCTGAAATGGAAGTTGCGCAGCTGAAGTACAGAGCAGCTTTTTTCTTCCCTAAGAACGGGAGAAATGAGATTGTAAATTTTGTTTAAGGAAAGCCAGAAAAAACAAACTCCTATTTTAACAGTATTAGCAGCTCTGCTTCCTACCAGCATGTGTCTGGAAACCATCACTGTTCACTATACAGCTTACCAGCCTGCTATAAAATTACTGTTGAAGTAAACAACAGTCATGAGACAAGAAAGGGATTTTCCCTCTGTGCATCATAGAGAGAATGTTTATCCTTTATGCAGTCAAACTACTAGATTTTCCCTTAAAAAGAAAACCTAGGTATGAAAACATTCAGAAACACCACAAATAAGATACCTTGTAATATTATGCCAATAGAAATATCTTTTTCAGAAAAGTCCATTTCAGAATACACTAAACTTCTTTCATGGTTTTGTTTAGTGCAGGTATCAAGTCTTTGTGCATGTGTCTCTCAGCTTTTAAGGTGGTACTCACATAATCATTTCAGCCCAGGTAGACATTGTTTCAGGGGTCTCATTTTTTACTTCTCTCAGACTACAGCCAGGATGGGTTTAAGCAGAGTAAAGAAGCAGCCTTTATAAACTAATGAATTCCTTCTTGATACCTCTTCTAGAGTGATGTGTTCATCAGGTGCCTTCGGGTCTGATGATCTCAGACACACTGAGGAAATTATAACATTTTTACCTAAAAAAGTATTGCTGTGGGTAGCAGGTCTGAAAGTCCGACACGTGAGTTGGGCTGTGCATTCACAGCTTGTCTGGAGGCACAAAACTGTCTTTGCATAGCAAACACTGCCACATCAGACCTATTGCAAGAGCAATGCACAGCTGATACCCAGGAGACACATTTCAAGATTTGTCAGTCTCACTGTGCATTGGGCAATGCATAGAAAAGGAGAGGAATTGCTCTAGACACGTACAGTGACCATTTTCTGGGACTTCCAGACATCCACTAAGTCTGTCCTCAGAACAGGAAGGCAGCAAGCTACAGAAAAACATAACTGGGATGCAAATAGGTGTCTTAAATTTGCCAAAGAATTTTGCAGACTGCTTGTGGATGACTTGCAAACAGCAGAAGTATACCATGAGCAAAGTGAAACAATTTGTTTTGCCTAAATTTACTGCTGACCTGGAGGGTTTGCATGAGAATTTCAGCTCCCTAGTTTCAGTTTCTCTGTGAACGGGGATGAAAGAGATATACTTCCTTGGGACAATTCAGAACAATGACATTACATTGAATCCCTTGAAAAGGATTTGTCCATTTTCCTCAGGAACTGGGGAGACTGATCTTTTACTTAGGTAGTTAAATTAGATTGTAAATAAACACATATAGTTGAAATTGTCCATTTAAAGAGACCTTTTCAATATGCTACTGTCCTTGCACAGACTCTACACTCTGGTTTTGCCTTAGTGGTGCTGTGCTTCTACATTAGGAGAGACTGCGGTCTTGCCCACTCGAGCTCACGAGTGCACTTTTAATGCTGGAAACATTGTGTGTGGCTAATTTGGGTGTGTTGCAGGGAGGGAAAATTGACTGCCTTTTACGCCTCAAGTCAAGGGATTTGACTGAAGGCTGCTGTGCAAAAGAACTCAAATCTTGCACTGACACTAACACTTCCTGGACAAGACCTGGAAAAGAATAGAGCTTGCAGAAATTTGCAGAAGCACTACTTTGATAATTTTGCTTGTGGTTTGAGTGTTGCATATAGCTGTTACTTACAGATTTAGCTCATCAGCTAGTGTGCCTGCTCAGGAACATGTATGTAATCCAACTGATAATGGAAACTGTTGTCTGTTAATTATTTTTAGCCTGGAAAAGGAAAAAAAATCCTAGGAGTGTTGACATTTTTAAGAACTGGTTTTGGCCATAACTATCAATATTTTATGGACACAGCAGGGATTCTACATAAAGCATTAATGCCACTAAATCAGTGCCAGATCGTTTGCTGTGGGTCAGTGTAATCTGAGATGGATAGAATTTTGATTTACTTGTCAAACTGCTTGCTGTCATTTTGTTAAAGTTAGCTAAGTAGCTATGTTTGCCTAACCTTTCTGAATATGTTCCCATTCTTTGTGAGACTACTGGCATATTTTGCTTCAAATACTGTCAACCCTGAACGCTCTGTGAAAGCAAATTATATGTTCACTGCTGTGCCATAATGTATGCTTCAGTACTAGTCACTTTTCCTGACATATTGTTCTTATATCTGCTTTCCACATAAATGAATATACCTAGAAGTATCTTGTCTGATAAGTTTAAATTCACATTGCATCTCCAGTTATAACTAATGCTCACACAATGCCTCTCTGTGTGAAAAAATCCTCAAACATTTGATGATTACATTTTATGTCATGCCTAATTCTCTAAGGCAATGACTATCCCACACAGTCAGCATTTGATGTTAGTGGGATACAAAGCTATACTTTACGAAATGCAGCTCATTGTGGAATATTCTTTGGGGTCCCATGTTCATGGTACTATATATTCCCGCATGAGTTAGATACAGGCAAAAGAATAAAGTCAGACATTCACCAACCAGTTGTCAAGATGAAGTAGATTAATGGCTTAATGAGGTTTACATGGATATATCATTGAATCATTGAATGGTTTGGGTTGGAAAGGGCCTTAAAGATTATTCAGTTCCAACCTCCCTACCATGGGGAGGGATACCTTCCACTAGACCAGGTTTCTCAGAGCCCCATCCAGCCTGGCCTTGAACACCTTCATGGATTGGGAGACCACAACCTCTCTGGGCAACATTTCAGTGCCTTACCACCCTTATAGTAGGAACTTCTTCCTAATATCTAATTCAAATGTGTCCTCTTTCAGTTTCAAGCCATTCCCCCTTGTTCTATCTCTGCACGCCCTTGTAAAAATTCCCTGTGCAGCCTTCATGTAGGCTTCCCTTTAGGTACTGGGTGGTGCTACAAGGTCTCCCCAGTGCCTTCTCTTCTCTAGGCTGAACAGTCCCAACTTTCCCAACCTGTCTTCAAAGGAGAGGTGCTCCAGACCTGTGATTAACTTAGCGGCCTCCTCTGGACTTGCTCCAACAGGTCAATGCTTTTCTTGTATTTGGATATTTATATACCCAAATATGCATTTTATTTCAGAATCTCAGTTTAATGCAGAACTTGAATTCTCATTTTATTATCATTGTTTCTAGAACAAATCTGCTCTAAATTCCATGTGACTGCAGTGTGACTTCATTTGAGAATTTTTTTTTGTCTCCTAATGGAAAAGGTATCACAAAATATTAGAAAACCTGGCCATTGTGAGGGCACAACTGCATTGTCTGTGGCAAAGCCAGTAAATAATTTCTACTGATTGTTTCTCTGAGCAAAATGTGAAATATTTTTCTCTGTGAAAAACAGGTAATTCTTTCTTGCCTGTTCTCTAGACTGTTCTGAAGAAGCTTGAAGACTGAGTAAACTCTCTATTTTCAGAGTTTTCAGGTTTCTTACTCTCATGTACCTTATTTTTTAATTATGAGGCAAGTATTCCCAAGAATCACATTGGCAAAAAATATAATGGAAATTGCTTCTGAATTTTGTCAGATTTCTGCAAACCTCGATCCTGCAGATAAATACCCATCTATAACTTCACTTACATAAGTGGTCCCACTAAGCTCCATGACCCTGCCTGCAGGTCTGACTGCAGTACTCAAGCTGAGTATTTTAGTGGTGTTTGAAAACTTCAGAAGTAATTTTTTTCAAGAGCCAACCCTACTTATTAAAAATCAGTGCTGCTTTACACAAAGTGTGTTTTGCTCTCAAAGGCTATTTTCTAGTCTTTCAAGACAGTGACTTGACACTAAACTTGTAAGTCTGACAAAACTACAAACAAGAGGAGCATATCTCCAAGAGAAAGGTGAAAAGTTGTTTAGGTGATTTATGACAGCAGTAGGATACCATATGTGGTTTTGCAAGGAATGTAATCAAAGAACAAATTGAGCTTCTGTGGCTTTAACTATATTATAGCCTTTGAAAGAAATGAATGTTCATACAACTGAACCTGCTAGATATATCTTTATAAGACTATGCACAGAATATATTATGACTGCGCTGTTTTCTCTTACTTCCTCTATCACCTTCATAAATGTTCCTTGGCACCCAACTAGTGCTGTCATAAGGAGCTTGTGGAAAATTGTGCCAATATCCAGTGTTTCCCCTGAAGACACTCTGCCACATGTTTAAGCATGATCTTCTCAAAAGATCAGAGAGAGCTGGTGGAATTTTGTCAGACCAATCACTGTGGTGTAGAGGGACTAAAATGTTGCACTTTAACGACACAATGCTGTGTGGCAGCAAAAGAACTCCCAAATTATCCCTGTGTTTCCTTTGAGGGATTGCTATACAATCCTTCTAACAGTTCCCAGGTGCATATGCAATCAGTAAGTTTAATTTATGACCTTTGTTGCTTTCTAAATGTTTAATTAAGTTAGTACTTAGCACTGACTCATAAACCTATAAAAGCTGAAAGTGGTGAACTGATTATTCACTGCACCTGCCCTCCAAATATGTGTTAGTATTGAAAACTCCTAATCAGCAGTCATGGTGCTAAAAGTTTGCTATCCAAGCACTTATAAAGTAAGGGCATACCCTGCAAGCAGTGGCATGGGAGAAGGATGGGGAAGCAGGAAAGGGCAAAATCAACAAAAATCTCTTGCAAGAGAAAAGGACTTACATGTTTCCTTCTCCATCATATACCCATCTAGTGCTGCCAATTCCTTCATAGTCTGAAGCCCAATAATACACGCATGCATTAATGTGCAAGATAAACAGCAAGTATCCAGTTGTTCGAATGACCCTATAAAAGTCAACAGATTCCTGTAAAACAACTTATATTTTTCCTTTTTTTTAATATAGACCCCATTACTTCTTTGGATTAATAATGTTAATGTTAAGCATCCACTTAAGTAGTTCCCCACCTGTATTGATTCAATGAAAAAAATGGTTGGCAGTTACCCATCTCTCACATCTGCCCAAGGTCAAATAAATATCTTTCCTAGAATATTTGACATGGGGAAATTTTTAAATTATGGTTCCCTGAGGAGTTTATAGTCCACTTCTTTTAATGGCTATGAATATTTCCAGAAATTTGAAACTATATTAATGAGGGTACAGGGTAAAAAATAATGTGTTTCCCAAACTCTGTCCAAGATAGGCTGTAAACTTGTGAACCAAAGCCAAGAAATGTCTGAGGTCAGAAATGAACTGCTTTACAAGACCTGTAGTAGAAAGCCTGCAGTAGATCCTCTACATAGTATGATTTAGTCTCTACAGCAGGAGTTATATCATTCCTAATCCCAGCTCTTTTGCTTATGGCCAGTTCTTTGAACGATATCAATGATGAACTACTTAAGCACCAAACAGCTTTCTGTTTAATACAATAATGATCTCATTGTATATCCTCTGTTCAGTGCCTGGGGATCAAAAGAAATATCTCCTGGATTTAGATCTCTATTGAAATACTCATACAAGCAGGGAATAAATAAGTAGGAAAAGTACAGGACTTGTCTAAACACAGGCTGGTAGGTAATGCGTTTATCTGCTACAGCTAGAACTCAAGGCAGTATGCAGTGCAGAATAACTGAATAAGTGGTTTTATGAAAATTTAATAAGATCTAACTAAGTCAGGCCTATAAACAAAGTTAATGGGAGATAATATCTCTGTGGTTGCTTCATTAAGCACTCCTTTGCTGCTTCTTCAGCCTTTGCATGCTGTCCTTGGCCTCTCCATGCCGTACACTACCTAAGTGTACACTTCTTCTTTTTTTATGCTCACAAATGAATACTATTTCTCTGTTTAAAAGTTGGCATGCTTCCAGGACAGTTCTGTTTAGGATTGCAAGCTGTAGAGAACAGCAGATAGCTGTTGTGATCTAGTAATGTTGCACTATTGCCCATGCTAGGTCTTCTGTTCAAGTTTGAATCCATGAAAGACTCCTGAGGTCTGAGTGAAGATTCCAGAAACCTTTGCTATGTTATATTTCTCCAGACATATGTTGAATCTATCACAATGAGAAGATAAGATGTAAGTAACTCTTGCTAGCTCTAGTCCTACAAACTCAAACTACTTAGTTTGAGAAGAGAATCCCCCCAGGTATATCAAGTTGCTGTGTAGAAGCTTAGTTTGATATTATCTAGTTAATTGGTGCCTTATTGCTCAAAGTGTGACTATACCAATCTCAGACAAAAGAAAGATTGACACATTAAAATACAATGCAGTAATTTGCGAAAAAAGACTGGGGTTTTCTAGATCTTTTGGCTCCTGATTGTGCTCTTCTTCACTACCTCTGTTCTCCATTTGTCAATGAGCAAAACTGGGAGTCAGTGTTTTCTGAACTATGAATTAGAAAATAGATTCGCTTTGTAATATTTAGATTCTGCAGTTTACATTCTGAAAGTGATTTAATATTATAAATCTGAGTGGGTCTTTGACCAGGAAGCAAAGACACAAGCAGCAACACACAGCTGTGGTTCTCAACACATATCACACTAAAAAGCTCTCTGACAAGGCAGAAGTGCTTTGCAGGGTAGCTGACTTATTTCTGCAGCACCAACAGACAGGAACAGTACATACTCCAAAACTGGGACAGGGAAAAGAATCTGTTGGTGTTGGTATTACACAAGGTAAACTAGGCCTGATGACGTTGACAATAATGATGACAAAGTAGATGGGTTCATTGGGTTTTATCAGCATCACTGACAGCTGAGGGGCCTATGAAACTTGCCATAGCTGTGTCCATGGACTCCTTGAGTTGGATCCAAAATTCCTTCTGTTAATGCAGAAGGTGACAGTTCGGCAGACTATGGTTATAATCACTACTTGAGAACTGTGCTGAATTGATCCTCATTCCAACTGTAGTCAGTGCAGTGAAGGATCAAGTTTCTGTATATGCCAGGTTTATGGGGAGAACATGTTTGAAGAAAAATGTTGACACAGGCTCAGGTTCATAACTCCTATTAAGTACAAATAAACAGCTACTGAGGATTTGGAACTGCTATTAGCAACCTGAAGAAAGTATTCTTAAGCTCTTTCTCTAAAGAAACTACTTTCTGATACTTCTGATCAGTTAAATTTTGGCAGCAGCCTCAGTTTGGTGAATATTTTGCCTGAACCAGGCCAGCTGAACTGAGGTAGATTTCATATGTAAGTGAAGCCTTATATATACTATATTAACGATTACCATAAAACAGATGTTTTAAAAAACCCTTTAAATTGAACAGTTAAAGATGTATCATATTCCACCCAGTGCTTAACTGACAACTCATGAAATCATATGAAATGCATTCTATGCCAAGCTTTGCGTGCCACTTGAGTTTTATCAGCACATACCTGTAGATGTATGCTTTTTCCATAATAGCTTCCAAACGATCATTAAACTCAAAGAATGTGTTATGCTGCATGGAAAACAAACAAAAGTAATCCAATCAATATTTTTCAGTAAACATCTCTTTTATAGTACTACTGGCATTAATTCACATACACATTTTGAAAATGGATTTTTCAGTAATCAAACTTTCTATAAACAATGTCCTAGTTCTGGCCAGGACAGGGTTAATTTTTTCAGTAGCTGGGAGGGGCGTGGCTAGGAGTCGATGTTGTTCTATATCTCAGATCATTGCTTCGGGTGCGATAAAGGGACTCTCTCTTCCAGGGAAGAAAGGTGTTCCTTCCTGTTGAGAAAACCTGGCAGAGGGAGCTGTCTGATATTGTTTATTATTGGGGAGTTTTTCCATGTGAATAATTTCTTTTCTTATATCCTCTGTCATTAGCAATGTTCTTGTTAGTGTTCATTTTCTTGTCTCATTGCTGTTTCCAGTAAATTGTTCTTATCTCAACTGGTGCTCTATGCCTTTTGTGCCTCCAATTGGAGGGAGGAGGGTGAATAGCCTACGGTTTTAGTGGGAGAATTCAACTGGAGAATACTATTCCTAAACCATGACAAACATTTAACAAAAATGTGAACTGAAAAGCAAAGATAAATTTGAGTTAAATGTCTTTTTGGGTGTCGAATGTCCCCTTAATCTGATTACAGAAATAACCTTGCTGTTTTATTCAGAGTACTGCAGATGAACAACTCCTACTTCCTCAAACATATATAATTCATATATAATTCAAACAGATATAATTGCTTGGGCAACACGATCACAGAGAATTACATGCATTTTTTCTCTTCCTGAAATTCCAGTAATTCTCCAGCAAGCAATCATGTGTATCAACAACCACCTACTAGAGGATATTCTGTGGTATCAACTGCAGCTGTATCGAATTCTTCCTGTTCAGTATTTGCAGTTGATCTTTAGTGATTGCATGAATCTTTTTTCTTTGTTTTTATTCAATACACAGCTGATTGCCTAATACAAGGTGCTATTTAACTTTTCATTCTTTTATATAATTTTCGTTCTGATTTAAGGAATTTTGAAGTTTTATTGAATACCAAAGTGAGGAGCACCCTCATTTTATTGTCAGAGTTCTTGTGTCTCCCCCCAACTTTAAATGAAAACCATTTATTTCTCAACATGTTGTTTGTGCGTGCAGAGAAATGCATTTAGCATGGCCTGCTAGGTACTGCTCTAATCCCTTCTCAGACCTTTCATTACACAACTCCAAGTGTCCTTGGACTCGATAACAAAAGTAGGTTTGTGCTTGATAGATATTCTGTCTATAGTTTATGTTGTCCTTAAAATTACCTCCTTTGCTTTTAAACACCTGACATAAGCAGCAGAAGGGGAAAATACATTGGCATTAACTGGTGATTTTTTTTAAAATCTTTGAAAACTAAGCAGGTAATTTGAGATTAATCTAATTTAAATAATGTGAAAAAAACAGCTTTAATCAAAAAATACTTTTTGAAATTGGGAAATAATAAAGTCAGAAGAAAAATGAGAGAATAAATGCTTAATTTGGCTAGACTATGAGTTGCATTTTTTTTTTTAGTTATGTTGTGCCTTAGCCTGAAGATATTTTACAATTTCTAAGTTTCATATTCCTCAATACTATAAAAAACTTTCTGTTGTGTTGCAAAAACGTCAGTGCATGGTTAGCCATCCATCACTGACACAGATCTTACCTTTAGCATCCTGTTTACTCGAAGTGCTGGGTTAAATCCAAAGAAGAAGTATAAAATGTCAAATGGAAACACTGATAGCACATCAAGCTGTTGAAGAGTAGAGAGGTCAATTTAAACTTCATAGTATTCATAATGTATTTATTTGCTGTCAAAAATCTGCTTAGACTGAATCATGACTGCAATAATATTTGAAGAGTCAGCATGCTAAGCATGTAGCTTCCTAAGTATTGGCAGGCAAGATTATCTCTTTGAAAACACCAACAGCTTGGCTCTGCCCTGCTTTTGAGTCCCCTGTGCCTGAGATTTTAATCTGTTTCATGTGGATTATTGACAGTATCTCATATACTTGATTATTAATACATCCCATTTTATCAGTTGTAGTTCTGACCAGACTAAAATGTTTGGCATGTGGCTGGTGAGTGCAGGTGGGGAGGCCACTGCATAAGCACTTCTTAAAAGTCTTCAGCTTTTAAAAGAAGGCTGCCTAAAGCAATTTGAGAGAGCACAATGAATTAGATTTCTTGCTTGCAACCTGCAGAAGGCATGTGTTCCAAACAACAGATTCATCATAGGATGATAAATTAGGCTGGGCATTTTATTTGGTTGGTTGGTTGGTTTGAGAGTTTTCTAAACAGATTTTGTCTTCCATCATATTTGGATGCTGCTTCTTCCCATACCTCTAAGGTTTTCAATATCTCCCTGCAGTCCATCAGCTATGTGATTACTCTTCTTATCTTCATGCTTTGTTCTTTCCAAAGACAGAGAAGGAAAGCTGTGGCAAATTTATCTTTTTCTTTCTAAAGATCCTGGGATACCTTGCTTTGTTGCTGTTATTGCTTGGGAGGAAGAGAGGGATGTCAAACTCTGGGCTTCATCTCACTGTAATCAGAAATGCCTTTTCTCTGAGGGGTGTAAATCATGTTGGCAGCAACCAGCCTGCAGCACTGACCTTTTATTCCATGCAAGTAAGAAACAGTTAATACCTGAAGAGTGTGCAAAGCAAACCAAAAAATTGATTGAGGAGAAACAGCCTCTTACGGTCTCTCTCTCTCCCTCTCTCAGACACGTCTAAGAGGAGGCAAAATTTAGTCGAAAGTGCATTAATATCAGTAACTGTTAATTAGTACTTAATCATATGACAAATTCCGACATTATATCCATATCTTGCGTGTGGTGAGAACACTCAAATCTCATTAGTTTCTCCAGAAATCAAGAGCCCTAAACATACAGCAACTGTGAGCTTGAAATAAAACCATACAAATCCACTTAGGTGTCTTGCTTTAAGTTTGACTCTGTCAAACTCATTTGACTGTATATCCTGCACTTTTGGATAGCTTAATCTCAAGTAGTTAAGTAATGATACCACAGTCACTGAGAAAAATTTAACTGTGAACAAGGCAGGTGCAAAAGTAGAGAAGAGGAGGGGGCGATAACTAAGATGTGTGTTTAGTGTCACAGAGCTGTATGTGCATCAGGAATTCAATAAACTACCTACCTTCTGTTGGCAAAAAAAACCCCAACATTTAGGAGCAGCATGAAAAATTTTCCTAGATCAAATGCATCTTTGTTTTTATAAAGTGCCATGAGCATCAAAATTCTTAGTTTGAATTTTTGACTGCTCCTGTGAGTGATGAGCTGTTCAGTGAGGTACAATGTAGGCACAAGTACAATGAGGTACTTCATAAGAATCTACGGAATAGAGTTATCATGTCTCTTCAAGAGTTTTAATTTTGTTTAATGAATCTCTGGCAAATGGTGCTATTGTCTTTAGTGTGCGCTGGGATGACCTCACAAAAACTAATCAAATTCTATTTTATTAATTTATTGTAATTCCAAAATAATATTTAGAATTGCATTTATAAACATTCTGTCTTCCAGTTAAACACTGTTTATGAAGATGGCAGTCTTCAGCTGGTGAGCACTGATATGCCAACGAGCCCATGCTTTCTGGTGATATTCTTAAACCAACAGTGATTTTCAGTGAATGAAAAAAAAATCCTGTGAAATCCTACAGCCAGAACTTCACATTGATATCAGTAACACAGGGTCTACTTACCCGAAACTTCACAGTGCTGTGGTAGAATTTCTTCGTTTCCACTTTGTCTGACTACAGTGACAATGAAAGGAGAAAAAGTCATAGTCAGGAACAGAATGTCAAGGATGACCCTCTGCTACTCAACAATAGTAGGGGTGATGACAGTTAAGTTAATGATGGTCTAAAAGTATGAATGGAGAAACATCTGTAGATATTTCTGAGAAGTAGTACTTTTATTAGTCTAGCTTACATTAGATCAGATTTTATTATAACTGCTTGAAAAAATGAGGGCTGGGGTTTGTCTGATTTTTTCCCATCTGGATGTTGGTCTAGAAAAACACATTACATTTTTTCCTCAAAACTTCCCTCCTGAGACATCTGTACCACTTCGTGCTCAAGCCAACCCCCTTCAATTTCACAGCAAAAAAATGCTTTTATCTGCAGTGATTCCAAGAAAAATGAAAAGAATGTTTTTAATGATGCTGTACAAAATTAGCTCTTTGAATGCTAGCATTAACATGCTAGCATTACTAGCATTATAATAATCAACACTGCATTCATTACCAATGATTAGCTTTTTATTTTTAAATTGTTCTTCACGGGAACTGATGCTAATATAATAAGAAAGGGTAATCACAAGTATATAAAGAAATTTATCTATTATACTTTCTGTATTTATATCAGGGAAACTTCAAAAATAGATTTAAGATCTTAATCATATTTCCATGCCAACTTTCACTATTATCAGTTTAAACACTGAACTAAATGCAGGAGATCAGGCAGCAGATGATTTCTGTGCACTAAAATCTGTGAATTGTAGGGACAGTTTCAAGGGAAATACAAGCTGCGCTTCGTATCTTAGAGTTTTAACTTTGTTCATAAAAACTGAGTTTTGTGGGATTTAGGCAAGATCCAGTTACTGAATGTCTTGGTGTGGAAAAACTCATTCCACTGCTCTGCATTTAATACCTATTGAAATGATATTTTCACAGTTTTGTCTGTAAAGGTGTCAGTAATATTGTGTATGTACAATGTATAAAATTTTTTGTAAAAGCACTGAACTAAAGCTAGTTCCAAATTAGATTTGAGGATATATAATTGTGAATTTTCTGTCTGTTAGGCACAGTAATGTCATGCTGAAGTTATCAAAACTTTTTTTTTTTCTGAATTAAGTTCCTTTTTTCTGTAAGAAGTCAAAGAATCAAAAGCAGAGAAGACTTTGAAGAAATGTTAATGCTCTAGATACCCTTTGGTAGGGTAAGGGCAAGCTTTCAGGTAGCTGATTAAAATTTTATTTTGCATTTTTTCTATAAAAAGATAGCACAAAAATAGTAGCAAGAATCAAAATTGAACATACATATTTTCCCAAAACAAATGATCTCAAATGAATTATTTTCAAAATATCCTAAAATTACAGGGATTTGCTCTGATTTTGGAAAAAAATAAAACCACCATCTCACAATGCCCTGTCTTCAACTATGATTCTGGCACAAGGCAAATAGAAAGGTGAAATTTCATACAAGCATACCAACAGATGCATATATGCATGAATACATATGATATAATCACTGATTCCAGGGAGGAGTCTGTTTAGAGCTATATGCCTGTTTCAGCTGCTCTCATCTGTTACTTTCAAATCTGTTTTTTTCAATTTTTAAGGATTTAGGTAATGGATATGTTTCTTCCTGCACAGGATAATGGAACATCAGCGTAGAATGGAAGGTCAGTGAAGAAGAATATATGTATCCTTTGATAAACAAAAAAGTTACATCGATTTGACGTAGTGATAAAAAAGAAGTGTCAGATTGGATGAATTTCTATACTCTAACACACAACTGCTGCCCGTGGAAGTCCCACTTCCAATACTTACTATTATATCTCCCCCTCTGATAAACCGCACTCGGGGCTGGAAAATTATTAAGTCGCACAGGTAGCAAATGTCACACATTACATCAATGACAAACCAGTATATTGTGTTACTGGGAGTTTGATATGGGAACACGTAGCGCAGGGGAATAAACCAGCAATTCCAGTTATAGGCGATTGTCACAAGCATGAGCCATGCCACATAACGGCGATCTGAAAGGAAAAACACTGGATGTAGAGGGAGGCATGAACTTGGAGTCGATTGTCATTCTTCTAGACACATTCATTCTGCTGCAGTCTCTAGGAGTGCTTCTACCCAGAGCAACCTACCATTCTCCCTTTTGCAACTGGACATGCTGCTAAGGTGATACAGCTTGGAAACAGGAGTCACACAAGGACTGTGCAAAAATGAGAGCAAATAGAATTCAGTGCATCTGAAGAAACTTATACGACCGTTTTGCATGCTGCTCGTGTATATTATATGTGACAAAAGAATTATTTGTCTCTAATGAATGGTACAAATTCCAGGTCAAGAAACAGAACACTTGGGTTGTGATTCTGGTCAGTTTGCATAACATCTTTGTGCATACCATCTTTACAACTGGTGTCACTTCTCCCTGTTTGTAATAAATATTGTTTAGGACAGGACCTCTGTGTCCCTGGGAGCTGCAAACTGGAATGTGTATCTTATGGTGGCTCACAGGTGCCGTGCAAAACCAGGCCACTTCAATATGACTTAACCCCAGCCTATTAAACAGCTTTTAATTTACCTGTGTATGAGTCAATTGTATCTGGTAGCTTCATATACTCCATGTATTTTTTCAGTGGAGGTTTCTTGAATTTACAGCACAGCATATCACAGTAATGATCCTCCTCTGGCTTTGTTTCTGCCTCCTCTTTCTTTTCTTCTTTTTTTTCATCTTTTTTTTCTTCTTTTGGTGGGGCTGGAGGCTTCTTTGGTGCTAGACACATAGATTACCAAAAACACTGACATTTTAATAATGGCTCAATTAATACACCCTGTTTTAACATGAGCAAAAGCTTCATTATGTTGAAATATCTTCTACAAACCCTGGGCAGTGACTAAAGTTATAATTCATTATATTAAATACATAGAAAAACACTTGAAGAATAAAATCACCACTGGTATAAATATGTGCATCTGCTATCATGAACAGGGCACTTATGTTACACAGTACAATCTCTATATTGCTGAATTTCCCTGGACAGTGCCTGTAAGTTATGCCTTTTATAAGATTGACAAGAAAACTGCTAATTTATAATTCAGCATTCATTAATGCAACTGAGCATTTCTCCTTACATGACTGTTGCAAAGAATGAATGCAGTGAGGATGGAGATAAGAAAAGACACCTGTGCCATGGGCTGACCTCTCCCCTCCCCTGATACCTGATATGTGAGATGCAGCAGGTGAAACTAGTGGGAAGCCTATGGTTTTGTACATTTCTAGGCTTATAAAAGTCTTGTAGCACTCCTTCAAACCCCGTTCTGCCTTTGAGCTGGATACTGTTGTTTGCACATGTGTCCTATTAATTCTGGTGGCTTTATGTCTGATTAGGATACACAGTCTTAGCAGTAAACTGGCAAACTGAATCTATAATAAGTTAGGAAATAAAGGTCATAAGTTCTACAAAGAGAACAAAAGTGGTAGATGAGCAAAGAAATAATTTTTTAAAAGAAATTTGCTTATCAGTTGGAATAGTTTATTATTCTTGAGGCACCATTTTTTACAGCTTTTTAAAAAACACATAAGTGATGAACGGCTTTTAGAAAGTGCCAGAACATAAAATCACCACACTCAATTCTTTGTGGAAAGGGAAAGTCAAACTTTCCCCTGGAGAGGAAAAGAACTGGTTTTTCTTTTATGTTTCATATTTTGTCAAAAGTCAATGATTAATTAATGTCAGATGAGTCTGCTCTATTTAAAGCATGGACTTAAAGTCCTCAGTGTGTCCAGATTTCTGTCAAAGCTAAAATTTTATTTACTTTATTTACGCAGCAGGTCTCATAGCAAAGTGACTAACATCCACTCATAAGATATATATGTTTCTTTGTATGTTTCCAATTCATCTCCATGAATAAACATATCTGGAGGTTATTTCAAAATACAGACAACTTCTTGACACGGATGATTCTAGATACTGCCTCTGGTTTTTCCCCAAATTCTTCAGTGATGTCATTCAAAGGGACATTGTACCTAAGGACTCCGGCTTACTGTAGAGAAATAGGGATAAATTGACTTCTGTGGGCACAAAGTGATCCTTTCCCGTGGATAAACATTCTATACTTACAAAATAATTATCACAGTATTTTCTGTTGCCACAAAATTATTTTCAGTTTTAAGCTGAACAAATGCACAACTATTTCTAGAATCACTTACAAGCTGTAGGACTTCCTTCAGGTGAAGATATCACTGGGTCATTCAGCTTTTCCTTATAGACATCTGCCCTTTCACGCAATCTTTTGACAATCACTTGAAGCTGGGCATCAGCCAACTCATTTCTTTGTAAACCTGGATGTTTTGGGTTCTGTACGCTAATTAAAACAAAAGAGAAGAAAAGGTTAACGTACTGGAAAAGAATGGAAGGAAACAGTGGTAATTCTATTTCTGATCTGAAGTCACACATTAAGATTGGATCTTTACTGAGCACAGTGCATATTCATATCACTTAATTCATGCTAATTGGAAACCTAAGTTACCTCCTCTTACCTTCTGCTCATGCCAGCAGCAGTCTGTGTGTTATTTCGAGCAGAGAAGGTCAGGGTACCCTGTTTAGCCTACTGCACTAATGGCTGCCCACCACTGATTTCCACCAAGTTCTACTGTGGCTGTGTAAGGCCTAGAGCTTGCCTGATGTATTCACTAAGTTACAAGGCATTCTCTTCACATCTGTGTATAAAAATGTGCTCGTTGTTATACGGTAGTGTCCTAATGATGACAGGAAATGCAGATAGGGAGGAGAGACTTATGCTTACTTTATAATTTCTAATGTTGGGAAAATTGATTTCATCTATGTTTTTTATGGTTTGTTATGGCTAACATGAGGTAAAAAAAATGCATCTGTTTTCAGTGGAAAAAAACCACTGGTCTTCTTGCTGAGGTTTCCTTTTTTTCTGCTAAGAGTTTGCTCAGGGTCATAGTAACACTAAGCTGATATTCCAGCACTCACAGCCTCTCTTCAAATCTGAGGACTATTGACTTTCAAACACCTGAAAACTCATACTCTGCACTGAAAATAATGCTTTCATTAGGTTTTATGCATGCTGGACAGTCAAATAGAAAATCTTGGTGAAAGCGATTCTTGATCAGCTCTTCTGTGCTTATTCTTACCTGAAATTTCATCCTCGATTACTTGCTACTGTCTGATTATGCAGACTGGGGTTGTTTTTGAGTGCCACTCAGCTGTCAGCTGGGGCACACATTTGGACTTCCTCTATGTAGAGACCAGGACATGGGATTATTTTCTATATCCTTGACTCAACACTTCTCAGCTGATGTGACACACCGATGTCAGAGATGGCTGGAAATAGCTGTGACAGCCACAGGGTAGCTCAAGGGCTCCTCCTGGACTGGTCAAAATTGCCACCCCTGTACTGAAATCCTGAAAGTTATGCCTGATATAGGGGCTACAGCAGGGAATTGTTCTTTCTTCCTTATCAGTTTTTCAGCTCTGTCCCAAATACCACAAGGATGTGGCTACAGCAAGAGCAGCAGCAGACCAAGAGTGACATATGCTTGAAATGTCTGGATTCTTGAGAAAATCTTCCCAAATGTGAGTAGAGGGGAAAGTGGTATGACAGTAGGGAAGAAATGAAAACCACTGCAAAATGATCTTTGAATAAACACCATGTCTCCTCAAGACCTAAACCTACTTTGAAATTTCTAACAGAAGGAGCTGTAACTAAAAAAAGAGTGTGTCAGTGTGGGATGTGTGTAGCTTTTTGAGAAGCAGTTTTCTGGAGACTCAACACAAATCACAATGCCCAAGGAAGTATAACTTAAGCATGCGAAAATCCTTCAGCAATAAAACCATTGGATAAAATGGAGATATGCTGTTAGAAGCAGTAGAAGAAGCAAAAGCTTGGAATTACATACTTGTCATTCCTCTAATTTAAGTCTTGTATACTGTCTAATTCTTAAAACTCCCCAGACAGGAGATTAATCAAAACAGTCCTGATACATTTTGTAATCTCATCACAGTTCCTTTTGTGTCACATTGCCCCTTTGCCCAGGCTATCTGCTATGTAATGACATCCTTTCTTGTTTTGAGCTAACATCTCACAATTAGTTTCTGCAAAGAATTTAAAGTAACTCTTAGTCTTTGCTGTTGCTGTATTTGGTCAGGTGGTTAGCTATCTTATAGTTAGATACCACTTACCATAAGTGTCATGCCAAAGGCCCCTTCTATCTTCTTTCTAGGAATAAGCTACAAATTGCTTGGGATTTTCCTCTTATTTCACAGACTTTCCAACAAAAGTTAAAGTCTCCTCTACCATGAATTTGGTGCAACGTAGCACACAGGAACCATGTTTCCATTTGGCACTGATTAGAATCTGTGTGACTTAGTTTAAAGTTATTTGCCCCACAGTTGATTAGAAATTGATTTTCCTTGGCCTACTGCTCATTTGGCTTGCATTACCTCCTACTCCATTATTTTCTTGTAATGAAATGCTTACTTTAAATTTTGTTTGGTTAATACGGATGGAAGAGGCTGCATGTTGAACGCTGCTAATTTGAGGATGTTTATTTTATATGTACTTTGTGTGGAGGTGCACTTTAAATTGCCTGGGCTAATGAAGCCCATTTAAACTTCACAAAATCGCTTTTAATTAAACTTGACTCCTCTTGCATGATGTGGTGCTATGCTACGATTTGGTTCTAAGCTGTTATTATTCAAGACTTTTTTTCTTTAAACCATTTATTTTTTGACCTTTGTGTGGTATGTTACAACAGGCCTAGGTCTATATTTCTTACTCTCAATGTAGTCCTGTACAGAGTGGAAATGTTGATTCCCTGCACAAGTAGTAATTTCATGTGGCCTAGGAAATGAAAATCTGGACTGCAACTCATGTGCTATGCACACAGTCTCGTTACTACCTCAAACATATTTTGTTTAACGATAACAATATATGTAACATGAGAAGTGTAATAGTAATATAGTTTTCTGATATTTTTGATTTGTAGATTTTATTTTTGTAACTTGTAGATTTAAACTTGTTTGTTTAGTGATAAAATTGCAATGCCTTTATTCTCCCCAAGCCACAAGAGAAGATTTAGACACCTATAGAATATTTAAAGAATGTCACCTTGAAATAGGCTATGGAAATACTGTGTTGAGTGTACTAATGTATGCAACAGCTGTCAAGTACTGTGGCTTGAAAGTTTTCTGTGTTAAGAGTACAAACAAACAGTGATAAAAAATACAATAGTTGTTTCAGAAGGTTTGCCCTTTTCTAAGTTGCAATTTAGGGTTTAATTCCTTCCTGTTTCTGGCCATAAACACCAAATACCTGAGTTTGATTCCATCTTTTATCTACCAGGTGACCCCTGAGAAAATGTATTTCATAAATCTATGCTGCCTGGAAAATATCCATAACACTTTTTGCTGATTTCAGTTATAACCCTCTTTTTTTGCAGCACTTAAGATAACTTTCTGCTAATTACATGGAAATAGAGTTCTTGATCTTGCAATAGAGCTTTGAATGCTTTTATTGAGCTCTGACACTGTGATTTAGGATTGCATTTACAATCTGTGTCCTGAAAAAAATAATTTGTCTTTTCTGAATAAATTATGAGGAATCTCTAATTCAGATAAACAAATTTCAGAAGGATATGATAATACGCAAAACATGATGGTATAGATGAGAAAGATTTCGATGAGACAGAAGAATGTCATTCCAGGCATCATGAAATGTACTGATTCAAAAACACATCCTCAGTTTTTGCTGACACTCCCAGTGTGAGTAATGCCATAGAAGCCCTGAGATCCAAGCCTAAGATCACTCATCCTAAATTACTAGGAAAACTAGTAATAGAAGAAACCCAACATGTTAGTCACTTGGTACAGCAACAGAGGTATTCCAAAAAGCTAACTTTCACTATTTTTATTATGCTGTCTTTATTGTCCAAAGAAGGCTTCCCTGAGGAGAGGTTCAGAATGACTGAAGTAGGTTTCTGCTCTGAATTGCCTGTGAAGAGAGACTATTCTCCTTTACCTGCACAGGATGCTGATGGTGTTTTAGGAGTGAGCTTTAATATTCTCTTTCATGATTTTGGTACAAAATGTAGCAGTGTACTAATGATGTTTAATAAGACATTGGATTTGGAAGATTAAAAAGTAGGAATGATTCCTATGCAGGAAAATTTGAATTATTTAGTCCAAGTAATAGAAATGAAGGCAAATCTAATGTCCCATACTGCAGATATATACTTAAAATCAGTTTGTAAGAATTTATGCTGTAAATGCTGGGATCATCAGTTGCAGGTGACAAAAGGATAAATATCCAAGTGTTTAGTCAAGGGGAAGATGCCTATGAGCCATACATAATCTGGCTATGAAAAACACCGGTGCGAATGTAACTGTAGGTGCATATGACATACTGCCAGGGAAGTAAGGATCAGTATTGGGATATAAGCCCATGAGAGAGTTATTCTGACCAGCTATACTCAAAAGGTGAATTCCCATAGGAGATTCTAGAAAGTCTCTTAGAATGGCCAAGGCTACTGGGAACATGACTTTGAAAAGCACAACAAAGCAGATTGAGACATAATAAGATCATTGTCTATCAGTTCAAATTTTGATGGAGAACGATGGGAAAAGAGGCATTTGATCTGAGAAAAATTATTGTGAGAAGAATAGATGTGAGTAGAAGTGCAGTGAATTCACATGAGTTAAACGTCTGAAGAAAGTTTTCAAGCCTTTAATGACCAGAATTCTAGGCAGCCTTTTACTATGAGGGAGGAGAGGTTGAAACAAGTGTGACAGACTTCAAGATTATATTAGCTAAGATTGTGAAGACTGTTGTAGGCTGTGATTCCCAACAAAGCAAAAGAATATATATATCATGACAGGAAGTCCTTTTCAGCAAACAAACTTGAAATATATAAAGGTTTGGGAAGTGGGTAAGTGACTTAACCTGTATATTTACCACCTACTTAGTCTACTTCTTCCAAAAATCTTAAGAGCTCAAGAGTTAAGAAAGTAAATTTCTAAGTTAAATATATTATCTTAAGGTCTTGGAACAAGCTGTTCACACATTAGATTCCATGAAATTTCAAAAAGCTCTTAATTAAATTTTAATTTTCCTTAACGGTCTTCAAACTAGTGTCTTCCTCTGACCCATCATCTTTTCCTGTAATCACAGAATCATCAAATTTGGAAGAGAACTTCAAGATCATCTAGTCCAACAGTCAACCCAGCACCATCATAATTATTCCTAAACCAAGTGCCACATTCAGATGCGTGCCTGAGCAATTTATTCCAATGCCTGACCACTCTTTCAGTGATATTTTTTTTCTGATATCTAGTCTGAACCACCCTTGGCAAGGGAAAGTGTCTAATAAAAACCCATCTTTACTGATACAGAAAATTGTCTATTTGCTGCATTTTTGAAATACTGGCATTATATTAACTTTTCTTTGCAATAAAACAGAACAAAACACATTTTTATTTTTATTTTATTTTAGGATTGTTCTTGATAACACAATTTTATTTTAAACTGATTTTCCTTTCCCTTACTATATATTTTATTACCTTTTTCATTAATTTAACCATAGTGATATCATAATATTTGGGTTGGTTTTGGTTTTAGGTATATATAAGCAAGAATGGGCCATAAGCATTTATGAGCTTTATGCAGACAACATATAAATAAATCTTTCCATTGGAATTCATGACTTTCCCTTAGTTCAGAATCTTTGTGCAGAAATCTGGCTTGTTTGGGCCCTATGCAACTGTTCTTGAAATAAAATGCAGAGATCATCCATTTCCCAGATCTCACGTTGTATTCATAAAGCAAAACAGATATGGAAGTAACAGTTTTCAAGGAAGGCACTATCTCTCAGACTTATCTACTCATATTGAACTCAGAACAAACTTCTTGATGCAATGCAGACTGAAATCTAATAATCTAGGCTGCAGAGATTCCTGCTTTTTAGCTCAATTTTTTTTCACAGCAACTACTTTGACAATCCTCCTAGTTATTCAATCACAACAATCTGTGAATCCTCTAATCTTCTTTACAGTACTCTCTAAGGGGAAGACTGTCTCAATGCTGAACACATGGAACTCTCACTGAGGTACCAGATTAAAATGTGAATAAGATTTTATTTTAATTAAAAATTCTGCAGTAGGAACTATAAAAGTAGTAGAAAGAAAGAAGTATGAATGTTGAAAGTATCAATTAGCTATGAAAAAAATCACCTTTCCTTAAGGTAACTGGTGATATAAAATTTTTTAATTGCACTAGCTATTTACTATAATGTGTAAAATAAGGACAGCATAATTTCTAATACTAATTGCTTTAGAACAAAGGTATAGTCTAAGGAAGTAATCCTCATTTATTTCCTTATCTGGTGCTGTTGTGTCATTGGGGCTTTCTTATCTGTAAGTAATTAAATCTGTCTGGGGCATCTGCCGCTTACCAGGAATTTAAAAAGATATTTCTTATAATGTACACATAATGTCTGTTACATTCAAACACATTTAAATGCAAACTCATAACTTATGAGTCTATAATTTATGGCCATGTAAAAAATAATTTAATCCGAGTAGGATCTGGTGCTGTACAGAATTCATGAGCACAGCACAAACCCTTTATCCTATTTTCTATCTTTCAGTTTTTCTTAATATGCAGGGAATTATAAGTTAAAATGAAAATGCCATAAAATTTCCCATTATGAATGCTTTAAAAGGCTGGAAAAAAGTTTCAAATTTTAAGAAATTAATTTCCAATAGATGCTTTCATTTCTCATCTGTTTTCATAGACTCCCTAAAATAATCATACAACCATAAGGCTGTAGAGAAGTTTGAGACATCCTGTCCCCACAGTTCAAAGCAGGATGAGGTACACCTGACAGATTCTTATCTAGCCTTTTCTTAAATATGTCTAGCCATGGCTATTCCATAATCTTCCCAAAGAATTTATTTATGTGCTTCATTTTACAATTTTTTTTCTCAATGTAAATCTATTTTGGTACAATCTGTCCTATGCACTTTGAACATGGGGTAAAATGTATTGTCCCTTCTCTTTCATCTCAGTTGTTGGCCATTTGAACATTTTAATTTTCTCACTTTTTTTTTTTTCAGGTTTTTTTTCAAACAAAAAAAGATTTGGTACAAGGGTAATAATTGTACCAAATAATTACCAATAATTATAGTTAATTCTATAATTTTCAGTGTGTGTTCCCAAATAAGAATTGTTTTGCTGATATTAGCTTCAGGAAGCTATATTTAAACTAGCAAAATTAGAAATGAAAGAGAAAAAGTAATGGCATAGTTTCAGCTTGTGTGGCAACTAAAGTTGCTCCAGTACAGGGAACCCTGACAGACTTATACTGTACACTGAGCTTCATGCCATGGCCATTGTTGCCTAGGCTAATTATATAAAATTGTCTTGGTGTTACAAATCTACCTTCATTAGGGTAAACTGTTATACAGCAACCTGTGTAGGAACTCACTACACGTACCTTTCCCAGGATCACAAAGAAACATGGAGACAAAGAACGTATTCCTCTGAGATGACTTCCATTTACAGCTATTTAAGACCATCATTTCCCCTTCTGCAAGACCCTGACACATTCCTTTCCAAATGCAACAAAGTAGGCATGTTCCGTGCAGACACTGGCCATCACATTTCTTCTCCTGAATATCATTTACCCAGGGCACTGAACAAAACTGGGCTGCCAGATGTGTTTGACTTCTTATCCTCATATCTCCACCTGTCACTGTTTCCTCTGTTCCTCTCTGGGGCTGTACAACATGGGATGTTTTCATCCTAAATTGCTAAGATTTGGAAAATGAGTAAATAACTGGAGACAGGGTGTTTTAATAAAATATGTTGGACAAGGTTAAACATAGGCATGAATATTTACACTTGTCATGGAGTAATAATAAGTTTACTTTTACTAAATGATAATAAGCATTATGTCTTAGATTTATATGTCTTTTAGATTTATCAAGAAAGGCCTTGATATATTTGCAAGTGTTTGGGACAAATGTGATTTAAATACAAATGCAATTTAAATAGAAATGTTTTATATTACATATAGTAGTGTACCTGTCACAATGCTCATTGCTTTGCTTTTTTCCCCCAAAAATTACTCAACATATAATAGCAGAGATAACATTTTGAATAAATTATAATTTCTTCCTTAACAAAAATTTCTTCTTAGTCTGGAAAATATTAGGTAAATGGAGGATTTACACAAAATGCACAGAAATTGCTTCTAATTAAAGAAATCAATCAGTGGCAAAGTATGACAAACTATACTCTTACTTTGTTACATATTCAAAAAACCCAATTTCTTCCATTGATACAGTTAGCAATGAATATATGTGAATATTATGAGCACATGATTTGAAATAACACAAGGGGAAAAAAAGCAGCATTTCAGTTTGTATAATGACATTCCTATCCTTTCCTTGCTTCATTTAATCTTCAATGAAAAACTTCTGAATCCACTACTTTTTAATTTCAGGCTACCGACTTGATTGCCATGCAGAGTGAGTGACATTAAATAGCAAGGGTAACTGCATCCTGCAGATCGGATAGAATTTAAAGGCTCTAGGAAAATACATCTCAGCAAAGATTACAGCAAGTTTAATCCATTTTGGTACAGGCAGCACACCACCACCTTTCTATTTAATTTGCGGGTTCTCAATGTAGTGATTTCAGAAACTCAAGTCTGAGAACTAGAAGTGACAAGTTCTGAAAAAAAAGGCTAAGTAGAAGGAATATAAGTGCTAAGAAAAGTATTTTTATTTTTTAACACATTAATGTCTTTTCAGTCAGGCTTAAAAAACATACTGGGTGCATTCTATCTGTTTACAATTTCAAGTACTCTAGTGATAGCTAGAAACAACTAAGGAAATGTATTAGCCTCTCCATAAAATGTAATTGTGTTTAATCTGGGATTTTTCATAAGGCCCAGCACTGGCCTTGTTTTACTTCATCTAAATTTGATTGGAGTTTATTGCCATGAGTGTCATTTTCTTACATCCCCAGTGTTCCTACAGTAATCAAGGATTTCTAGACACTCTGCAGAGGGTTGATACTGGGTCTGTCTTACTAATGTGCTGAGATTTTGTTATTGTGATAGGACATGGTTCCTCTAAGGTGCATCTACTTGGTGAATTGATGTGTTGTAACTAGTGGATGGCAAGCAGTAATAAGCACAGTAATTTTCTTGGTCGAGGTTACTGAGGTAAATGAAGTGCATTACTCACTAAGAAGATGCTACCAGCAGGAGTTCTCTTTATTAACCTAGCTATGCACCACATAGCAAATTGCCTCTTAATCTTTGTTTTGTTTTCTTTTCTTGCTATTAGCCAAATTAAAGAGGAAAAAAAAGTCTTCTTTATAGAAGGACTGGTAGAGTCTATTAAGTAATAGGATGTGGATATGAGAAAGGCAAACCACAAGCATGAAGTTCAGTTTACCTGAACCACCCATGCTCATATGGAAGTTTGCAGTACTGGAGCTCCCTTTTTTTGGAAAATGTTGAAAGTTGTGTTTCTGTGTTTGAAAAAGCAGAATCAGATGAGTACACTTTCTGGGTGGGAATGCTGGGGTTTTTTGTATAATTTTAATATTTTATTAAAATTTCTTTAGTGCATTTTATATTAACATATTTTGTTTGTAATAGCTAGATTCTGAAGGTGGCATATCAGATGCAATTTTTTGTTCCTCTCTAAACATAACTGAGCATATGTAAGATTTTGAGATAAAATCTAAAAGCATAGGAAGTCCCAGTTACCTACTGCATTTCTTCTTCCTTTACGTGGTCTTGAATATTTAGCCTCCAAATATGGATTATTATTTTATGCAGTATTTTGCGCAGTGGGGTTCATGATCTTTGTCTGGGGTTTCAGTGTACTGCCTTAGTATAAATAGTACATTGTAATCTCTTTGGTAATCTGGGAAGATGAAGTGCTTTTACAAATTCGACAGGGCTTAAAGGCTTTTAAGACACAGAGGAGAGGTCATAGAAGCTCTTTGCGTCCCTCCATTTTCTGTGATCTTTGCTCTCAGATGCTTTGTTTACCTTCTTCCATACTCTACTTTTTCCAGGACTTGCTGCAACTTTTTTGTTTTGTACCTTGAAGCTTTGTGCTAGTTTCTTGTTAATAAGACTCCCCTGTCTTCTATTAGAGTGCAAATGAGGTGCTGAGCATTCTTCTGCTCCCTCATTTCTTGCTGTGAGGAGACAGTGTAGTCTCAGCCCACCCTTCCAGAGATTATTATTGCTCAGCAAATAGCTATTAATGAAAATTACCTGTTTTTCTGTTACATTATCAATAAACATAGAGGAGAGGAAAAAAAAATATTGGAAGACAGAGCCAGTTTGTGTGCAATTCTATCCAAGCCATTAGGAAGCAGACATTAAATTTTTCAGTCACTAGGCTGTAATTCAGCACTTGGCACATCATCCATTCTTCTGGGTTTCTTCTTTCAGACGTAGTGTTCAGATGGCTGAGACCAGTGCTGTGTGTCTCTACTCTTTATTAACATCCATCACTGTGTACTGCAGTATTTTAGAAAATGAGGGAGGGAAAGACCTTTTTTTCCCCCCTCCCCCCCATTTCTATATTTATTTATTTATTTTTGTTTTTAAATTTTTTTGCAGGCAAACAATGTCTATGGGAATTTTTAGGAGCAAATGCAGTCTTTTTCAGTGTTGTCATTCACTTAGCAAGCAAAAAAAATATTTGCTCTTTTAGAGGAAATTAAAAAAATGTGCTGTTCCAAACAGGAAAACTGCCTTTTCCCCTCTTCCTTATTCTATGTGTCTGAGCCTGCACAGGTGCATTTTAAAAAATTAAATGTCCTAGTAACAGCAGATAAGGCGAAAACTTTTCTATTAACATTTCCATGAAAGTTTATGTGCTCTGGATGTATATGATTTGTGAAAAAATATATACCCACAAACTTTATTTCATTATGTATATTATTCAGAGTCAATAGGCATGCTGATGACTTTTTGCACATCAAATAAATTTTGGTTAAAGTTTGACTCTTGACAGACAATTAGTATAAGAAAATAGTCTATATAAATTAATTGCCCTGGGACTTCCAACAGGACTTCCACCCACACTCTATTGCCCATGGGTCTTTGTTGTTCACTTCAGGTCAGGCCTTGGTCACTGCCTGAGTTATGTCTAGGTGTGTCTACCTCCAGTTCTCTCTGGTCCTGCCTCCTACATAGACTTTGGACCTGTTTTGTAGCCTTGTCTCCCACCTTGTCTCTGACCCTGTCTTTTTTGCTCCTGACTGGACTCCCTGGATGGACTCTAAACCTGGTCCATCACTTTGCCTTTTGCTAGGATCTTGCTCTGCTTGCTATGTTCAGACCCTGTGAGGCTGAACCTTACTGGTTAAGGGCACTGCTTGTGCTAAGGTTATCCTTGGCTCCCATCCCCTCTTCTCTCAGTGGGCCCTTGCTGCAACCTGAAATATTTTTGGGCAGAGTCAAAAATTCCAGTTAAGGAAATTCTACCTTTATTTTGCCAATCTTGATTTCCATAACAATATCATAGAATCACAGAATTGTTCAGTTTCCAAGAGACCTTTAAAGACCTTTAGTCCATCCCATCTGCTTTGGGCAGGGACATTGTCCACTAGATCAAGTCGCTCAGAGCCATGTCCAACCTGGCCTTGAACACTTCCACAAATGGGACATCCACAACTTCTCTGACAAACCAGTGTCTCACCACTCTCATCACAAAAAATTTCATCCTCATATCTAGTCTAAATCTGCTCCCTTTAAAATCATTACCCCTTGTAGTATTGCAAGAACAATCACAATTCTCTTAGCCTTTCCTCATAGGAGAGGTGCTCCACCTTTCTGATTATTTTTATGGCTCTCTCTAGACCAAGCCAATGTCTTTTTTGTACTGAGGACTCCAGAGCTGGATGAAGCACTTCTGGTGGAGTCTCAGCAGAGTGGAGTAGAGGAGGATAAATCACCTCCCTCAACCTGCTGGCCACACTGTTTTTGATGCAGCCCAGGAAACAGTTGGGTCTCTGAGTTCTGAGCACACATTGCCATCCCACAGCTAATTTTTCATTCACCAATATTCCTCCAAGACCTTTCCTGCAGGTCTGCTCTCAGTCTGTTCATCACGCAGGCTCTATGGATACTGGTGATTACTGTGACCCATGTGCAGAACATTGCACTTGGTGTTTTTGAACTTAATGAGGTTTGTGCAGGCCCACCTCTGAAGCCTGTCAAGGTCCCTCTGGATGGCATCCATTCCCTCCAGTGTGTCAACTGCACCACACAGTTTGGTGTTGCCCAAGAGACAACATTACCCATTACTAATCTCTGTTTGAGCAGTATACAAATATGGATTAAACAATGGCAGAGAAAACTCCTGGAAAATGGGACTCTTAGTTGACTATCCTGACTGTCCTAACAGTCCTTGATATGGCTTTGACTAGTAAAACTAACATTTTCCCTAATAACTCCCAGGTATGGAAATACCTAGAAATTAGCAACAAGCAAACTCTTCAGGAGGCATTTTTGTATTGTTCTAGTTGGCCTCAGTGCTAGACAGTGATTTGAGCATGTTTTATTTGCTGCTTCTTTTGTAGATCACATGTATCTATTTGACTCCAATTCTCAGCTTTTCTCGCATGATGAAGGCTGTTGATTTCCCTAAAAATATTCTAGTGAGCAAATTTGAGCACATAGACTCAATAAGGCAGTAACCTTGATCAGGAATGGTGTCTAAATAGACTTCCATGAACCTTAAGAAGCAACGAATTAAATTCTCTCAAAGGCACATTTTAAAAATCATTCTCCCTCCAGCTCTGAGAGTCATACAACAGATCTGGTTAGTTTAGTTTCATGCCAGTGCATGAAAGGTACACCAGCCCTGTACCTTCCAGCCTCTACTGCATAATTTAGTGGGTAATTGTTTTGATTGTAAATTTACCAAATATTTACTGTATTTTTAGAAGCTGTTGCTCAAATTAGACTGACTAGGTATATCTGGATACACACATGACACTGAGTCAGAACACCTCTGAGGAAGCAATGTTTAACATAAATATTTTAAATTTCCTTTTAACAGACAGATTTTGTTTCTACTAATAAGCAACATACCCTTTTGTTTCATAAGCCAACAGTAATTATGTTAACCATGGTTACAATATTTACCAGTGGAACTGTAAGCATTGAGTAACATATTGTATGATGACAAAAAAGGGAGATTCTTATCTAGGTTTTCATTTTTAACCTACTGTTTCACATTGAAGTGACTAAGTTATTTATAACTTTTCCATTCTTTCTAGTCAGAGTTATTTTTAATTGCATCTATTATTTTATAGAGGCATGTGCAGTAGCATTTTGCTTGATTATTTACAGACACAAAGTCTGTCTTAGTAAAGGGGACGAAATAGATAATCATCTCTATAAATTAACTCCATGTCAGGGAAAGACTTTTTCTTTGTGTTATTAGGATAATCAAAATAATAGAAGGCAAAGACAAGCAGGAGGAGTTTCTACGCTGTTCTGTATTGAGTGTATCTGTTTTTCTCCACTCAAAGTGATCTCAAAAGGCAGAAACTTCATTATGCATGGCAATAGGCCATGTGAGAGCAAAGACTTGGAGCTGACTGACTAGATAACAGCTTTTTATAAAAGGATCTGGAGGTCCTGGTGGACAACAAATTGAACATGAATCCACAGTGTGTTCTTGGAGCAATGAAAGCTAACTACACATTCTGATTTAGAAAGAGCACCAGAGGCACACAGGAAGAGAATGAGAGGCAAAAGAAGCAACTCAGAGCAAAGGAAAAATTAATTCTATTTAATTTTTGTAGTAAGGGTGGTCAAAGGGTGGACCAGATTGCCCAGAAAAACCATGAAAACTCCATTCTTGATTATATAGACTCAATTATATTGAAAAAAGTTTGGGGTGCCTTGATCTAACCTGGGAGTTGGGTCTAACCTCTAAATATTTTCAGAAAAAAAAAAGGAATTTGGACCTCATTCCTTTTGAGGAACAACCTGAGCTGTTCTATGAAGAACTTTATTTTCTACAGTGACAGAGACAGTGACAAGTGCACACTCCACAAGTTTGCAGATGACACCAAGTTGAGTGGTGTGATTGACACGCCTGAAGGATAGGCTGCCATCCAAAGGGAGGACCTGGACAAATTTGAGAATTGGGTATACAGGAATCTCATGAAGTTCAACAAAGTCAACTACGAGGTCCTGCACCTGGGTCTGGGCAACCCCCAGTATTAATACAGGCTGGACATGAAGAGATAGAGAACAGACTTAGGGAGAAGGACTTGGATGTGCTGGTGGATGGAAAGCTGGGTATGACTCAGCAATGTGCACTTGCAGCCAAAAAATCCAACTGTATCCTGGACTGCATCAAAAGAAACGCCAGCAGGGAGAGGGAGGTGATTCTATCCCTCTCTGCTCTACATGGAGCACTGTATTCAGCTCTGAAGTCCTCAGCCTGTCATAGACCTGTTGTCGCAGGCCTAAAGGAGAGCCAAAAATATGATCAGAAGGCTGGGGCACCTTTCCTATGAGGAAAGGCTGAGACAGTTGAGGTTTTTCAGCCTGGAGAAGAGATGGCTCCAGGGAGATCTTATTGGTGGCCTTTTAGTATTTAAGGGGGGCCTATAAGAAAGATGGGGCAAACATTTTAGCAGGGGTTGTGACATGACAAGGTTTAACTGTTTTAAACTTAGAGAGGGCAGATGTAGATTAGATATAAGGAAGAAATTTTTTACAATGTGAGTGGTGGAACACTGGCACCTGTTATGCAGAGAGGTGGTGGATACCCCACCCCCGGAAACATTCAAGGTCAGCTGGGATGGGGCTTTGAGCACCCTGATCCACTTATAGCTGTCCCTGCTCACTGCAGAGGGGTTGGACTCAATGACCTTTAAAGGTCCCTTTCAACCCAAAGAATTCTGTGATTCCATGAATCTATGAATCTCTGCTTCTCAAATGACTGTGGACTATTCCAAGTTTATTGTTTTCTAGACTTCATGTATATTTCTATTTTAGCAAAGCTGTCACCTCAGCTTTTTACAAAGGTTGAATGACCCTAGATTTTCCCCTGAAGGAATATTACTGTTTCATTTATTTGTCTCTTTTGAGAAAGAGATAGTACTAATCTTCTGATTGTGGAGACTTGTAGGTACAAAAATGCTGTTAGTGAGGATCTTCTTGTTATTTTCTAAGTCCGTGAGAGACTTTTCTCTCTCACAGAAGAGGTAGCAGGGAATGTAAACAACCAAGCCACCTGCAACCTTGGAAAGTCTTGTTTATGGTGTAGTAGAAAATATTTTGATAATGGATGTTTTAGGATTTTGGCCAATCACCCCCAAGGGGTGGCTGGTCCTTTGTCCAATTAGACTATGAAGAAAAAAATCTATAAAAGAGTTTGTAAAATAATTAAATAAATCAATCTTGCTGCACAATTCCTGCCTGCTGGATCTTCTCCTCCTCCTCCTCCTCCCTATGGCTGCGGGACACGGTGATATACCGTAGGAACCAGGCCTGCGACAATAGAGACTAATGCTGATTTAATGGTATAACTTAAAAAAAAAGTGCAGGGTAAAAAGTTTCAAGCCAGAATGATGTGACAAACATTCTAGGGCAGCATTCTGGGACTTTCTTCTTCTCTAAGAAATAGTAATAATTGAGCAGCAGCACTGTTAAAATTAGCATATAACTGCAGTTGAGCAAATCCTTTTCCTCGTTCCTGCGATTTAGGATGCTGTACACAACAAACCAACAAAAGCATGTAATAAATGAATGCCTCATATATATGCTACCTTGAAATTGAAATAAAGCTCTTCATATCCTTACAGGAGGGACTTTTAAAGAACTGATATATGGCCCACAGAAATGCTAATTCAGGATGTCAGGTAGAAATTTCAAATTTTTTAATTGAATTTACTCACTTAGCATCTTCTTTCCCATCTTTGAGTTGATGCTCTTCCGGTTGAGGTGTCTTAGCTAGTTCAGCTGAATTTTCAGGTTTTGAAGGCTCAGGTGCTTTTGCTGATCCTGTACCTAGAAAAAAGGTTTTAGTTTTTGAAAATGAATTTTTAAAGAATTATTATAATACTTTTAGAATTACTATAATACTTCTATCTGACATTATTTCTTCAGTGGACATGCACTAAAAGACACTGCTTCTGGGACCTGACCTTTGAACAATTTCCTGCATAAATCTATTTCAGTGCCAACTGTACACAACATGTTTATGATAACTACACCTTTTAGAATATGTAATTTACTTGTGGTTTTTAACTAGATTCATCAGTAGCTAGCTCAACAATGGTCAATTCAGAGCTTTTCTGAATTTATAAGGGACAAGAAGTCATGCAGCATGGTAGAAGATAGATAGATCTGTCCAGAAGTGCCTTGCGAAATACAGGAAGAAAAATGAGGAGTAGCTTATTTGCTTATGAATAGAAACGCTAATAAAATTATTTATACTTCAGTGTTTGTACTGCATTGAAGATGTTGTTGCTTCAGCTGCCATGACAGTCCTGTTCATTGCTGAGTAAATGATGATTGAAATATATCATTAACGATGTGGGTATGTTGTACTTTGTCTAGTCTATTTCTTCATTTCTGTTACTAGTAACTTTTTCAAAGGAATCTAAGCAGGAAATCTGTAGAGTTTGAAACAAATGGTATAGTCTCTTGCCATTTAAATGGCCTTAAGTGATGATTTCTTATAATTAGTAGCATGTCTTTGTTTTAAACTTTCATGTTGAAAAATAATTTGATAACCCTCATCAGTCTGACACTTTGCATAATGGGTTTTCAAAAAGCAGAATGTTGTGGGCCTAAAGATAACATTGGAAGAGCTGGCAAATTTCTTTTTAGTTTCAGCCTGCTCATGTAGGACCAATTCCACTATCGTAAAACTGAAGGCATTAGTCCTAGAAGACCTTTTCCCAGAGATGAAGCTGTTGTTACAGGCAGATTTGTCATTGCTGGGAGACAACAAAACACAAACAACACAACACAAGAGTTGTCATTCTTGCAATAGTCATTTTGATTCTACTAAAGCTCTCAGTCCAGGGTATGAAAGTGTTGGTGGATCCAAAAATCTCTGTCATAGAGCTAGCCTAAAGAGGTGTTGCAAACTTCTCTTCTGGCAAAAGACCATGTCAGCAAAAGACTCTAAAACCTCATGGATCTACTCAGATAAATTGTATTCCTTGGCCACTAACATGATTCTTCCAGCAGAAGGGTGTTAAGATGTTATTTTCTACTATAATTACTAATGTAATTACTAATAGTAAGAAATTAGCATAAAGAAGGGCAGATTAAGTTGGTAATTTTACACTAATTCATCATTTTTTCTACTTCCCAGTCCTATTTCTGCTGTTATTGATTTAACTCCAAAGCCCTGGACTTGCAAAAGGTAATTATCACCTCTCCAGCCTGGCTAGGACAGCTCCTTCTTCTTATTCCGTCCAAAGGTCAGTACAGAGACCGAGGTGCTAAGATGCCAACCTGCTGTTCAGAGCAAGGGAAGAGACTGCCTGAGAAAGCAGCTGCAGCAGGTCAGGGACAGAAGAAAAGCACTTTGTACTGTGAAAACCACCAGCCCTACTGGTTTTTCAGCATCAGGAGGTGTGCCTCTGCAGCAGTCAGACAATCTGAAGGGACTTTTTGCTAGGGACTAATAAAACATAGACCTCTCAGTCACTAGTCACTGGTTTTAAAATTTTATTATCATCACAAATATATTTGCCTTATTGCAAAAAATAAAAAAAACTCACACCAAAAAATGACAACACCCCTAAAAAGGAAAGCAAAATGCCAATAAAATATCAGTTTTTAGATATCAAGATATGAATAAATGTCAGCAGCTGGATAGTAACAGTCTGAGTATAGAAGAGAAAAAGTGCTTTTTCTTTGTTATATTTCAGGAAGGAAAGAATCTCTTTCCCAGAATTCCCAGCCAGCTCCATTGCCTTGTACTAGCAGTATGACCAGTATCACATCTATGCTTCCTCTCCTGTCTGTACTGGTTGGGTATATGTGAAAGTAGAACTTGTCATGGCTAGCATTTACCTATATAAAAGCAAAGTTTCCTGGGCTGCTTCTTCTGTCTGTTCAAAAGCGTGTTTTAGTTCAACTTTATCATCAACTGACATGATCTTGTTTAATTTTGAATCCACAATGTATTGTTTTATAGGATGATTCACAAAACATTGGCTCACTTTTATCTTCTTTTTCTTTGGTTGAAGCAGTATTTCCATCAGAACACCCAAGCATAATGTCTATTTCATATTAATTAAATATGTGGTCAAATTCTTTCTTCTACTGATAACTTTTAAGTGACTTTTATAAAAATGTAGTCATTTTAAAATACATTGATGCTTAAAACTACTATATGATTTCACAATGATAGTGTCGTACTAAATATAGTTAATTGAGTTGCTATGTATGTAATACAGTTGTAAATGTTAACTCAGTTCTGATGTTTATTACCAGGATTAATGTAGGCAATGTTTATTTAAAGAAAATTTAATGTTCTTTTTTTTTTTTCCTCCAGTAATGAAAAAAAATCCTGCAAATCCGATTGGCCTGAACTATCTTTATCTGTTTTCCTGTTACTTGGCAGGAACACAGAAGAGAATTAGTCATGGTAAACAAAAAGACAAAGATAAAGGAATAATTTATTTTTCTTCTATCGAATATATATATTTGATTGTTGCTTGAAAACTTAGTGTAGCTTGATGTTTGTGCTCTGTGATGGTTTCAGCTGGGGTAGAGTTAATTTTCTTCACAGTGCCTGGTGTTAGGGCTGTGTTTGGATTTGTGCTGAACACAGGGCTGTTAATATAGAGATGTTTTTGTTATTGCTGAGCAGGGCTTGCACAGAGCCAAGGTCTTTTCTGCTGTTCATACTGCCATGCTGGTGGGAAGACTCGGGATGCATGGAAAGCTGGGAAAGATAGCTGGAACAGCTGACCCTAACTGACCAAAGGGATATTCCAGGCCATATGACACTTTCTATACTGACCATGCTCAGTGTATAAAGTGGGGGAAAGAACTAGGAAGGAAGTTTGGAGTGATGGTGTTTATCTTCCCAAGTAACTGTTGCACATGATTGGAGCCCTGCTTTCCTGGAGATGGCTGAATACCAGCTGTCAGTGGGAAGTGAATTAATTCCTTGTTCTGCTTTGCTTGTGTACATGGCTTTTGCGTTCCCTAAAAAACTGATTAAATATCTCAACCCACAAGTTTTCTAGCTTTTACCCTTCTGATTCTCTCCCTGATTCTGCTGGTTGGGGAGTTAGTGAGAGGCTGTGTGGGGCTTAGTTGCTGGCTGGAGTTAAACTACAACATGCTCTCATGGTAAAACTATTTTAGGTAATATACAAACAACAGTGGCAATTTTAATGGTGCATGGAATCACTTGAGGCAGATAGCATTGTTTGAAACAGGAAACATTGTATAAAGACATGGGTAGAGTCTGCTAGTAGGAGGCAGTGACTAATATTTGAGTAATCTGTTCTTTTTAGCAGGGACATATATACCTTAGAAACATACTTTTAAGCACTTAAAATCAGTGATTTTTTGGGGCCATTTCCTCTTTTTGCAAAGTATTAAACATTTTGAAATATGTTAGAAGTCTCAAACTGGCTTTTAAGTGGTATTGCCTGCAAAGTGACAGAGAGCAGGTTCTCTTGAATAGCTGGAGTAAAGAGTGACTTTGCATTTGGAGCAATGAAATGGGAATAAGAGAACCAGTCCACAAACTCTCTGTGATACTTCTGACAGAGTTAGTCATTTGCCTGATTGTCCTTGCCCCCCAGAGATGTTCTTGAGCCATCCAAAATATCTAAAAATGGCTATAGGGTCATGAAGATCTCAAGAGGAAAAAAAAACCACAGGAAACCTATGGATGAAGGAGAGAAAAGACATCAGCTCTGACATTACAGAATGCACATCTTTATGACTTTACAAGCAACATTTTTTTAACAAATGCTACGTGCAGGGGAAAAACGTCCAGAAATCAGCAGGGGTGAAATAAACCAATCAGTAAGTAGGTCCATCTTAACTCAACTGTCAACTTCAGTGGCTAACAAAAGCATTATTTATTTTCCATAAGGAAAGAAAGGTTGTATGAAAAAGTTGAGTTTGTTTTCTTAGCATTTAGACCTGTCACTCATGTGGAAAATGAAGATCTGAGAGGAACTAAAAGATTTCACATCAGCAGGAGTGGAAGCAAGCTGATTAAACGTATTCAAGTCCTTGGTAATCTTTAAAGAAAACATTTTATGGGAATAACAGCTGCCTGTTTCTGAGTGCCAGTGACTAGCATAAAGGATAAGGCAACAAGGAATAAGATTATTTCAAAGTATCTTTGGATTGGCAGGTTTAGTTCATTGGGCTGCAGCTTATAAAATCACATTCTGCATTTGTATTTTTTGAAATAAAAACCACTTATTTAACTCTAGATTTTCTGGTGCTAAGGGACAGGTTTTGTAAAGCTGCTTAAGTGCAACTTAAGAGTCAAATTCATAAGAGGCCAAAGGGAGGTTTGGACTGTAAAATTTCACATTCAATTCAAATCACCCTTCTCAAAGGTTTAACTCAGTTGTAGTCCATGCAGAGTTAGCTGGTACCTAATTAACCAGAATAAGCCAAGATTTTACAGCATAGGATTTTGTTACCCTCAATAAATACATCTGCTTTATTTCTATTTCCAGGAAGAGAGAGCATCCATATTCTGTAAAACAGCTAGTGATCAAGACTCTCCTCTGAGAAGAGAGGATCTTGGCTCTGGGCCTTATTTATTTGTAATAGGGCCAGATACCTGTTGGGAGGATTTTTTTTCCCCTTTTTAAAAGATTCAACAATGTTGTAATACAAATACATACTGAAATCAAAGTCCTTCATTATTCCTACATGGTTAATGTTTTGATTAACTTCTAGGTTCATTCCATGCTCCATGTTTAGGTTAGTTACATGCTCCATGTTGCATTCTAACTTCTCGGATTCCACAGGGTTTTGCATTCTTTTCTGCATGATGGCCCAGAGGCTAGGAAGGCCACAGAACTTCCTCCCACACCACTCTAGTCTAGGTTTTACACAGGTAGCTGGGGAACTCTACAGGAAAGTGAGAGGTATGGGTTCCAACTCTCTTACTGTGAAAGAGGGAAGGTGTGACAGGTAGGCTAATATATGAAAGCCTACTGCCTAGGGGGAGCTATCAACAGCTTCTGCTTTTACTTTTTTTCTTAGTGGAAAAGTGGCTGTTCCTCAAGTAACTTAGCAGAAGAGGGAGTCTGGAGTGGATTGAAGTTCCTTTTGAGCAGCCCTTCCTCTGCGGTGCTGCACTGCTTACTTGAGATTCTTTCCAAAGCATCTAGGCTCTGAAGATACTAAATACCATTGAACATTAACTTGGTAATCTCCCAGAAGTGAGGTTCTGTCTACCTTATGGTCTAGAGGTGCAGTTGTAGCATGTGTAGAAATACCTATGGTAGTTTTACTTCAGCTTTCTCACTCAAGTCCTGCCAAGAACAAAGCAGTGTCAATATGCACTTTAGTAAAATCTGAATAAATGTGACTGTGATTCTGGAAAACATCTTTGAGACACTTGTTAATTTAATAGAAGTAGGAAGATCAAACCCCAGAATATTGGAAACAGACTAGTTTCTAGTAAGGGAAAAATGTAAAGATGAGGACAGACTTTGGAGAAGTACTAAAATGTAGTTGGAAAGAGTCAGACTGGAATTATCTGTCAGGAGGATGAAAGAAATTGTAAAACAGAGAATGATAATGCAGTCACCAGCTAGCAAGTGGAGGCTGGATGTGTCCTAAAGAGTGTAACCACCAACAGAGCTATTGAACAGCAGTGGGTAAAACAAGGGAAGTAGTTGTATAGCCAGTCAGTTACGGGCGGTGATAAATATGCAAAGAAATTATAGCAATTGGATTCAATATCATGGAGAACCTGTAATTAGGTGAATCACACTTTGTTAAATACACAAAAAAATGCAGGGAATAGATTAAAAAAATTAATCCATTATGGAACAAACTGACTGCACAGAGAATTAATTACGGAGTGAATTAATTATATGGAGAATTAATCACAAAGCAAGCTAGTGAGAGAGGGGGCAACTGTGGAAGTGGAGATAGGGCAATGAGTAGCCAACAAAGAAGCCAAAAGTACCAGGAGTTGCTGACTGACCTAAGTGGCCTAGTTTTAATTAAACAGGCTCCAATGGTACCTCCTGCTGGATTGTCATGTGTGCTGGAAACGTTGTGCTGCTTTGTGAAGTACATGGAGGAAGGGAGAAGGTAATGGCTGGTTTTGGCCATGTGAAAAGAAGGGGAGTGAAGATAAGCTCTACTCAGTCTGTTGATTTGTATTCAGCACTATGGAGCTGAAAACTGATATTATGATTAAGGGTTTTCCTGGTCTATTTCATTTTGATTATACCAGAGAAGGTAATGAGACACCTAGGGAAGACTTTAACACATTTTAAATTCTCCGTTTAGCTGATCTGCCTTAACTGATGTTGTTTGAGTGCTGGCTGTGCTTTTAATAGTTCTCTCCAAATTTGTACATACAGCATAAAATGCTTTCTCTAGTCTCTCGTCCTCTGCTTACCCACACAAATTCTCATTTTCTTCTTCCAGAAGATAACCGCGTGATTTTAGGTCTGACACAAAGTGCACAAAATTTTTCAGGAGATTTATCTAGACCTTCTTGTGAACTGCTTTAGACCAGCCTCCCTTTTCTGTCCTGAGATAAAGAAGTTTCTTGTTTGGCTCAGGTGATAGGGACTTACAGTCAGGGGGGGTGAAATTCATAAGCTTCTCCTGACGTGTGATCCCTGTGTAAATTCTCTGGCTTCTATAGCCATTGTCTATCTAATTCATTAATACCCTCAGTGTCTTGCAGCTGTTCGAAAATGAGACTTGAAGTACCTTCCAAACAACTCTGGATTTAAAATGCCACCAAAAAACATGGAGCCTAGCTGTGTTATTATAATTTCCTGAAGTAATTAATGGTGTAGCTGCTGCTATACCACCACTTATATTTTAGAAGGAAAAAAAAAGTAGTTTAATATCACAAAATATATCTTAATGAGTTATATTAATCTGTAAAATTAGATTAAGCTTTTAATGGAAACAAAAAGAATTTCTATAATGATACTCCATTCTGTGATGGGATAGCATCTGTGACTTAGTGTTTCTAAAAAGCCAAGCATCAAATTTGGTTTTTTATATTGTTGCTACAGTTGATTCATGCCAGACTTTGTTTTCCCTTGATTTCATGCTACAGCCACTATATAACAAGATAATTGCATTAAATGGACTTTGTTTAAAGTTTCATTATATGAGGAAAGAAATTGTGACACTTGCTATGATTACGCAAACACAATTAAGGATTATGAAAGTTTTCTTTTAATCTTTTTCCAGTCACTCTGCTCTTAGTTATTCTTTATCACAGAAAGCTGGAGATTCCTGTCTTTGCTGCTTCAGTGTAATGAACATGAACTGCTCTCCTAAAGAAAAAAGCATGAGGTGGCAGGAAAACTGGACTCTGATTTTCTCCAATACTGGAGGATGGAAAAGGAAAAGGCTGCACCACTCGTACTGTGAGGGAGGGAGGAGGGGATATGGCCCAGGAGCAGTTGTTGCTTCACCCATCCTGAGCCTTTATTTTGGTAGCTGGTGTAAGCAGTCATTTAGGCTCTGGTATAGGCAAAACAGGCTTGGCTACTGGAGGTGGGGGAAGAGGGGGGCAGGATAGCCATGCGTAGCTGCCTCTGTTTTCAGAAACCAGCTGCTTAGGCAAATAATTACCTTGTTTTACTGTCCTGAGTTCCATGTTCCCATGTACCAGTCCTCAGTAACGTCTGAATGGTGATGGCAAATATTTTTAATGGAATTTGGTTTGGTTTTTTGGTTCTTTTTTTCTTCAATTTTTTGCTTGTTTGGGGTTTCTTTTAAAGTTTCGAATGACTGTTCACTGAAATATTTGAATGTCAGATAGTTTTAAGTCTGTCTTTTCTGGTACATGTGAGAAATATCGCTAAAAGAAACATTAAAAATTTGCATTTTTTTTCTTAAGCTACTAAATACCTTTATTTTAAGATTTCTAAGGAGTCAAATTGCAGTAAAAGGAAATAGAGTTTCCTAGACTAGCTGATTAGAGTGGGCACGCTCATGAAGGGACTGTGTGCTTGAAAGCTTTTTCCTTTTGTTATTGTTGGATACTCCTCCTACACTTGTAACAAATCATTGGTCTGGATGACAATGACATTGGTCAATGACAATTCAGAGATCCTTATTTCTTCCACAAATGAAAAATAAGAGCTCCTGCCAGAGCACCAGGAAGAACAACAGTTTTATTTAAAATCCTATACAGTATACATATATTGTGTCCAGATAATCTTTGAAAACTCATAAATAGCTTATTACTGACCTTGCTGCTTTGGTACAGGCTCTGCTTTATTATTGGCCTCTTCTTTCTGTGGTTCATTTGTTGTTTTGTTTTCATCCTTAAAAAAATAAAAAAGATTAGAAACTGTAGATGGTAATTGTTGCGAAACATAAGGGTGCTTTGATGTCTGCACATTTTTGTAGGAATTTGATTAAGTTGCCACACAGTGACCATTGTTCCTGGGTGTTCTGTGTGTTTCCAGATGGATTTGCAAAAGGACTTGTGATGGATGCTGAAATCAAAAATTGATATCTTCACATCCTCTGTGCAAACACAGTTGCTTAGCTTAGCGTTCTGCTGCTGCCTGTTTGCAGAGCTGACTTGTTCAGTGCAGCCTCTCACAAGCTAATGTGCGTCTCTGAGCTAGTCATGCTTCTGCCTGAGCCTTCTGTTGGGCTAACACACCTGATATATTATTACTGCAGGCCTAGGTCCTAGGGTATATCACTGTGTCCCACAGCCATAGGGAGGAGGAGGAGAGAAGATCCAGCAGGCAGGAATTGTGCAGCAAGATTGATTTATTTAATTATTTTACAAACTCTTTTATAGACTTTTTTCTTCATAGTCTAATTGGACAAGGATCAGCCACCCCTTGGGGTGATTGGCTAAAATCCTAAAACATTCATTGTCAAAATATTTTTCTACTGTACCATAAACAAGACTTTTCAAGGTTGCAGGTGGTTTGGTTGTTTACATAACTCTTCTACCTCTTCTGTGAGAGAGAAAAGTCTCTCATGGACTTGGAAAATAGCAAGAAAATCCTTGCTAGCAGCATTTTCGTATCTACAGTATATTTTGAGCTACCTTACCACAATGACAGATCTCTATCTGTACAAAACACTGAGATGGTATCAACTTTCACTGCAAAAAATTAACTTCCTCCCACACTTACTGACTTAGGTCCCTGTGTACCTGTACCTTGGTTCATGTCAGCTTTAACAGAGTGGCCTTTGGAGGAAGGAGTGAGGTGTGCATGGGGAGTCCTAGGTGTTCGCAGTACTGTGTACCAGCATCATGTTAATCAAGCCCATGTATTTGCTGTCTCAGAATGAATTTTCCTGGTGTGTAGCATGCTTATTATTAGGAAAAGGCGTTAGGTTGTATCAGCATAAGGAAAAATTATTTGATATTAGGAGCTTTTAGGTCTTCCTGCACTTTTTTTCCTTTCCTAAGTCAGTGACTTCCCTCTTGTTTGTGTTTCTGAGAATAAGTTGGGGTTTGTTTTTTTCTATGAAAATATTTGTGTTTTCCTGTCTGTTTTTATTCAGAGAACCAGGCACTGAAGCTCTAATATACATAGGTAGAGAGAACTAAATTATAATTTTTATATATATATATGTGTATATTAAAATTCCAATCAATGTCTGTGCATACTCAAGGTTCTTGCATGGTGTTTTCTTGTAAAGATTGTTTTCTTTGTTTCAGGCTCCCTCCTAATAGCATAAATACATAAATTAGTGCATTAATTAGTATATTAATCAGTTACCAGATATTATGTACTTTCTTCTTTACTCTTTAGATGGTAGCTCCTTGCAGGCAGGAAATGTCTTAATCCCTGATCTATTCAGCCTCCATCTTAGCAGTGTTTTAAAGAGTCGAGGCTGATGTTGATACGATCTGAGCGTTGCACTGATGTATGAAATTATTCTCGCCAAAAGAGTAATCCATGTCTTCAGTGAAATCTAAATACATCTGTTTAGCTAGAGCCCTTTGCTTGTTGGAACCCTGAGTTCTGAGAATTTCAGCCTTTCAGTGCTGACAGACAGTGATCCTCAGAAGCACACTGCATTTGACCTGAGGCCTTGGGAAAGGGTTCCTAAATTGTGTAATAACACTGATATTGTTGCTGTGTAATTAAAAGTTATATCACTGGGTGGAGTATGTAGAGATGTAGAAAAATTAGGTGTATGGGATTTAGTAACAATATGGGGGATTTTGGGTGTGGATTTGTTCTTCTTCTTTTCTCCTTCCTCTTTACAAATCTGGGTGGTTTGGTATTGGTTTAAAAAACCAGCAGTGTGGATCATGAATAGTTAGTTATTGGATTATAAGTAAAAACAAATTAGTTGGCGTTCCATAATTGGGTAATTTGGACCTTAAAAGGCCTTGGAAGCTAGAACTCAGGGCCATTTTCCACATTGTTAACTTAGAGGCACACTCTGTGCAGCTGTACTATAGATAAGATACAGTAAACATCTAAGTCCGAAGATAAAATCCCTGTCTCCTGTATTTTAATTCGAACTCTGAGTAAAAGAACTCATGAAACAGAGGCAAAGAAGAAAAGAAACAAAATGGAGAAAATTAATATTTGCCAAGTGAGATGTCAGCCTGCAGAGAACTGCTGATATGCAGCAGTTTTCTTCTTTTAAAGCAGTTATTGACACAAGAAAACTGAACCGTAAAAGAAGCGTGAACAATGCTTGTAGATCTGCAGTATATGAAGGTTATTAAACATAGACATTTTTGCCATTTTTTGTGGATGACAAAAAGAGAGTATGAATATACCTGTTCATCTTATTTATAACAGTGATAAATCAAATCTGAATTGTAGTTGGGCTGGATTAAACCACACCTCCTGAGGCTGTACAAACCTATGAGCTTTAGAAAACATCAGTTCTAGGAAGTGATTCTGTCTTACAAACATTTTGCTTCTATCAATTTTACTTAAAGCTGTAAAATTAATAGAACTCTTGTACATGTAAATCAAAGCTCCCAGAAGTTATGTCAGAATTTTTGTATATGCTCAACTGTTGTGAATGTGTTAAAAGAAATCCTTTTCTTAAAACTAACTTTATAATGGAGGAGTTTTGATTGTTTCAATAAGCATGAATGATTAATAGCTCATGCTGATACTAAAGAAACTTTTTCATTTCCCTAATTATTTAGTGAAACCATAAATTTTTGCCATTTTGCCTTGTAAAGTTTTGATTATGTGAAGCTGGAAAAAACAAAAGCGTTTTCTGGGGAAATTATTGGGAAAAGATAAAAATTCAAAGGGAAGAAGAGAAGGAGTACTTATCTTTTTGCTACATTATTTTCTATTATTATTAATTAAATTGAAAATAATGAATTAACCTTTACAGCAAAGAAATACTAAATAAAAATATAGACTAATAGAACTTATTTTTTTTTTCAAAGAGGATTTACATTATTAAAACCAAGCTGAAAAAAATATTTCTTTCAAAAGCTACTTAATTACTTCATCTTTCCAATGGTTATCAGGAAGCAGGCTGATATATAACTGCATGACATTCTAATATTCAGAAAGGACACACTGAAATTTCCTGCCAGAAGGAAACAAGATGCAGAAAAATATATCGTCATATGAAAAGCAGCAATATCTGTATCTCTAATTCTCCATTTGCAATGTTGATCATGACCTCTCATAAGCCTATACTATTTCAGGTGAGCCCTATTTGGAAAGCAGCTTTCAAAAGGAGAAAATTATATTTTCTTCAAAAAGAAAAGATGGTAGGGTGGAGGAGAATAAAGACATTTATTTCGTTTTTCTAAATAAAGATTGATACCATGTTCAGTAAGTATATTTGAAATTCTAACCTTTGGCATTTACTTACATAAATACCTTCTAAAAAAAGAGTATTAACGAGTCTATAATAGACAAGAAAAGCTGTACCTGGCCTGTTGATGTCTTTGGTGGTGGAGGGGCACCTTCATTCTTGCAATCTGCTATCTCAGGTGCTAATTTTGGTCTAGAAAATACTGATTTTAGTTTTCTAAACATCTTGCCTCTTCAACTCCCCTGAAGCCTCTGTAACTCTTACCATGAACAGGCTTATAGCACACGTTTTCTTGCCATCAGTAATCAAGCCAATTAGACCCTTAATCAGGTTTAGGTCTGATTAGTGCCTGAAAAAAATTCCTTGCAGAGTCTGTTTCAGTGGCATTTTTTTGTCGTCATTAGTACCTTTATTTTTTATGTTGTAGACTAAATTATTTTTAAGATTTTTTTAGTCATGACTGTTACACCATATACAGTTCCACTTTCCATGCAAAAAGTCAGAGGAGAGTGACTCTTTTCTGTTTAGAATAAACTAGTGTGTAATCTTCTATGTATTGGATATTAAACATTTAATTTATATTTAGAGATAAGGTTTTAAGTTGTTAGCATATTCGCAGTTTAACCAGGAAATGAAAATGTTTAATTAATAAATAATCAACAATACAGACACGAGATCTCAAAACATTTAATTTTTTGTAGTCCTGAACTTATTTTTTGAGTGAATGACAATAAAACTCTTCTCTTGGGGTTTGTTTTTGCAACATTATACCTTGTTTTATTTCATTCTTCTTATTTTAAAATATGGAAAAAAGTTAATCTTTCATTTTCTAATGCATTTGCAGGCAACTTTATGCTGTCTTAGCTACAGTCTCGATGAGAATAAGTGTTAGGTGAACGAATATCCTATAAATTAGTAAAATATAAGCTTTTATCGTTTATAACTGGGACATGATATTGAGATTCTATAGGCTTTGGGTCATCCTATATAAATCTCTGTAAAATCAAGCATGGTTTAGTTTATAGGTCAATTCAGTTTCAAGTATCTCTAAGGCCATGTTAAGTAAGCCTCTGTTAGCAAGGATCTTTACAACTTAATTGTCTCTTTTTATCCTTAATTTCACTTTATGTACTACCAGTCTATGCCTTCAGTTTGAGCTTTGAATTTGAGCTAACAGCTTACAATTGATTTATGCTGATCATTAAGGCATCAAGAAATACAGAAACCTACTCCTCTGAGCTATTCCTTAAATTACATATTTAGCAATTACATCGATGTTTTAAAAATGTCCCTCCTTGGGGTTTATTTTCTGGGAAGGATGGTTTCTAATCCATATTCTACCATAGAAGTAACTGTAAGAATGAAACAAAAATTTTTATTCGTTTGCAAGTTTTTTTCCTCCAGTGACACTTATGAAGCAAACCTTGTAATAGTTGGCCAGCCTTCAGTTTTGTAACTGGGAACCTCCCCATATGCATGATTATTTCATAGTTGGTAGATACAGCAAGAGCTTAGAACCTCCCCTTTTATTAGCTTCTATGACCTGATTTACTTTAAAAGCAATACAATTCTTGCTAATCTTTCTCACTGTTTTTAAAATTAGAGTTTGAATGGGTAAATTATGAATTAATATCTAAAGTATTTTTACATATTTATGCAAGTCTGGACAATAGGTAGCTTTTTTCTTCTGGATGTGAATTTTTACATCTTCTCATAACAGGAGAATCTTAGAAAACAACTTAGCTTTTACTATGTGAAATTTTATTGGATTAAATTGACCAATTCAGGAAGCTTTAAACAATAGCCACATACAAACCATACTTGAAGACTGAACCTTTTTGAGAGCAACTGTTTTCTCCTAAAAAGAAATTCCTAATTACTAAAATTTTTTAGAACAGGTAGTTTTATTCCTGGTTTATTAAAAATTGTAAAGTTCTGCATAAAACCCATTTGCAATGAAAATATATAACATTTATTAAAGGAAAATATGTATCTCTCTTAAGAATTTCTGCAAAATTATGCCCATTCATCTTTTCAAAAATGTGAAGCAACCTGTTTTAATGTTTTTTTTAAATATAATGTTTATGTTGGTATATAATTTATGATTAATAGGCATGCAAAAGAAATGTACCAGACATTAAAAGGAAGTACCATTGGGAATATGTTAATAACTATGGACATCCACAGTTAATGAATGTGATATTTATTTAGTCTGTGACTAATTAAAAAAAATGTTTGAAACCACTTCATATGACCTGATTTTGTAAATAATAAGCAGATCACAACAAAACTTGTATTTTGATACCAACAGAGGTACAAGTTCACATCCTGACCCTGGTAAAGTGATTAATCTGCTTCAATATTTCATTTCTCTTCTATGTGCAATGGCTATTTATGTATTTTTACCACACTAAAAGCACTTCAGGGAATTGAATACCATGATGCACTGTTAAGTAAGATTAAGAGAGCAGCAAAAAAGAAGATAGCCTGTGTCCAGTTAGCTTCTTAGCTACAATGGCTTTGGCCAAGGCTTACTAGGTGCTGTATTTATGGTAAACCCCAGAGGGTACAGGGATTTCAAGCCTGCCTCATACATTCTTTAGGTACAGGTGGAGTATATCCTATATTTATTACTGATTTACCTCCTATCCTTTTTTTTTCTTCAAGGAAATATTTGTCTTCCAGTAAAAAATGTGACATATGCTTTGGCTTTTCAATCTTTAGATAAGATTTTTCTTCAAAAGATGATATTTTTAATCTCAAAGAGTGCAGTACTTAAGAATATAAAAAAGGAAGCCTGACTTCTTTTTCTGAATAATTAGGAGAGTTGTTAATAGGAAGAGATTCCCTTTTTCAGGACTGTTCTTGGAGGTGGTTTGGTTTTTGTTAGTCTTTTTTTGACTGGAACTTGTAATAAAATGTTTGAAAGCACCATGAGTGCAGATTTAACTCCCGGTGTAGTTAATAGGCATAGAGTGAATTCCAAGGACTGTTTTTCATTCCTCCAAAGGCAGTGTCAGTTGCTCCAGTTGTTTGAATGTACAGATCAATAGATGTCACTTGGAATTTTTATTTTGCATTAAGTCATGTGTAATACTTTAAAAATATCAATGCCTGGGTTTCACTTCCGTTCAGATATTCCCATGATGCAAAATATAGCATGCAGATGTTTTTCATAGGTATCTTTCTTCAGTTTATATTTGAGATTCAAGGATCTTGACAGCTAAGAGTAGTACATCTTTCTTTAGAGCTCTGTAATAGCAGTCAGTCAAAAGCTGAATCTAGCACTTTTCATAATTTTTGCCTTTTCACAGTGTAAGATTTGACAATTTTCAATATTTTTGTGGATTAATGAAAATTATAACAGTAATTTATCTGTCATCCTTAATGCTGAGGTTTTTTGTTAAAAGACTTTTTTTTATTTTTTCCTTGGAAAAAAAATGGTTTTGGAGCTCAGATTTTTCATATCTATTTATTGTCTTCTTTTTTAAATGAAGGTGATACTATCTTCTAATTAACTCTACCTTAATGAAGAAAATTAATTCATGCTTTCAATGGAAATATATCTCCTTAGGCTTATTATTACAGTCATGGCCAGATGTATGCATTATAACTTTAGCATTCAGTGAGGTATCTCTAGAAATTGCAAAGATTACTTAAAGAATGATTCCTCCACCATTTTACTATATCTAATTTTGCACTGATTCATAAGACTTTTCATACGTTGCAGTTTATATGCTGGCACAAATCCTCTGCATCCTAAGTTTGAGGCAGTAATAGGTCTTATAGTCTGAAGGAATCTGAAAATACACAATAATCTGATTGTTTTGGCCTTCAAGGAATGCAGACTTACCTTTCAAATTCAGTTTTATTTGTAAAATCCAATCATAGGAATTATTCAGCTTACCACAAAAAAGAGACCGGAACACTTCTTTGGCAATATGCTGGAAAAAGACAGAATGTTGTTATTTCCTATTCCTTTTCACATTCCTCTATATAAAATTGCTTAGTTAAGTTGGGAGCCATATCCTTAAGACTCATTTTCTAGAGTCTGCACCAGATCCTGGCTAGCTTTGAATATGATCATAGAATCATGCTATAATATGACGTGTGGGCTGTAGGAGGTGACAAATTGACTGTCAGCCTGCCAAAATTATAATGGCTGATACCGCTTTTTGCTAGTGACCTCTTTTGCTGAAAGTGACATATGAATCAAAGGAGTGGGATTTAAGAAGAAAAATGCAAACCTCCTTATGTTTAGTTATGACATTCATCTGCAGGCATAATAAAAGCTGAAGAAAGGTTCTTGTCTATTAGTAGAAGGTACATTTCCCTTAGCATGTCTGGCTTTTTTTCATTTTTTTTTTTCCTGTCTTTTTGGCATCTTTTTTTCCCCTCAGAGCAGAAAAAAGGCACCACTAATAGGTATTTATTTCTTACATATCCTTATGGGCAGAATTTCTTTAGTAACATCATTGCCACTGCCTAAAATGTGACTCATCACATGAGAAAGCTTTATCTGCTAAGGTACTGCTCAAAAGTACCTCTTTTACTTAAATGAGTATCCAAAATTAATCTCTGGACCTAGGACCAAAAAGGAACACACTCTCCAGAATGGTAACTGCAAGAACTACTTGGAGGATTCTCAGCTATATCACTGAAAGAATTAGGTGTCCTGCAGCCCCTCCAGGAGCAACATATAATCTCAAACCAGCAAGCTATGATTTTTTCAAGTACCTTCATGGGCAAGAAGTACTGGTTTGGAATGTGTAAGGGGTCACTGTTGTGTCAGAAACAAACAATATAAAAACCAGTGCTTTCATGCCACATTCAGCCATTTAGTAACCTTATACTGCTGACATCATAGTCCCCTTTCTTTTCCCATTTTTTGTCTCCATGAAGAAGAATAGATTGCTGTGAAAGGGAATAAATTCTCTGCCATAACATTTAGATGGGAAATTGCCTGTATGTGGTCTGCTTCATGTTTCCCAGGAGAAACCCTCTGAATGTAAGGCACTTCAAGGGAGACTGAACTAGTTCAAAATACGAAGTTCAAGTGCTAGAGCTTCTCAAAATATGCTTGTGCTGGTTTAAAACCCATTGGGAACATTAGACCCACTCAAACTGCCCCCCTTCCCCCCCCTTCTACTAGTGGAGGAAACACTATGAGAGATTAGAAGATGGAATCACAATTTGCTTAAAAATTGCAAAAACCTTTACCACCAAACAAACAAAAATACTTCCTGAAGACAGTGCCTGGTGTGGTTTTCCCAAACAAAGGCAGAAATGAAGACTGACTCCAGCTGAAACCATGCCCCTGCCATGATGTTATTGGTTTAGAATTAACAACAAGCCCTTGTGTATTTAACAATGACAATGTGAGATGAGCTCAAACATCCTTCTGTACTGTTGAATTTTTTTGGTGAACACATACTCCACCTGTTTACAGTAGAAGTTGACAATGGCTCCTTTTCTGAATTTCTTCAGTAGGAAGCCCCAGGAGGAAAATACCTTTCCTTTGAAAGGCCTGACTCCTGGACTGGGGCCTGCATTTCAGTGTGAAGCTGCGTGGACTGCCTTTGAACCAAATTTAAAAACTTTTACTGAAAACTACTGGACAAGTAGTTTTTTCTGCCTGAAGGGTATTTACATCAAGAGTTTGAAAATTAAGTCACTTTGGTAAAATTATTTTCCTTCAAATGCTAGTAGGAGCAGTAAGATCTCTGAACCATGCAAGCACACACTAAAATAGTAAGCTGTCAAAAATTTCAGTAAAATGTCAAGACTCCCAAAATATATGTAGTTCTGCTGCTTTGTTTTCTAGCCTTATAAAAGAACTTTAATCTCGATTTCTTTCTCTTGTTAAAAAATTTGATATTGTGATGTTGGTTTCAGAATCGCTGCTTTACATGTATTTTTATACTCAAAAGAAAAATGCAAGGGTTATTTTCTAGCGACTATATTTATGTGATTTCACACCAGACTACCTGGTTATCATTTACTTATTTAGCCACTAATCATTGCTTCTCTTATGCAGAATACCATGGATAACAAGGATGATAAAGTGGTAGAAAATAATTTCAGTCCCTTAAATAAAATTGTAAGAAAACATCAGGTGAGTTTGTCTTTCACACATGAGTGCACCAGGAAAAGGAAATTTCATTGTAATTGAGAAGAACAGATATTCTTGAACCACAACTGAATATCAAATTTTGATAAGTTTTAAGTCTACATGCTTCATTTTGGAATTCAAAACCATCTAATGTGAGGTGAAAAGGAGCCCCCATAAAAAAAAGGACTTTTTTCTTAAAAAAAATTGCAACTCAAAAGCAAAAAACCCACAGCCGACCAACCAACCAAACAAATCAAACAGATGAAATAAGTGTCTTTTGTTCAGAATATTTGCAATATATAATCTCATTCTTGGTGCCTGGTTTCTGACCAATGTCATCTCAACATTCCTCAATTCTATTCTCTTATAGGAGTAAAGTGGGGGTGGGGAGGAAGAGAGAAGGAAATAGTTTCTTACTCCAAAAAATATCTGAAGGTGATCAGGATAGAATTGCATTTTCATGTTCGATATTTGTGGGCTTTTGAAGATTCCCTTTCTAATAAAAACGAGAAGTTTAAGAAACAGAAGCAGATGTGATAACTTAAGTGACGCAGTCCCCCTATTTTTTTCTTTAGACTACTTTACTTCTCAATTACTTTAGTTATAAGACCTTGACATACTCTCTTGAAGAGGGACTGTGGAGATGATGATATGGCTTAATTTAGATGAAAAAGGACCCAGAGGTGCAAGACAGGTACCTGTGGGGAAGAACAGAAATAAGTGTGGAGGAAAAGCATCTGTGGCCACTGTACTCTCCTGCAAGAAAATGATCACTGTGGGGAGGGGAGGAAGAGAGGATTATACATTTAGGATCTTTCATACCAGCAATGTTAATGCTTGTATATGTTAACACTTCTGTGTGAGGGAAATGGAAATAGAAATTTGGTTATAAATTGCATCTCTTCTGGAAAGCTGAAATCCATTGTGCTATCAAAAGAAGAAAAGCTCTCAGAAGTGTGTAATGTATTCCTCTGAACCCATCATATTTTCTATGTACCCTCAGAGCATCCTATTCCCACCGCAGTGGTGCTAAGCCTTATGTTTCTGCTAACATAAATATTTAAAGCATGCCACCAACACAAACTACCTCATCTAGTCAACAATACGGCAACAAATTGAGAACTGAGTACTGCAGAAACAGTGCCTTAGCAGAGAAAAACCCAGCACTTTAAACATAGAGATAGCTTGATATAATTGATAAAGCACTGAACTGGGACTTGCCCCAGTTTCAGCCAGTCCATCAAACCTTTACATTTTTACTTCATGTACTTTTCTCTCTGTAAAAGTAATTAGTGTCTGAGGAGACTTTTGCCTGCCATGCACAGATTGAAACCAATCTATTTTTTTCAATTCTAGCTCTTTTTTGCAACTTTCAGAATTGTCGTGATTGACAAATAAGTTGTTTGGATGGAGAAACCTCTGGTGGAAGGAGTAGGAATTCTTACTATTTTTAATTCATTATTAATGGTACTTAACACTGCAGTTCCCTCTGATGAGATAATGCGTTATGAAAACATTCACATTAGGCAAACGTTAACTCTTTGTGTAAGTAGCTTGGCTCAGAAAAATAGTATCTAGCATAATTAAACTCTTCCAAGTGCTGTACTGGCTTCTGCTTTCTCTTTTCATCTTCTTTTGAAAGGGAGCAGTGAGAATATTTTAATGCAATAATCTAGTGAATTCTATCATAAGCTTAAATCCAGGACCTGTCTTTGGTTCTGACCTCTGACAAAAAAGGATTCATATTCACAGTTCCCACTCTTCTGCAGTACTAGGCTGACCTTTAGTAAACATGAAAAGATCTATCCTCAACATTTCCTGTTGAATCAGTATAGCTGTATCTATTATAACTCAAAGATTAACACAAAATTACAAGGAGACCCAGAGCAAGTGCTAAGCCCTGCACCTCCATCATTTGGAAAGGGCAGAGCATAGTGATAGCTTCTCTTGTAAAGATGGGAAATTTTATACAAATAATTTCATTCCACTTACTGGATAAAATATATAAAACTTCTAGGAGTGGAAATCAAATGGAAAATTCTTTGAATAGACCTTGACTGTACAGCAGTCATGACCTGACTGGCCTGCAATTCATGAAGGTCTGGTGGTAATGATGGACTTGATTTAGTAACTCATTTGATTCAGTAATAAAATGCAGAAGAGTAATGACTCTATAAGCAAGACAGGCTCCACTTCTGGTTTCTCCTGGACCTCTCTTTCTCAAGTAGAGCATTGATTATACTTCTGGTAAAATGTAATCAGCTCCAAGAGAAGCAGTAGAGGCTAGGGTTGCTAGAGTCACTCCTGTTAAGCAGTGAGATAGATTTAAAAAGAAGGGTATTTCATGGCAAAAAAAAGTCCTTTATTGTCTTGGTTGAACTCTCCACTTTATATTTTCAGGAAGGGGTTCACTTACATTTAGGTAATGCTATGAAGAATTCATATTCCCATTTTCCTAATATTTTTGGGGGGCAATGTGAATGAAAATGTGTTCTTTATTTACAAATTTTAAATTGATAAGTAGTTACTCAGACATTCTCTCCTCATGAAAAATAATTCATCAAACTGTGACGTTTCTGTCCTACAGACAAGAAAATCCTACAACATCCATTGGAGCCTGCTAGCCACAATAATATTTTTAAACTTACCTGATTTCTTTTCATTTTAGTTGATTATCTCTTTAACCTCAATATTCCCACCTCTCCACAAAAGACCCTTTCATTACTTTTAAGGTTACCTCTATGGAGCTGTCACATACTTTAAGGAGAAGGGTAGTTTAACTTTTTTTAACTCAATGTGCTGAAGCAAGTTTTCAGCCATTTGAAAGATCAGTCTGTCTTCCATGTCCCCACATACCACTGGGATGGTTCTTGTAGGCATACCACAGTTGTGAAAGACAGTTATTTGAGCTAGTGACTTTTCTACTTGCTATCATCTGTCATGCTTTTGATTCTGGTTTCCTGAGATATGCAAATTTGGATAACTTTAAAAAGGTGAATTCCTTCACAGAAATTATAAATTAAAAAACCAAAATGTTGTAATTTTAGCTCACCGTGTCCATAAGTCTTTGAAAAACTATGTCTTAAGTGTTAGGAGTTATACTTGAACATTCTTAGACTGCAGTAGTGTGTGCTGGCCAGAAACCTAGATGAAGAGATTCTAAAGGTGATATAGCATGTTTGGTGGTAAAATGCACTAAAAATTTCACTTTCCTAAGTCACTAGTACTTCTATTTAAGGAGGGAAAAACTCCCTTAAAGAACACCTGAAGAACTTAAAGGAATGGTTAAAATAGAGCACTTCTTTTCCCCCTCCTGCATTAGACTTGGATAATGTATTTGATATCAGGTTTAAGCTTGTTCTTGGAAAAATGAAAGTTCTTGCAGTTTGGGAAAATAGATTTATTTAGTATTTAAAAGCTCAATCAGTGCTGTACAAGCTGGAAAGAAGCCATTTCCTTTCTGTTATAGATCTAGCTTGGTTATGGCTCTCGCTGCTACAAAACTGCCATTTCTTATTCAGATAAAATATGACCTTTTTTCTCTCCCCAGCCATTAATCAAAAGCACTTGTAAGTTCATGATTAAGCAGTTTATGAAGAGCAGTAAATTTTATCAGGGCGAGAGAAGATTTATATTTCTCTTAAAAATTATAGTTTTTCCAGATTTATAAAGCAGCAGAGCAGTAGTCACTTTTCCTTCAGATGAAATCCTGGAAAAGTTCTATCTTTGCTGTTTATTTATACATCTCTGTTTGGTCTTTAGCAAAGACCACGTATTTTTAAGGTCACCTGACTGACAGAGGGGGACTGGAAACTATGAACTCCAGGATAATCCCATTCTTCTACTTCCTTCTATGAGCATGTGTAAGAAGAGCACGGAGGATGGCATCTACTCATACCTCCAGTTACCCATGTCTTTTGCATCCTCAACCCCTTCATATTGTGAGAAACATGTTTCTTCACTAGGTTAGCAAAATTTACCCCCTTTTCACCCCCAACCTAATTTCAACCCAGAAAATCTACGAGTCTTGCTATCAACCATAGAGTTATTGATTTTTACTTGCATAATGATCTGGAATTCCTTCCTTTCTCACTTGCATTTTGCAAAATGTCTCTTAAATCTTCTGATTTCCCTCTTCAGCTTGCTCTTATTAAACATTATGCTCTTCCTTGGGTACTTCATCTTGGTTCGTACTGTGCCATTGCCAGAGAACCCTGAGATCCAGGATCACTTTGTTCTGAGACCACTAGACCTGCTCCTCCTGTCAGAGCTCCAATGCTGTGCCCTACCTAGAGATCACAACAGCTGTTACAGCAGGTCTCCTTCATCTGCTTCCTCACTCTAATTTATTTTTTATTAATCTTCTATAATCTTTTTACTTTTGGTCTGTCAAATCTGTCAGAGAGAAAGCAGCCTGTACAAGCTGATGGTTGTGTTTTTTTGGGATCTCAGTTTGTGCTCTATTAGCATGAGCAGTGGCAAATTCTAACAGTAAGTGGAGCTTCTTGCACCACTAACGCACAAAGCAAACCACAGTCAGAGCTCTTCAGCTAGGTTTTTGGACAAGAACATTATTTAGACCAAGCAAGGGATGACAATGGTCTTATGGACACACATGTTTTTTCTGATAATTGAGCAGAATTTGTTTGTAGATCACGAGTTGAAAAGTTCTGCTATTGAACAATACACACATTGAGCAGATTTGAAGGTAATGCTACAGCCCTGGCAAAAGATTGAGTGCATTCTTTTCATGTCAGTAATTTAGAGTGCTCTACTCTCTGACAAGAGCTAAGCATTAGATCTGAAAAGAGGTTTCATTGCTTACCCCTCTTTTAGGTCAATAATTACTGAATGGTTATTACAGTATAAGGCACACAGAAATACCTTTTGTAGTTGTAATGCTTAAGGGCCAAGTTTGGTGAATTTACAACCAAATGCTATAGATTTAGAGCTTCCTGCTGCAGTCTCTACTCTCCTGCTGGATACTACTCAAAACTCTTCATGTATTAATTTATTCTAGTAGATAATATATGAGAAGGCACCTCTTGTGTCATCAAGGTATCACTTCCTTATTAAATTTTATAGGTATGTATTGTAGTCTTCTGAAAATTAACCAAACTTCACCTTAGGCATTAGCAAAATTTTAGGTTTCCACTCTCCCATCTCAAGGTTGTTCTGAAAAGCTGTGTAGCCTGTAGTGAAATTGCTGATTTGTCCTGCTATTTTTGACAAATAACCACTCTCTACTTTCAGCACTGCTCCTGCTTTAGTGGTGCCCTCAAGCACAAATGATGGGAAAATTGTCAGATAATTGCACCACTGTCAGCTGGACAAGAATGTACTTTTTTTCATATACTCTCAGCTGTATGTGTTTTGATAGACAAAAAGGTAAAAAAAAACCCAGATATTTTCTGTGTGGAAGTATGATCCTGGACTCAAGGGAGAAGCAGCCTGTTTCTTAAGATAATGTAATGTCTTTATAGACTGAAAACTACCTTTTGCTGTTCCTAAGTGAAATAAGTAGCTCATACAGAATATGCAAACTTTTTAATATAGATGCTTCTTAAGTTTTTTTAATAGGAGCAAGCAGGTTTTTCTGTACTGCTATGTAACACAAAAACATGAGATAAATACATCCTAGAGGATGAGCTACACAGGGGAGTTTATGCATTCCCATTAGATTCAGCAGCCTAATTGCATGCAAAGCTAAAAATGGCTTTGAGGTGCTTACTGCCTACAGAATCTGCCAAGAAACTGTTCTTCCTTAATAGAAAAATACAATAACTTCAGCCACCTACTATGCTTTAGCCTTTGATAAATATCAGGCTCCAAATAATCTGCCACTTTCTTGCCAACTCTTTTTGTTTTATTAATTATTTCTTAATCCTGTTTTATATTTTATTTGCTCTATTTATGCTGATTTACTCTCTGTCACACATCTGTCCAATGAATTTAAAAAAGAAAAAGTGGAAAATAATTTTATTTGACAATAACCACTCTATTAAAAAACTTTATATGGTCATCTAAATGTAACATGTTTATTGTTCTCTTGTCTTTGCTTTGTCTTAAAGCAGTGCAGAGACTGAGATTCATCCCGACTATCTGAAGGGGGAGCAGTAGGCCTCCTGAAGGGAGATGATGATCATTTATGCCTTTCTTCTCACAGCATTATGAAGGGAACCAAGACAAATAAATTCTTGAGTTGCACAATGCAGATGAGTGTCTAACATGATGTCTTAGAGGTCTTGTAGCAAAGCCATAAGAATGTAAATATAGAGATTTCTTCTCTAACGGACAAATTTTGTTCAGTGATGCATATAAATCATAGTAAGTCATAGCACAGAAGGCATAATACTGCAGTAGCACTCAGGGATGAAAGTGTCCTTCTCTATTTCCTTCTCACCTTGGAAGATGCACATCTTTTCTGTCTTCTGGACTGAGTCACCAAGTCCTACTCTTAGCATAATCTGCAGTGTAGAGTTCTCCTGCACCATCTATTTATGCTTTTTCCTTTCTGTAAAATGGAAGACCACAGTTGCTCTTCAATATTTTGCTATCTTTGCAAAGGTAATTCAAAGTATAACTTGGGGGTGGTTGGGGTGAGGTGTCTGTGTTTTTTCTGTACCTTCGTTTGGGAAAAGACAGACTGTTAATCAGAGAACCACAGAATGGCCTGGGTTGGAAGGAAACTTAATGATCATATAGTTCCAATCCCATGCCATGGACAGGAACATCTTCCACTAGGGCAGCTTGCTCAAAGTCCCCTCCAACCTGGTCTTAAGCACTTCCAAGGATGCAGTGTCCACAGCATCTCTGGTCAACTTGTTCCAGTATTCCATCCCTCTGACCATCTTCGTGGCCTCATCTGGACTTCCTGCAGCAAGTCCACATCCTGCTGGTAACATTTCTTTTGGTGCAGGGTAAAGCTGGCTTTCTGGGCTCAAGCATGTGATGCCAAGGCATGTCAAGCTTGTATTCAACCAACATCTCCCAGTCCTTTTGTCCAAGTGTGATCTCAATCCATTCCTCAGCCAGTCTGTGTTTGTGATTGGGATTGCCCCAACCCAGGTGTAAGACCTTGCATTTGGCCTTGTTGAATTTCATTGGATTCTCACACACCCACGCCTCAAGCCTGTCAAGGTCCTCTGGATGCATCCCTTCCTTCGGGGGCTTAACCTCACCACTCAACTTGGTGTTTTTGACAAACTTGCTGAGGGTGTACTGTTGCAGTGGTTGAGTCCACTACGGGATTGGCCTGGGAGCCTCAGGACCCCAAAACCATTGAGGTCCACTGGTGGGCAGGCTCAGAGGTCTAAGACCACCCCCTTTTACTCTTTTTAAGTCCATGTTCTAGATAGTTCTCCTTTCCTTGATACCCCACTGGCTCTCAATTCCCTTGTTCTACCCCTCGCCTTCCCCACTGGTCACTGCCCTGTCACCCCACGTCCTCTCCACCCCCTGGCCCCCAAATGATAGGTTCCCGATGTTATGCCCACCACCAGTGCCAATCTGGATAAAACCCCGGATCCCTCAGTATTCTGGGTTCTTTCTCCCTGGATCCTTTCGAGTGGGGACCCTAATAAACCCCTCAGAACTCCATACAAAAGTTCCCTCCCCCCTCTTTGTCCCCGGAGACGCTGCAGAAACTGTCTGGCTCTGTGTGTGTGTGAGTGGCTGTGAGAATCCACCAACTACAGTGTGTCAGAGTGCGTCCGAGTGCGTTTGCGTGGCACCCCCTGGAGCTGCTCTGACAGGGACACGATCAGGATGGACGCGAGGCTCTTTCAAACTCCCCCCCCACTTGTGCACCGCGTCAGTGTATTCAATCCCACTGACTATGTCCCCAACAAAGATGTTGTAGGTCCCAACACCAGCCCCTGAGGAATGCCAGTCTTGGGAAAGGGTTAAAAGTGCAATAATGGTGAGGAGGATGGTAGATTTGTTTAAATGGCCTTGCAGCTGGGAATGCCAAGGCATGGAGAATAAGGGTGTGGGAAATCCCATATTTTATGCCTACTGCTGTTTATCCTCTGTTTGGTTTTTGAGAAGTAGAATTTCTGTGTAGAGATAATGTTGGCATTTTGAGACACTTGGAGGCACCCTCATGGACATGCATGAGCTCCCTATTCTGGGAGAAAGAAGATCAAAGCTCAGAGATCATAAAAAAACACAGGGAAGGTCACAGCATGCTGGCAAGTTACACGTGCACGGGCCCTAGATAAACTGGTGCAAAGAGCAGGCCTGCCTTTTGCTAGGAAGGACTGACCCGGGTGGTGCCTGCATTCCCTCTTGTGTGTCTCTGCCTGGGTGTTGCTCAGGGATCCTCTGGTTACTGAGGTAAGGAAATAAATGTACTCTTTACATTTCATCTGTGGTTTTGTGGTTGTTCTGGCTGCCCGCCTCTGTCAAATCACACAGCCACTCATCACTGATCTCTACTTTGACATTGAAATGTACTCTTTACATTTCATCTGTGGTTTTGTGGTTGTTCTGGCTTCCCGCCTCTGTCAACTCACACAGCCACTCATCACTGATCTCTACTTGGACATTGAGCTGTTGACCACAACTCTTTGGAAGTGACTGTCCAGTCAGTTCCTTATCCACCAACTGGTCAATCCATCAAATGTAAATTCACATTTCTCCAGTTTAGAGAAAAGGATATCATGTGAGACGGTGTAAAATTCTTTACATAAGTCCAGGTGGATGACATCTATTGCTTTTCCCTTATTCACCAAAATTTACAGCCTCATCATAGAAGGCCACTAAATTTGTCAGTAGAGGAGTCATGGTGGCTGTTTCCAGTCACATCCTTATTTCCCATGTGCCTTAGCATAGTTTCAAGCACAGTCTGCTCCAAAAACTTGCTGGGTATGGAGGTGAGACTGACCAGCCTGTAGTCCCCTGGGTCTTCCTTTCCTAACGTAGACAGAAAAAAATCCTAAAATGGCTTCTAACTTTGGATGTTAGATTAATCTAAAGAATTATTACACCCTGAATACCAGGCATGGTTACCGGATATATGCAATAAAAATGGCAGGGGGAAATGTTGGATTATGATCTATCAGAAAAGTTGTTAAAATTGGATTTTAGTGCTTCAAGGAGGTGGATCTATTCCATGTTGTCACAGCAAGGCTGTGAATTAGGGTGAGAGCACATTAGATGATTGAGTTTGCTGGTCTTGCATTGTGGACATATGGAAGGGTTGAGGTTATTGCCGGGAGATTCTCTCTCCTTACTCCTATTAGGAACTGACATACGTCCTTATTACCTCTTCAGGTGCAGAAGTCAGGACAGCTTAGTGGAGGAAGGGTAACTGACAGTGCCATGCCATCTTAGCTGACTGCCTCTTTTGCTTATGTGGCTCTCAATTGGCTGCCTGCCTTAAGTTCATAAAATATGATTGTCTGTGACATGAGTTAAAACATCCCCATAATATTCAAGCTTGCTAAGTCACTTATCTTCTCATTTGACCAGCTATTCAAAAGTCACCATATCTCTTAACAGACCCACACCTCCTAACAAAAATGTGCCGAATATATACCAGAAAATGCAAAAATACTTGAAATCTTTGTGATCAGAAAATGCAGAGCTCAGTTTATGATCCAACATATATAAAGGACATTGTGATTTTACAGGATGGACAAATATTTATTCAGCTTCTGAATAGACAAATTAAACATGGTCTCTGCTAAAAAGAGTTAATAGTATAAAAGGTAGTCAAAGAGGCAGGGCATTTTTATAAATTCAAGAAATATGTGCATATGTGGAAACATTAATGAAGTGTTCTCACGTGAATTTAACAGAAACTTAGTTGAAGAGAATATGTTATGTTCCATGCATGAGTTGAACATGGTATGAATGATTAAAAGGTGAACAGAAGTAGCAATTAAATAAGCTATTGAAAATGAGACTGCAAAGACTGGAAGAGCCAAGAGGCTATTTGGATGTTCAGTATAAAAAATCCAAGATGAGAGAGCAATTTCCACAGAATTTTGAAGATAAAAATACTAAGATATTTATACATTGGGAAGGGAGAATTTTCTATAAAGAAAGTTCTATAGACAATATGATGATTATACATGGCTGCACTTTAGGACAAACAGGTAAACAAGACTTGATCTCAGAGTCATCATGGATCCAGATGCCACAAAATCTGCTGGTGAGAAAAAGAGGTATAAATTTCTTCATCTTCTCACTTGCTTACAGTGGCATCTTAATCCTGGAATATATCTTAAATTTAAAGACCATCCCTCCATTTCTGCTGTGGTTTAGAGTCATGGTGAATGGGCTCTCATGCTGTTTTGGAGTTTGTTTAATTGTTCAGTAAATGTCTTCCTGGGAATAAAAACAAATTAAGCAAATAAAACACTTCATTTCTCTGTGGATTCTGTTTCATTCTGTGAAGCCATAAACTCAGGAGTCATGTCCTTTCTCTGTTCTGTATAATTTCTTCTCTCAGTGTTTTTACTGACTAGAAGTATGACTGTGTGTATATATTTTTAATGCTTTGCAATAATCCCACAGGATTTATGAATCAAGGACTGTTCTGTGTCCGTGATGAGAATTTGTATTTGGATAGGAACATAAGTCTTGCGGTCCCTTGGGATAAGATTTTTCATAGTATTTCTTCATATAGGTTTGTTTATTCAAAAGAAAAAGTTTTAAATTACTTGAAAGATATTTTGAGAAGAAAATCATTAAACAAGATACATAGTTTTCTAGAGAAAATGACAATAAGCAGAAGGAAAAAATTGCTGCATTTTTGAATGCAAGATAGTGGAGCAGTTACTGAGCTATAAACAGAAGTCAGCTCAAATATATGAGGGTCTTAAAACATATTTCAAAAATACTAAATTTGATTTTCAACCATGCAACCGATCACTCAAATTATACCTGTCGTGAAGGAAACAAAGTCCTTACCTTCAAATCCTTGCAAAGTGAAAAATTTCAAAGAACAACTCCCAGTGGATTTGTGTTTCTGCAACATTTATTTCACATTTTCACCATTTACTGGTTTAGAACTTTTTCAATACTCTTTAGTTTAAAAAAAGTTCACAAGAGGTTAATAGGAGTTCTTGCTAGAAGAACCCATTTAGGAATGGATGAATTCTTATCCATTGTCCTGAGACAGAAGAGTGGCTTGAATGAAGCGCCACATCTTTAAGTCTGTCCTTGTCAAGTCCATTTATTTATCATTAAGGCCACTGTCAGATAAATAAGCTTGCACATGGCATTGTATTGCATATACCATATATATTGAATAGTATATTTAACAGTGGTTTACATCTCCCAGCTAAGCAAATTGTTATGCTGAATTTCTTTGCTTTTTGGTTGAACTTGGACGGTGGTATGTCTCAATTCAGTTTCACAGTAGACTTTTTTGGCTATTTTTTTCAATAAGAAACAATGAAAAGATATTAAATTGAACAAATATTTTGTAGAACTCTTCCTTATAACTATGCCACAAATTTGAAGAGACAAGCCTAGTCATCTTCCATCTTTGGCGCACCTCTAGGGGCTTGTAGACTTCCTAGTTTATATGGGCAGCACAAACTTGTTGGAGCTTGCGATAGCACAAAATCAGAATTAAGCAGCAATGAAACACTGTAGGAGGGAAAAAAGGCTCTGAAAAAAAAAAATCTTTTAAGAGCATTGCCTTGCAGCAGCTTCTGCTCTAAGAATGCCTGCTTAGCTAGCAGGGGTGAGGAGGAATTCTTCATCTCTGTGACTTCTCCCAGTGCCATAGAATGGCTGAGTTAGATTGGAAGAGCCAGTGCAGCTGAGAACAGATGGCAACAAGCTGTGCCTTGTCTGATCAGCCCCACTGGTGCCGCTCTGTAGTCTCAGGGCTGGGGAGAGCAGGGGACGGCTGCTGGGAGACCCTGTGCTGCTCTGCACAGTTGTACATGTGCTGTGGGGCAGAAGGTGGCACGAAAGACATCTGAGAATTCTGAGTGCTTTAAAACTTCTGCCATGCAGCTGCTGCTCTCATCACCTTCAAGAACAGGCATTTTAATACAGGGAGGGTGAAAGCTTCAGCTTTGTCTGGCTTTTAGATGGGCAAAATACCTCTGGGGCAGCCATTTAAGGACTTCTAGGACAGCAGCATGGCCAGTTTGAAATTATGGTGAAAGCACAGCAGGAAGGGATTCTGTTGGGACCTCGAGGAAAAGAATTGGATTAGAGTTAGTGGGGAATTTTCCACAGGAAAGGCTTTTTACACAAGAATGTGTTGCTTCAACAAAACAGAACTTTTCCTGAAAAAGCACATGCAGAATCCGACAGGAAATACTATTTAATCGAGGGTAGATTTTTTTAATCACAAAAAGAATAGGAGAGAGACTTGAATGGCAAAGAGACTGTGTCAGGATCAATTTATTATTTTCTTTCAGATGGGTTAATCTCCTTGAGTTATGATATGGAATTTTAAGAAAATTAGCTTCAACCATAGAACCGAATTGATTAAGAGATGATGGAAGCTATTTCTGTGGGAAATATGTGCCAGCTGACCATCAGACATGATCATGGATAAGCTGGATAATACTTTATGTAAGAGTAGCTGTTTTTCAGTGCTCCTGTCTCCACAGGTGTAAAAATTCTTCATGTGTACTGTTCTATTTTGTAACACTGAACAATAATGGTTGTTTTTCTGAAGTTATTGCTCACTGTGAAATTAATAATAGTCCTACATGCAATCTCTTATTTCTAACTGCTCTAGTCCCTTCATTTTTGAGCCTCACTACTTTCTTGGAAAGTTGTTATTTATTCTGCTTATAAACGATTTTGTATTTGCCAGTGTAAGCATAAAAGAGTCCAAGTCTGAGCTAAGAAATAAAAATGAATTGAGTATCTCTACCTTTCAGGATATGTCCAAAGACAGTAAATTAGCTAATTGCTAAAAGCTTCTTTCAGAACTCTGCAGCCACCAAACTTACAATAAACCCCAAGGCAATCTCAGGTCAAACAAATAATACTGCAAACATAGCATTTCCATTGTTCTGCTTTAATTTAAATTTTAAGTTACATGGACCATTGCATTAAGCTGTTAGAACACCATGAAAAGTTTTCCCAGAATCAGAAGACAAAAGTACTTCAAGGGGATGATAAACAGTCTTGTTGGGATTAACAGGGTATACTCATTCAGAATTTCTGTAATTTTGCAGTTTTTCAGCTACCCAATACAAACCAGACAAAGTGTAACAGAACAGCATTGATTGCAATAACAAAGTGATGATGCTTTTAGCCTAACTTTTTAATAATATCAGGCTTATATGGACATGTTGCCTGTTTTTACTTCACCACAGTCATTTTTTTATGTTGGCCTGTTTAGACAAATCTGGCAAAAACTGAAAGGTCTAACCCTCTCAGGATATTAGAGAGAGGTCTGAATTTGTGTTACTGCTGATGCTGCAGGAAGATGTTGGCTGTGAGCTGATCAAAGGGAAATCAGCTAGCCAAGAAATCTATGAATAGTTGTTGTTACGTCCATAGCTCTGAATCGACCCACTACATGGTGGATTGTGCTTCATCAAAGTGGTGGGGCAGGAGGCAGGACAAATCTGGGATCTAGAGGATGAAAGGAAAATATATCTTTTTGTTCCTTGGGAGAGGTGCTGTGTTACACACACTCAGTGATAACTGAGGTTTGCCATTTCTCCTTAGAAAATAGCTTGGGAGGCAAGCGATGGCCACACCTTTCTTCCCCCACTCCAAAATATAGATATTTTTCTATTTAGAAATATTTTTAGGACTTTCATCATGTGTCTAATATCTTTTTGTAATAATTTGGGCTTTGGAGCAAGTGCTGTGTCGTCAATGGTCAGATTCATACTGATTCCACTTACAAATTCACATCATTTTGGAAAGAGAGAAGGAAGCCCTGAAAGACTAATGAATACATCTAATATAAGGTACATCCCAGTACTATAGTTCATGTTTCATTAATTTATTTTGAATGATCCTCACCAGTTGTTTTTTAGTTCTGCCTTGATGAACTTCTGTAATACTGTTATAATTCTAGAGAATTTCTGCTGAGTGTTCAAAATGCTTTGTGCTTGAGACCTCAAGCCTGAAAAATACAAATTTTGTTCGGTGCTAATTGCATTTCCCTTGAAGCAGAATAAAAAAGCAGAAAACTGGAAGAACTTAGAAACATTGGAGTATAGGGTGGAGAAAACTGCCTATGTAACTCAAATGATTATGATGGGTAAATCTCTTGACTTTGATTCTTCAGTGCTAGAAGATTTTTTTCTTTTAAAAGAGATGGAATCAAATAGCTTAAGATTTAAACAGAATCATTTTAACTTTCTTATGACTTTCTGTGGATTAAATCATATTTGGAGCCTGACACTCCTTCTCAGATTAAATTTAAATTAAAGCAACCTTCTTTGAAGATAGTGGAATAGTTCCAGTGCAAAATTGGCTCCATTGTAAGGGTAATCAGGCCAGTGAGTGGATATGAGAAAGATGACAGCAGTTTTACCCATGGGAAGTATATAGAGTTGCTTTAGTCTCTGCAGGATATCTCTATATGCACTTCAAAGAGTGCAGTCAATAGAATAAATACCTTGGTCACATTCTGAAAATTACACTTATAAAAGGCAGTTATTAGTTTCTAGTTTCTAGTGTTCAGAGAATTTAAAGGTGAGATGCGCAGCCCTGCATACTGAGATCCAAAGGATGGCAGATAGACATAAAAAGTTATCTCACTTATTTTAGTGAAAGAGAATGCAAGATCAGGAAAAACTCAGTCCTGCTAAGATTGGAGACAGCTTTCCCTTGGTCTCTCCAGTAACTCTGTTTGAAAGATGGTTATTACCATTTTTTAATGTGGGAAGAGTAGTAGTCTTGTATTTAAATCATGTACCTCAGCATTAAGGGTTTCAGATGGGTTTCTCAATATTCCTTGAGTTGTATGAATAACGTAATTGCTCTGCTTCCTCATCTGAAAAATTCTGTATATTTCCAATTTGTCACCATTAAAAATTCAGTTATCACTAGAAAAGTATTTTATATTCTATTTTCTGTCAGGTTCTCTCTTCTACCTAAGCCCTTCACAGTGCAGGAATAGATTTGGGTGAGTAGAAACACAAGTAATACTTTCATCCTTAAAATAATTATCTAGTTCCTACCTGTAGTTGTTTGGTTCAAAATATCCATTACTTACTTATTTTCCGTCTGTGAGATAAGAATTAGGGGAAAGCAAAGCAGGCACAAAACTTAAAAGAATATAAAGAAGTTTGTTAACAGACCTAAAAGAAGGAAAAAAAGTCAGACTAAACCTTCAGAACACTTCTCTTCCCCCCACCTTTCTCCCTTCTCCCACTGACAACATAAAAAGACAACCCTTGAAATTTTCAGTACCGCCTCTATAATAATCTTTTTCAGTTCACTTAGGGAGAGGAGTCTCTCTTGCTCATGCTATGGAGACATCTTCACAAGAAACAGTTCTCTCATGGCTTCAGTATCACGGCGAGACAGCCTCCCGGGTTGGTTCTCTGCTTGCATGTGAAAGTCCCTTCCCTCATCTTACAGCTTTCCCCACAACTGCTTTTGAAGGTTCAATCTTGAGCTAATGGGGTACCATTTTAAGGTTGAACTGTTCAGAAGCAAAGGTTCTCTTCACCTATCTCTGGGAGCATCTTCATCTCTAGGAACAGAGGTCTTCTTCCCTGGGAGCAAGGGTCTTCATCACTTTAATCTCTCTGTTCAAGCTTCTCATCAAATCACTGCTACTTCAACATTTGCTTGTTTCAGCACAGATACTTTTGCTCACAATTGCAGTTTGAACACTCCACCCCCCCAGCTTGGGAGAGGATTGATGTCTCAGAACAGGCTTCATCTGTTCTGGAGGAAACTTACAACACTAAAAGGGTTAATCGCCCCCGGGCCTTGCAGCTGGAATTTGCTTATTGCTGTTGGTCACACCATCTTTGCCGGGCAGCAGCCTCAGATGAATTTCGGCTGCACTAGGTGAGGGCTGGGCTGGCTGAGCCACCCTGCGGGGGCACCCGCCACGAGCACGGGCGCACGGAATGTCTGTCTCCTGCCTGGCCCGGCCCGCACTGAGGGGGCTGTGCTGGGTGTCCAGCGAGCAGAACCAGCTGAGATCTCAGCCAAGCCACGCTGCGCTGGGGCCGACCCAGCCGGGTTGCGCCGAGCAGGGCCCAGCCCAGCCCCACTGGGCCGCCTGCAGGCCCCCCCAGTTACCTGTCCAAAAGCTGGAAGCAAGAGAGCATTCCCAGGGTTTGTTTGTTCTTAAATGTGGATCACAGAAGCGTGTCAAGCTTCTTAAGTGGCTTAAAAAAGTGGCCAAATTCAAACTAGCCAGTTGATTGGTTCTATTGTGTCTAGAGGAAGCTGTAAGCACCTCTTTGCAAAGAATCACTTCTGTGACTGATGGAGCCCTCTTTAACTAAAAACCCAAACTATCCTAAACCATGACACTACCCCAGAAGCATGTGGTCCAGCTGCAGAAAACCTAGTAAGCTGGGATCTGTCCACAGCAGTGTAGAAATATCCAGAATGTCTGTGGTGGAATTAGGCTAGGTAAGTTACTGCAAGCAGTAGATTTAGCAGGTTTTGCTGCAGGAAACATGGATGCATAGACAACCACAGTCTTCTACCTTGGATGCTCCTCTGGATGTGCACCCATAAGGCACACTGGTTCACCTGGTGTCAAAAAGTTCCATCCCATCTTGTTTCCACTACATCTTTGTCCTTGACCGCAGTACACTAATTGCCTAGTCAGAACTCTACTCATGGTTACACCTGTGATGTTTGCATATAAATGCCTAGAAATTATGATTAGCAGCAGTGAGAAGATGTTTACAAAGATATTCTTAAAGTATCATTTTTAGGGAACTAATGTGAAATTATGAAATGCAAATTTCAAACAAATATGATTCAATGAACCAGAGACAAATTAGCTGCCACTTAAAAATGTCATTAACACATGCAGAAATGCCTTATTTACTAGCATCTTCAGATAGAAAATAATACTAGGCTTAAACAAAAGCTAACTTTGAATTACACTGTCCAAATATGTGCAGGAAATATTGCTTGATTTTATAAATTCTAGCAGACTTAATATGTTCATATTTTACACTGAGAAACAGGGAGAATACAGATTTTTTTCAGTCTCTCAGAGTGGCAGCCTGCCCTGGAGAGGGATGACCTCTATGTACCCACTGCTTTGGAAATTTATTGAAACAAATTGGATGCTCCTTACACAGGAGTGCAATGCCACCAGTGTAACTACAGTACTTTTTCCTCTTCCTAAAGCAATTGGTCATATTTTCATTGACTTATAGGTGCTGCAACAACAGCTGACTCCCTCTAAACTGATACTGTTTCTGATCATCAGACAATGTGCCTGGGGAATGCTTCTGTGCTGGTCATGATGCACATATTTTTCTTCTCCTTCTCTGCCATGGTGTATATTTGTAGGGAGAAATTCAGCTCTTTTTGGGTCTTTACAATCTAAATTATTATCTGCTCTTTTTTATAGCTCAGTGGAGTGAAGGACTTCCAAAAGATGTAAAAGAATGATATAGAAACTTGAGATTCTAAATTCTGTGCATCTTGCCAATGGTAATTTAAATCTGATTGAGGTTTGTGGCATATCTGCCTAAGACTATGGCAACACATAACACAAGTATTGCAATATCAAATGTTATAAACCCAGACTTAGAAGTACACAGGCTCCTGTGTTTGACTATTTCTCGGAGTTTCTGTAAGAGTTCACTTGGGGTATTGAACTCAGTAGGATAGTAGCAGCCATGGAAACTATGAAATTCTGTACTAGTCCTTTTTTAAAAAAAATGCACGCACCAAGGCAAAACTTAATCTGATTTATACTGCCTGCTCTATTTCCCTTCTTTGAAGTGTCAGAGAAAAACCATGGAAAAAATGAAGTGTAGGGATGGAGGCAAATGCAGGACAGAAAAGCAAAGCTATTAAATGAGTTTTGAGGTGAAACAAACTATTTCATCATGGAGAGAGATTAATGGCAGTTTGAAGTCACTTGAATTTGGATTACTTTGCTCTTGCATATGTCTTAAATCAAGTAGAACCATTAGTAAACAACTTCAAGAATTTCTTTATGAGCATCAGAAGTTGTAAACTTGAATCAATGAATAAATGCAAATATTTGGAACAGAATCTAGAGTCTGCTTCTGCTGAAGTCACTTGCAGAACCCCAAACTGACTCTAATGTTCAGGGTGAAGGACCTGCTCTGTACAGTAGGCATCATCTAGCACATCCATGTAGTTGAAACATAGCTGCTTCAGAAGGAGTAGCATGTTCAAAAGCTGGAATTATAGAATAATGAAGGGGCTTCTTTAGGTTATTTCATCCAATCCCTGCTCAAATCAGGGATGGCCTAAGGCATTTGCTCATGACCTTGTCCAGTCAAGTTTTTAGTACCTTCAAGGAGGAATATTAATCAGCGGGGTAAGCTGTTCTTGTGGCTGATCATCTACATTGTAATCTCTTTCCTAATATCACCCATCACCTTATTGTGCGCCACCAATTTCTGACTCCATCCCCCCACTGCCTTGTTAGGTAGCATCTCCAGCTAGGTCACCATTCGCCTTCTCTGGAAAACTGAATAAACCTGGCTCTCAGCTTCACTCTGCATGCCATGAACTTCAGCCCACTGTCCATCTGGCTGGCCTCTGCTGAGCTCATTTCGCTGTCACATCTCTGTATCCCTCCTAAAGTTTCTGTTATGCAAAAAGGGCAAGGGATGTTACTTTCTTTTTTTTTCTGGGTATGCTTGCAACTTCCCCTCACTGAAGGTAAGGACCAGGAGAGAAATTAACAGAGTAGGGTACCTAAAGCATCTTTTCCTGCCTGTTTCTACTGCATAGTGCAAGAATTTTGCAGCATAAGAAATTGTACATCTGCAACACAGGTATTTTTCATAATTTCAAATCAAACTATTTTAAAACTGAGTTGCAATAATTTTTCTGGCTGACTGAGGACAAATGCGGTTGCTAGGAAGCCAAATGTTGTTTATCCAGGGAGTTCAGAGGGAGGAATAAATTTAGATCCAGCTGTGTAAAAGTATGAAATACTTATCCAAGACACTTACATAATCATAATTCTTCCCTATTTTATTTGCAAAGAAAGATCAAGTTTACTGGTTAAACTACTTAATTTAACCAGAGTTCAAAAACACTAAAATGTCATAACCAGAAGTATAAGGTTTTGTGTGAGGTCAGAACACAAAAAAGGTAAGGTTCCATTCGAAGTAAAACTTCCTTGTAATAGAAGAAATGATCCCAAATCTTCACGCACATATTTTGTGCAATTTTTAGGTGGCTCATAGCTGGGGGTACATGCAGCCATGTTGTGAATACTGAACTTTGCCTCCTATGAACCTCTCAAAGCCAAGAGCCACAAGGCAAAGGCCATCAGGAATCTCTTAATACAGTTTTGAAAAATAGATTAGTTGTCTTAACCCTCCGAAACCTCAGAAGTAAACTTCAGCTTCCTCTTCACTCCCTTACTACATGCAAAATGTTTCAAAAAGCAAAAACTCCAAATTAGTAGAAAAAGCTTCTTTTTCATTAAAGTGGTACTCTTTATCAGGGAAAAGCTAAATAGTGCTTATAACCCCACATTCTAGAAATTGGGCTTATACATAGCTGTTGTATCGCACCTCACATCACCAATATAGACTAGCAACCTTCATTTTAATATATATTTTGTGGCTCGTATGAAACCTTTGAAGTGATTGAAATTTATATTGAACTGATTAAATGTTTCTCCCTTTCTCCCTACATTGCTTGCAAAAGGTCAGTGTGTATATTAACAAAATTCTCCTGGAAATTCAGGAAGGTAAAACGCAAAGCCCACATGCAGAGAGATAAGCAATCAAACACAAAATACAAATTAAACAAAGGATCCTTCTTGTTTTATAACCTGTCCTATGATTGCATTTGTAAATACATTATTTCTTTTCTCCTTTCTGGCAGTCTTATACCTCTTCAAATTATTAACATTAGAGAAGATATGAAAATTATAATCCAAGGGTAATGAAAACCAAGTTGTAAAATTCTGAACCACTGAAACAAGATATTTCAGAGTCTATTATGGGACAAAACAGTTAATATTTTTAAATCAGCTTGCTGATACAGCTAAGTAGATATTGGTTAATGTTTCAGAATTTCTGGATACAAAAAGAGATTTAAGTACTGTGATGCACATGCTGAGACTCACAAGCACATGCCAAGGCCAGGTGCCTAAATAGGCCAACAGCTTGTGTCACACAGTTGGAGCTTGCTGAAATTCTGCCTTACCTGAGTTTGAGGAAATGTATTTGGGCAGGACTGTCTGGATCACCCCTGGCTCCTTAGTGCAAACCAAAGTGATATTACTCTTGGCATGTAAGAGATTGGCTGGAACCCAGCAAAGCAGTCAGTTTAACATCTGTGCACTCCTTGGTACTGTGTGTTCTAGGCACATCTACTGTGTTACAGAAGAGCACCAGTACAGACAGGGTAGGCAGAGTGGTGGTGTCCCCGTCTTTTGGTAAGTCTGAACCATTATGCAGTTGGGAACACAAGATGCAAGGGGCAGTATAAGAAGACATGCATGAGGGAGCATGACTTTGCATTAATGTTAGGGTGCATAATGGGGAAAGGGCTGCAGCTGTTCCACAGTCTTTGCTCCTAAGGACATTTTTTGCATTTTAAACCAAGCAGCTACTGATCAAAGTCCCCATATACTTGTGATAACAGAGTTAGGTAACTGCATCATTCTTTTGGGGGCAGTGGGAGTACCCTAGCCTTACTTGTCTGGTGACAAGCCTCTGATACCTGGAAAGCTCAGGTGTTCTGCTCTCTAGAAGAAAGTTCTGGGCTAGGATATCATGTTGGCAGCACCTTTTTCTCTTACATCCATGTAATTAATGGGAACAGTTGAAACTTAACATTTCTATAGGGTTGGGATACCTAGTTTGTGAACCCCTGTTGGGGTTTTAGTTATCCTCCTGCTTTCTTTTTCTCTTGAAGAAATTTTCCCCATACATGTTGCCAGGGGGACAAATTACTGGGTGCTTAAGAAAAACAAAAGATCACAGGGGTTGGGTGCATCTGACTACTCTTTTTCACTTGGGTTTGTGGGCAGTCAGTTCCCAGTGTTCAGACAGAGAGAGAGGCTGCTTCTTCAGCTGCCTTCCTTCTATCGGCGAGACCCCACTGTTGCTTTGAGCCTTCGCTACTCTGTAGCCCTGCACGCCCTGCCCACGGAGACCTCCCGGGGTTTTCCACCACAGATCCAGAATTTTGATACATCTCATCTGCCACCCGGGATTTGCGCTTGTCCCTGCCGTTCCAGCCTGCCGGTCCAGCCTGCTGTTCCCCAGGGTCCGGCCGGACACCGGGATCGGCTGGCCAGCAGGTTGTGAAGCCTTTGTCCCATCCCTCCCCGGGATCCCAGGGCACCGGTGCCGCGTGCTCCCCGAGCTCGCTCCGGAGCGCCCCCTGCAGCCGCGGGGGAACCACTGGGTTTGTGATTGTTTGCTGTTACTGCCGTAGTTATTGTTTGTTTGACTGGTTATACACATATATAATAGTAAAGAACTGTTATTCCTGATGTCTTTGCCTGAAAGCCCCTTAATTTCAAAATTATAATAATTCGGAGGAAAGGGGGTTGCAATTTTTTTTTTCTTCCATTCCAAGGGAGACTCCTGCCTTCCTTGGCTGACACCTGTCTTTCAAACCAAGACAACCCCAAACAAGCCTGCATCAGAAAGAGGGAGCACATCTGTCAGCAGATAGGAAATCAAAGGTGTGGACCATAAATATTAGCAAAACTTGAAGTATTCAGAATTTTCCTAAGGTATGATGTTAGTAGTTTTCATTTTTCACGTAGTTGCTTCCATACCAGCAAACTTTCACTCAGTACTTAATTTGTTGAGGATTTTTTAGTTACAAACAATGTGACTGCTTTCTTTCATCCTTAGGAATATGAAGAATAATGTAAGGAATACTATTTTCC
>NW_008237410.1:1610103-1613041 GCF_000691975.1 Corvus brachyrhynchos
TGTTTCAAGTGGTATGTTGAGTTTGAATTAGGTAAGTGTATTAAACTCATTTCTGCTCACTCCTTGTTTCTTTGTCTCACTAGGGGTAACAGGGATGATAAAAATATTAGCAAAGCAACAGTGTTACCAGAACTCTTTTCTTCTAAACAATGAATATTCAAGTGTCATCTGGGATTGTTTCAGCTATGACACACAACCAAATGACATTCCTTTCCATTTTTTTGCAAGAACAGTACAGCTAAGAAGCAGAGAAAGATAACCAAGAGCATTTGGATGTTCAGAGAGTTTCTAACACCAGACTGAAAATTCAGCTAACTCCCCAGATGTCATGATTATGCATTTACTTCCCCTTAGCTCCATTCTGACAATTCTGGTTGGTTTCAGCAAGACCTGGAAGCTGACACCATTGATGAGGGTGAAACAGAGCTATATTCTGAACCATGTAAATAAAAGATTTGCAAATTAAAGTAAGACAAGTGAGAAGAGCATCATGAACATCAGAATCATTCATACGTTACAACTTATCTTTCCAGTCAGAGTGGTTTGCAGTCATTTTTATCACATACCATTTTTGTGCTTATTTTACAAAGTCAACCACACCTTCATGTTTGTATTTTTGCTAAGCTACTAAACAGTGTTTTGTATTGCAAGGAATCGGTTCATTTCTGGGCTTTATTTATTCCTTTATTTTTAGGAGCATTTCATTATTCCTTTATTTTTAGGAGCATTTCATGGGCAGATCTTCTAGATGATGATGAAGAAACTTATTCAATCCCTGTGGAATACTGAAAGGATGTTTCTTCCATCTACAAAAGTCTGCCAAAATACAGTGTTTTTGATTGTTCAGGTTACTGATAGCCAGTGCACCACTCCTGACCACTCTGCTCTTTCCTTCTTAGGATTCTTCTCTCCCTCACCTTATTAATATTCCATAGGTACTATTGATTTTTACTTTTCCTGTCCTGTTTCAGACTATGAGTTTTTAACCATGAGAAACATGACACTTCTATTTGTTCACAGTCGGGATTTACATTGTTTGATTATTTAAACATTTTATTATCACTTCTGAAGGTTACAAAGGAATTTTCTTTGTCTTTCATCTCCTCTTTTACCTCATTCTGATTAATGTTTCAATTCCTGCCTCTCATTGTCTAGCAATGGCTATAATCCCTCCTCTTTCTTTTCATGAAAGGGAGTATGAAACTGGTCTGCTAATGCTAGAGAAGGTGGAGAAAATTCTGTATAAATTGAAATGTAAAAAAGCTGGCATTAAAAATGTACTGCACTGCAATGTCCCTTCAGTCATGCATCGTGACATTTCAGTTTGCAGTAGCTCAGAATGTTTGGATGAGATAAAGTGAGCTGAAATGGTGAAAATGAGTAGTTCCATCTTGCCTGCAGTGAAAATATGATGACAACCATCTTACAGTCTTCCTCAGGAACATGGCTAATTAATTTTTATACTTTCTAAATGCAATAGTTTATCCAAAATAAAAATCACGAGAAACAAAGGTAAAACTTCTTAGATTTCCTTTTTTTTTTAATTTTTGTTAAAAAGAAACATTTAGAAATGTTGAAGAAAATTGAGGAAAATCATGAAGTCAGTGTCAATGCTCTAAGGATTATTGTACAGTTAATTAAAACCATTTTACTCTTCTATCTCTTAAATGAAGATGTTTGTACAGGGATTTAACGTACATTAAAGATGAGAACAGAATGTTCCTTGATGTGTTTGCGTTACTGTTCTGAGTATTTAACATTCAGTCTGTAAAACAGAAGTGAGTGACTAACCAATAGTAGGATATCTAGTGTAAAGCTTTATTTTTAAAATTAGGAATAACACTTACTGGTAGATTATTTGATGTAGAGTTAAGGAGAAAATTCTCATGAGCTTCAGATTTCAGTGGGATTATAGTGGAATACAAATCAATCTGTCCTTAAACGCAAACTTGCAAGATGTAGAACACTGGTCATAGCATTTATCATGTATTCTTTAATAGACATTTTTCAGTAGTTAAGAATGTTCATATGGGACCATGCCAAAAGGCAATTTATTGCCAAAATGGCAATATCCTACCACTGAGATTAACCAGAAGAGGATTCCCAGGAAAACTTGTATGAAGAGTGAAAGCAGAAATAACATCAATATTTCCCCTGATGATACTTCAGATTCTAAACTTTTTTAGATCTAGCCAAATGTAATTCCTGTGCAATTACTGACCCTTGGTAGTTTTTTCCTCACGAATCTCTCCAGTCTTTCACTGGAAATATTTAACTTGTGTAAATGTTTAAAAGGATGCTGTCTTTCATTTAGATTCTAAAGCTAAATAAATATAAAACAATTGAAGAGGTGAAGGTTTTCATAAGCATAGGAAAAGCAGAAATTTAAAACTCAATATATGGACCTTTTTCTTTTCTTTCATTTTAGATTATCTTCCAGCAAAATCTGGAGTACATGGTTCTCTGTATTTATTGGAATCTGTGAAAATTGGAAACTAAGGAATAATTTTGTTATTTATATCATACTGGAGAATTTGGAGAGACTTGGTAATGTTTCCATTGTTCAGGGTGTCTTGGCATTTGTAGTAAAACAAAATCCAAGCCAGATATTTTTTAAAGATAGTTTTAAAATTATGATTTTTACTTGCACCCAGTTTGAATCAGAAAGTTTCTAACATATGGCAGAGAGAGAACATGAAACCATATGCACCCAGCACTAGGACTGTGTTCCTGAGAAAACAGTTCGCTATTTTTATGTCGGCCAGCAGGTGTCAATACCCCAAAGTGAAGAAGCTGCCCAGCAGCCGGATACAGTTAGAGGCTGGAACAGGGAGTATAAGTATTTTGGATGCCTCACTTCGAAAGCTGACTTTGTGAAGTGCTTTGTCACCACCAGGAAGGAAGCCATCTTCTGAGGGGAAAGAGGAGTGGGAATCTG
>NW_008237410.1:1613067-1663920 GCF_000691975.1 Corvus brachyrhynchos
GCTCTGTGGTCTCTGACTTCAGTCTTCAAGCCCCTCTGTGCTCCCTATCCATTCTGGCCAAATCCAGAGCCAAACAGTGGAAAAGCATCTAAAAGTGGGATACTTGGCTATTTTGATCAGTGCAATGGACTTTAATCAAAGCTATTGAAATGCTATTGCATCCTATCTATTTTTCTCCAAAAAGGGCTATTCTAATTCATACCGTTGGATGTTTTCTGCGATACCTGTTAGTTGCTAAAATAAAGAAACCTGAAGTGAAATTTGTTTTCAACAAAAATTTCAGTGTTTAAGTAAGTATTCTCTTGTCTCTAAAATACTCTAATAGAGTATTCAATTCTCTAATAGACTCTCATAATATTTTGTGTAGTTACATGATGTCCTCCTAGATTTGGCTTTGAAATCTTTTCAGTTAGTAGTAAAAACGTCATTCTTTCCATATTATTATAGATTAGGCATAATCAGCACAGACTGGGTAGCTCTTAGGAAAGATATGTGATTCCTCGACATATTTCAGACTTTTTTTTACTGATTTCCACAGCAGTAGTGCCTGCAAGATTTATTCTTATGTTTTAAAGTCTGCATAACCCTAATAATGAAATAGTCATATCCATTACATTGTTTCATTAATTTACTTTATTTTTGCATAGCTTATTGAGGTAGAATATTTTGCTTTGGAGTTTATCCGGTCTCTGATAGCAAGCAAAGACTTGTCAAAAGTTGATGCAATTAGGCAAATATAAAATTTATCATGTTACTCTCGTAGTACTGTTGTCTATCTACCACTTCTGAAGAAATCTTGTCTGAAATTAAATGTTTTGGGCTATTGAAATTCTGGCCTTAGTTTTCCACCAGATGCTGTTTTACACTGAGCTGGTAAGAGCTAGGAATTTACATACTCCATTTTTAATTTAATCAAATGCTGTCAGTCAGCATCACATGGTAGATGATATTTCCATCAGAAGGAACTTAAAAACAGCAACCTGAAAAATTAAAAACCTCTTCCTCTTGAAGATAATAATCTTAGTGAATTTTAACAGATTGCTTTAGCAGACGGAGATGTGATATTTAATATAGTAAATTACATTAACATGCTCTCAGACAGAGATGTCACATTTGCCACAGTAATTTACATTAACATGATTTGAGACAGATTTGATTCCCCAAAAAGAATTAGAAATAACATTTTATCAATTCATTTTTTATTGCCACTTCTTCAGATAATTGTTAGTCTGGTGTGGGACATGTTTTTTATCAATGGATGCCATGATGAACAGGAGAGAAATACTGTTTTGCAGTAGCCATCCATAAACTATATGGTATATATAATCCTGCATGGTACCGAACCAGCACCATGTACCAATACATAAAGAAAATGAATTCCATTTATTGGTACAGAGTTACTCTTGGCTCAGTGACTCATATTAATTTGACTTCTGGACAAAATATCTGCTCTTTTGCATGCCTATATAGTAGCTTTCTACCACTGCTTTCAGGAGATCTTACCGTAAAAGCTTGATGAAGAACATTCTGAAAAGAAATTTAACCATCTCTACTGTGTGTTGTCATCTTTAGGCAGAAGGCTGTGTGGGTGCAACTTAGCTGTCATCCAGTGTTGTGCAGGGGATCTGGGAAGTGTTTATAATGACAACTGCTCTACTGTGTGAAAGAAAGTACGCCTGCATCTCTGTGGACCATCTGAAATCATTAATCGTCCCAAGGTCTTTCATCTAGTCCTAAAACCAGGACAGAACATGCAAAATCTATAAGCAACAAGCAAGCCTGATAAAGCTGCACTGGGAGAAAATAAAGCAGCTGTCTGGAGTTTTACAGAGTTGCTTTCAAGGTCTGCTCCTCAAATTAATGGATTTCTGCGTAACACCAGCAAGAGACTCCACAGTTCCTGCAATGGTGCTTCAAAGGCATTCTAATGGTCAGAGGCTTAGAGGCCAGCTTTGGAGAAAATACTTGAGGGATATTCCAGGAGAGTAACTTGAGGCTGTGGTGAGACAGTTTCAAGTGATTCTCTCTGTGACTTGTCTCAAAATAGATCTCAGAAATGACCATAAAAGTTTGGGAGACATGTTTCTTTAGACAATGAATCCTTAAAGTCTTAAATCCAAGCCTGCTCAGAGCAACTAAAAATGCTCACATTTCCTCAACTGGGCAATTCTATATCAATTAAAAACTTATATACAGCATCTCTACATATATTTTAGAAAAGCGGTTGCTGTACATTGACAGATACTGAATGATATACTAGGCTGATTGGAAACAAGCAGTGTTTTAATGCAGGACTTTGTGAAAGCCCTATGCCTCTCCAAAACAGTGCCAAAAGGCTGCGTTGTGGTATCACACAGTGAGATTTGTCTGTTCATTTTCTTTTTTTTTTGTTCATTCACGCTTGAACTCTTAAATTTGGAAACTATAGTTCTAGACAGTTATGAATCAGAATAGGTTAGGATTAAGATTGCTCGGTGTGCAGTGTTGGGTTGTGACCAATTTTATCGTGATTCAGGTTTGTAGTGTCTGTGAAGGACACTGCAGTTTGTGGCTTCCCCAGCTCAGTTATAAGCAAAGTATGGAATAGGATGGCATTGCAAGCCAAGCCTTCTTCCAAATGATATATATTCACCTTGAAGAAGTGACTGCTGATTCTGCCTGGTTCACGGAGCTCCTTTTGACAGTAGGCAAGTCTTATTTTGATCTCCAAATTTCTCACACTTTTTTTCCTGGGGCCTGACTGAAGGCCTTGAATTGTAGTTAGCAGACGCTTGTCACCCTCTGAGACCTGCACACTGTGTGGGGAAGTGGTCAGTGAAACCCCTAGGAGAGGAGTCAAGTATTTAAGACCTCAAACCAAGTGTACAGAATTGGTGAGATTTGGTTGGGATATCTCATTGGCTTCTCTATTTGTAAAATGCAGATTTTCCTCGGTCATTGTCAGACAGGGAAAGTTTAAGGAAATAAAGTATCAGTTGTCAGACACCAGTTAGAGGGAAGAGTACCATGGGATGACTAGAAGAATTTAATCATCCTCTTCAGAGAAGAATTTTAAGGTTAGTGTTATGATCTGATTATTGAGAGATGGCTCTACCTGAATTTAGGTGCAAACAAGACCATATGCCAAAGTCATGCAGTGGGTTGGCCCTGGCTGAGTGCCTGGCATCCAGCAAAGCCACTCTCTCACTGCCCTCCACAGCTGAAAGGGGAGAGAAAATGTAACAGAGTTCATGAGTTGAGATAAGGACTGGGAGAGATTACTCACCAAATACCAGCACAGGTAAAACAGGCTGGAATTACAGACATTTATTCAGTTTATTACTTGCAGAATCAGAGCAGGATGATACGTAAACTAAGACCTTAAAAACCCCTCCTTTCCCTCACCCCTCCTTCCTTCTCAACTTTACCTGCTCCCCAGCAGCAGCGCAGGGACACAGAGAATGGGGCTTATGGTCAGTTCATCACACTCAGGGGGAAGAGTCCTTGCCCTGCTATAGTGGGGGGTCCCTTCCACGGGAGATAGTTCTCCATGAACTTCTCCAGTGTGAGTCCATCCCACAGGAAACAGTTCCCCACAAACTGCTGCATGGGGCTTGGCTGCTGGCTGGGGTTAAACCACAACATGTTTGGACAATAGTACCACCTTTATTTTATCTCCTGTTCCCATCTGGTGGCTTAATTTATAGTCCAGGTTCCAGCAATCCATGGAAGCATATTTGGGGCAGGAGTGAGTTTGTGTGGGGAGGGGGGCTTTGGTGGTCACAGATGCCATCAGTTCCATATCTTGGGGTGATACCAGTGATATGAGTATGAGCAGTTGCTGTTCCACCCAATTTGCCTCAGAAAGAACCCTTGTCTGGAGCCAGTGCCACCCGGCTGCTCAATTCTGAAAAGTTCTTCTATGGTTTTAACAGTGTTTGAAACAGGCAACTGTGGTTTTTTAAGTCCTTACAGTTATCGAATTAAAAATTATTAGAAAAAAATTGCGTGGTTTTAACAGTGTTTGAGACAGGCAACTGTGGTTTTTTAAGTCCTTACGGTTATCGAATTAAAAATTATTAGAAAAAAATTGCAGTTATGGCAAAACAAGACATGGTATATCTGCTCTCTCAATTAGTAGTCTCCTTTTAGGAATGAATGAGACAGATGTCCTGAGGATCAAGAGGTCTTATCACCATACACAGGGAAGACTGTCAAGATTTTATGAGCAATCTTAATTCTGTTTTAGAGTATTTTAATGTACTTTTGAATTCTCAATTTTCCTCCTGAAGATAGGTGGGTTGCTATTTACAAGCCATTTAATGGACTATCTGAAAGAAATGGAATAGCAGTGAATATTTGCCAGACTAATTTCACATCAATTTAGCATCATCAGGATATGTTCCTTGTTCAGTGGTGCAGTTCTGACTGTCTGCATCATCCATGGAGATTTAGGTCACTTAAATCTGAAATTTGATCTAATAATCCTTTAAGAATATGGGTCAGCTGCAGCACTGATATTGTGTTGTAAAGGAAAGACAGATCTCTCTGGTTTTGGATATAAGCCACTTTAATCCATTGTTTGGGGGTTTTTATTATTTATTTTTTTTTTTAAAGTACATGAAAATAGATTTTATTCTTACACACAAAACCAAAGTCCTTCTAGGCATTTTAGCTGGATAGTCTACTTCCAATAACTTGTCTTCTGCATTCAGGGGTTTGCTGCTTGCTCATAAAGCTCAGGCGTTGCTCATTGTTTTGTTTTCTCAGTCTCAGTCCCAGTTTTCCCAAAACCTTCTCAGAGCTTGCAAGAGTTTAGAGCAGCCTGGCTCTTACTGCTGTGTAAAAGCTCCTACACACTACGGTGTGATTGCTGAAGCCAGGTAAGCTGTTGCCTACACTGGAAGTTTAAAGCTGGTGCAGTAGGCACTAATCCACTCCCTCATCTCAATTCCTCTTCCTCTACTAAGCATATGAGCATACATGTGAGATACATGCAATGACATCTACCCATATTCTGTCCAGTAAAGCATTATACTTAAAGCAGAAAGATTGCACCAGGAAATCTCAGGTAGAGAAAGGAGAGTAAAAAATTATCTGAGAAGAATTGATTTGTGTACTAGCATCTCACCAGGAATGGCTGCAAATTGTACACCTTCTGCCAGAAACTTCAAAAACCTCATTTCTCTTTGTCCTGCTTCCCCTTTGAGTGGGAAACAACATAAAAGAATTTTTTCCTCAAAAAAAATCTTTTTACTTTTAAGCAAGCAAGAGATATCATTCCTCTGGGTCACAAAAAGTCCTGTTTTTCAGAACTAATAATACTTTCCAAAGATCTTGAACAGATTGCAGAAGTCACTACAATGGCATTCTGCCAAATAATTATACAAAAAAATTGAAATATGTCATTGCAAAACTTTAAAGAAAAAAACACAAAGGAGTATCAAGAGTGAGTTAAAGAAGTGTATGAAGAGAAGCATGTTGGTGTTTATCTTAAAGAATTCCATTATATTACATATTTTTTTGCATGTAAACAAAGGTAGTACAATGAATCTTAAGAGTAATGTTGTTATATTAGAACAAATAAAAGACAAATATAGAGACAAATTGTACTTTCCTATCTGTTTTTGCTTCAGAAAGAATGAGGTGCAAAGAGCTGTAAGTCTGTGTTACTCATATAACAAAAAAAAAAAAAGCTTCACAGAAATTGGTGCAGTTTCATGGAAAAATTAGAATCCATCTTCATGTATCACCTTGGAAGACTGGGTTTGAACAATGAATACACATACTACAAAGCAAAGCTCTAATAGTCTAAGATACCTTTAGTAAAACTGACATATCTAACTTCATTTATTTCTCTTGAAGTTGTTTCAGATCCAGTTTGTACATTGAGGGGAAATGCTGTGTATGATCCTCGGATATTGCTTGCATTTAGAGGCAACTGAGAGCTTAAAATTGAACACAGTTGTATGGACACAGTGCAGGGCTGCTACAAAAATGCTGCATTCACAGAATTGTTACTTAAGGACCAGTGATGGTTGGGAACGGCTGTTCTGCACATTTCATTTGATCGAAACCCAAACTTTTAAAGAGGATTTAAAGCCTGGCCAATAAAAAGTCTTGGACACTTTTGAAAATGTTACTCTACATTCCTGAATATAGGAAGTGAGATTAATACACTAGTTAGAATTGCAAAATGTTTTTCAGTTTGAATCTATTAAACAGATTCATTTTTATTACACTGAGAAAATAACCTCAATCTTCTATTTTTCTGCTTTGTGGAAACAGAAGGGTTGAACTGAGTTTATTTTTATCAGTGTGCTGCACTTGCAGGTGAAATTTGACAGAATGTCACAACTTACTTTCCATTTAATTTCTTGCAATTGCCAGTCTACACCCTCTCTTGAATTAACAGTCTGGAGAAATGAAAATTTCATATCTGACTCAGTTGCACTCAGATTTTGGTATTCTTTTTTTCTCCCATTCCTTGAAAACTTTACTGTTATGAGTGGCAAACTGTGTTTTTTATTAATTTAATAAAAATTAAATTCTAGATACCTTGTATGAGATCATCTTTCCTGACACAAATCATAGTCCCCGGTGCTGATGGGACTATCACTGATGATATTCCTCACATTGTACACAAGTCTGTGAGGTAAACTAATTAAATAAGAGAGACCTGTACAGACTTTCCTGTGTTTCTTTTCAATTCAGTGCTCCCAGCTCTAGCTGGTGGATCTTCTGCAGTGTGGGAACAATGCAGTTATTCAGCATATACTTTATTGTCATATGTCCTGGATACCCTGGTTGGGAGACATGAGGGGAAGCAGATAGAATAAAGAGTCCAAGTTAAATTACATCAGTGGGGTGGATGCAAGTAAATAATGATTGTGTTAAGCAAAGGTGTTTATTTTTCTGATATTGCCATGGTTATTAGCAAAACTCATGCTGGTTTAAGATTGGGAGCCAGCTGGGCCTACAGTTAAGAATAATTGTTGTTGCTGTTCTGTGCAATCCTTTACGAGTTCCTGCTGGGTTTATAATTAATTCAAAGTGCACTGGGACTATTACATGGCTAGGCATGTTGCTTGATCCTTCTCAACATCTATGGAATTTCTTGGATTTGGATGCTGAGATCTGGATTGACTTAGAAATTTGGTAAAAAGAAAGTAAAAAGGAGGTCTCTGATTACAGTGGGGTTAAACTAGTCTGTTTTCCTTTGCTCTGCTGGAATAAATTCAGTAATTGATGTGGGGAAAATACAGGGACATTCTTGTCTAGAACAGGAAAGACGGAGATCTTAGTTAAGATCTGTGGTCTCCCTTGACTCCACTTTTCAGTGCCATGATCCTGGTTTATGGCTTATTCTGTGTCTTAAAATTACTAAATGACAGTACCAATGCTATCAAGTTTGAGGATGGAATCACAATATTGAAGACAGTAGGGTCTTGTTTTCCGCATTGTCTGACATTGACAGTGATGACAACGTGGGATTGCTGCAAAATTTAGCACAGAATTCTGTGGTCTCCAGATACTTGAATTTCAGGCCCAAGATTAAGATGGATTTTTGTCACTTGAATATTGATGAAACTTGGGAGAAACATCTGAACTAAAATCCTCAGACCTTGCCTGGGGCAGTAGAACTGAGAAGTCTGCAGACCCACCTGAGTATGCACAGCATCAACTGAAGAAAGAAATCAATCTAGTTTAATACTGGATTTAGTGTTTGTTTTCACAAGCCTTCAATTCTCTGATATTCAAGCCTTTTGATAGTCTGGCTTCAAATGTGCAACAATTGAGGCAATGTTACTTTTAGCCTTAGAGAGGCACCTGGTAAGAAGGTAAATGGATAAGTGAATTCTTTCATTGTAGGCGCTTCCACTGAGTGACAGCATCTTGACATGAGCCACATCTTAGAGCTGAGGCATTTAAAAGCTAAATGTCTAAGTCTTAGATTACCATATCAGCTCCTTCGGATGGAAATAAAAATAAAGAAAAAAGTGTATTTACAGGCCAATTCAACTCCTAAAACAGGTCAGTGGCTTTGAATGCATACCAGCCCAAGCGTATGAATTAAGTTGACATGAATCTCAATCACTTTCATTTAATATATAGAACTTTTATCTTCCTCAAAAAGAAATAAGCACATAAAGTCATTAAGGCTTCTGTTTTGTCTTTACAAGTGAAGAGGTTTTGGATTTCCTGTACTTATAGATTTTGTTCTATTTTAAAGGACAGGAAGTTATACTTTGAGGGATTGTTTGTGTAAGGACCCCTCTGAGGTCTCAGGCAACTGTTCCAAACTGGCCACCTATAAAAATAATTTGCATAACATTTCTGAGTTCAGCAGAAAATGAGATGAGAAATCTGAGGATGGATGAGAAATCTGAGGAAGGACAGGTTTTATGATTAAATGTACAATTCATTTTGTGAGAGACTTCTGGAGATCTTGAAAGAACAAGATGTCCTTTTCCAGCACCCTAGTAATCCCCATAGGTTAGTGTTTATGAGGAATTTGTACTCTGGTGGTGATTTCCAGAGTTTACAGTCAAATAGGAGTGGCTGGGAATACTGGAGAGCTCACTTTATCTTTGCTGCTGATTCAGCGTGTGTTCTCTAGTGTATCATTGAAATGATTGCCTTTCTCCATGACAAAGGAAAAATATTTCTGTTCTGCAACAGAATAGGAGAGGAAGCTTCTGGGCTCTGGTACCCACTTGATAAGATACCAACATGAAAGAGTAGAAGGACTCATAAAAGCCATTAATGAATCTCAAATGCTTTGGGGGTTATGTAATGAACGAAACCTGGAAATTTGTGTACTCATTTCAAAAAATAATTTCATTTATAATAAATATTTGTTAAATATAATAGTATTCATTAAGGTCTTTGCTTTTTTGTATTATCTTACTTCATGTAAGATGTAGACTGGCCATGAACAAGTTTGGATTTGCAATGGCAGAGAGGTTCCAAAACTGTCTCTGGTCACAGCACTGGAGCAAAGAGACGAGATGCTTTGCAGATGGTGTTACATACACCAGTGAGAGAGTGATAGGTGCCTGTGTTAACAGGGAACTGGACTCAGTGATGCAAAACATTCAACCAGGAGACCAGATTTATCATCCAAGAAGGCTGTAAAAAAGAGAATACAGTTTCTACAAGTGATACGCTTCTTATGCCTTACACCACAAAATAAAATGCCACCATTCAGATCTTGTTTAAAATTCCCCACGTAGACATTCTATAGATGTACAAATCTGCAGCGTATAGCATAGCAGAGAATCTAACTCTCTAGTCCTAATTGTTGGTGTAATCCTATTGAATTTGATTACAGTATTCTGCTGCATTTGCCAGGTGAATACTTTATAAGTGAATTGCCCTGGTTACTGTCTTGGTTAAGTCTCTGTACAACCCAGCAGCACTTGCTTCTTCAGCCACTGACAGTGATAAAGTTTGCTCTTTAGTAGATATAATTCAATTCTGGTATAAATAAGGGGCTATAAAAGCAATTGAGTTGAAGCTGTTACTTCTATACAGAAGTTGTGATTTGGATGTGATCTCATATCTAAGACCTTGTCACAGAGTATCTCACCAGGAGGGCTCTTTATTTTTGACAGGTTTTAAATTAGACTGCTTCTTGCCTAGATATATTGTCTGGCTTCTGATATTTTTCTTAGAATAAAGGCAGTTCTTGCAGAGTGCATCATTTATATAAATCTTGTTCTAATGTTTAAAGCTTGTAATGACACATGGAATAACAAAAAAGGCAGATCTTGCCTTCAAGTCAATATGCTTCGATCATTCAGTCTTCGGTTTTGAAAAGACCTCTTATCACAGCATTTGAAAAGCACTGTATGAAACCAGACTAATGTTCCAACATGTTTTGTGTGTTGTGCTCTTTCATGCTGAAAGCCAATTGTGAATGGTGCTTTTAAGATATTTATTTGTGGTAATGTATTTTTGGTACCTGAAAGAAAAAAAACCCCACAACAATGCCCTCATTGTTATTTCATTCTTGCTGATGGAAACCAATAAGTGAACAGGAATTCTTTGAGACCACAAAAATGTCCAAGCTTAGAAACGTGTTGAATCAAGGTAATTGCACAAGCCCCACATTATATTTCTTTTTTTGGCTGGTCACAGCTGAAATTTAATAGGAGAATCTCATATAAAGTAGTGGAGTATATTAGTTGGTAAAAGCAGAAAATTTATCCCAAATACCCTCTGTTGGGTGTTTGAATTCTCTTTGTGCCAGTCCAATTTTCAAGGAAATTTTTCTAGGCACAAGGTTAGAGACAGCCAAATAATGATCTTTGGTACTCAGGGTATTTTTGCTTCATTTTTGTTGTGCTTCTGTAGGAAATGAGATGCTTCAAAACTATTTTTCAACTTCTGTCCTGGAAATATTGAAATGAAATCCCATTAGATATAGGATCTGAATTGTAGAGAATCTAGCCTTGTCCTTTAACCTTAAATTGCAAAACTAGTGCTGCTTCCCTGCTTGATGTGAGCCTCTTACACATATATTTTTTGTTGTCAAGACTCATTGCATTTCATAAGTGAGATATTATAAAGCTGAGAAAAATAAAAAGAGAGAGAGCGTATGTGTGTGTGTGCACGCGTGCGCGTGTGTTTAAAATTGTCACCTCCACAGCTCTTCACCAGGTCAGTAATACTGAATAAAGTCACCCTTTAATGGAAGTCTGACCCTGGTTTATGTGAGTAACTCACATAGTCTCAGCTCCAGTGGAAATTTCTAGGATTTTCTGAGAGGATAATAACATTTCACAGAATGCAGTGCAAGCAATAATATATTATTTCTTATTTCCATTCACTACATATCTAGATAATTTAAATTCTCTAGCTTTTTACCCCTATATGTTTCAATTCTTTTTTCCACATTATCACTGTGTACTCTGACTTAAAAACCACAATAACATAACAGTGATGGAGAGTAGTTTCATTATCAGTTTGGAGATACTGAGGCAAGGTCTGTGCATACCTTGAAAAATAATGGAAACAAACATATAGTTATTTAAGGTGGTATTGAGTATGTGATAGGAAGTTTCATAAAGAAAAAAAATTCTTTGCAAATTCCAGCATCTTAGCAAAACAGTAAAATATTCACAATGAATAATTTATAAGTTGAAATAACTAAAATTGTGAGATGTGAAATAAAATTTTGTGCCCCAAGTATTTGTCATTATGCTTAAACTACAGGACTACCATATGCATAAAAACATGATATTCATTAAAGAACTTTTTCACGAAGAAATGTATTTTTTAACATATCTTTCATCTACATGAAGGCATTTGACTGTTCATTCTGTTACAAAGTAGTAAGACTGAAATGTAACTCAGCTTTTTTTTTTTTCCCAGTGTTTTAAATAACTTCTCTATTTGGGCTAAACTATTAAACTTTAAATAAAGCACCTTCAGAAATCTCTTGAATGAGACTTTATGCCTCAGTACTTTTTCTGATAGAAAAATGTCCATGCATTTGTTTGAATGCATAATGTTGGAAAAGCTTCTAAGGGAGCATAAAACTTTTAAAGTCTTTTGCCATTAAACACTTCAATTTTGCTCTTAAAATGATGCTTAGACACCTTCACCCCTCCACTGAAAACTAGTCCTGTGTGTTATATCCCACAGCTATCTTTGCAGAATAAACCCAGGAAAAGAATCCTTAATTATGAATTCATCTGTCTTTCAAATTGAGCACTTCTATAAAAATTCACTGTCTACTGGCACTCTGCTTTCCGTAATTTATAAATGCCCTCTTGGTCTCTACTGTCATGCACAGCAGAGTGGCAACCAATTTTAAAAAGTGAATTCCATTTTGTAGGAAAAGTTGTTTGTCAAGTTTTCTATCTTGTCAAGATCTAATTTTGCTTTTCATTTTTTGTCGCTGTCTCAGAGTATCATTATGAGAAGGGAACTCTTTCAAATTGGATCTAATTATTCCAATAAAAACTTGGAACTTGAAATCCTAAGAAATTACCCCTTTTAAAAAAATTGTATGAGCAAAATTGTAATGTATTTAAGCAGTAATCATTTTGTGTCCATAGTCAATTAAAGTGAAGGTTGATACAGATTAAACATCATAGAATCATAGAACATCTGGAGCTGGAAGGGACCCACGGGATCATGGAAGTCCGACTCCCGGCCCTGAACAGCACCATCCCCAAGAATCACACCATGTGCCTGAGAGCATTGTCCAAATGCTTCTTGAACTCTTGTCACGCTTGGTGCTGTGACCACTTCTCTGGGGAGCCTGCTCCAGTGCCCAAAAACCCTCTGCATGAAGAACTTTTTCTTAATTTCTAGCTTAAAACTCCTGACACATCTTCATTCCAATTATGTTTGCTTGCTTTTAATGAAGAAAATTCAGTGTTTATAGATAGGAGAGAGGATAAGTAATTGGTTGATTTCCTTATAACTACATAGGAGTTTGAGAGTTTTATATCATCAGGATGTTCAAAATGTGCATATTTATGTTTTGCAGTGAACTTCTCTGTTAATTTCTGCAGATAATCTAAAAGACCTTCATAAAAAAATCTGTAGTTTCATAATACTTTTTCTTCTCATAAAGAAATAAGATTATACTTTGAAGAATTTGATTGAAATATACAGATTACAAGACATTATGTGATGAGTTTATATTTTTCAGTTAACGAGCAGAAAGCAAATATGAACTGGAGTCCAAGATAGTTTTATAGAGGTATAGAGTCTATCAGGCTCCTACTATCTGACCTACTTCTATCTGACCATATAAATCTCAAATTTCTCTTTTAGGTTAGTCCCCTATCTTCAGCAAGGGGGTATAAAACAGCTTCTATCCCAATGTTGCCTCTAAGATCTCATTTTTGTATTCTGAAAGACACTGGTGAGAAGTAGCTTTAAGCTATAAGGTACTAAGCAAGTGCACCCATGAGAAACGACTATGTAAAGGTCTGACCCGGGGGATCACTGCCTTGGTGGTGTCAAGTCTAGAAAGGGGTTGTTGGGTGAGAAACTTCCACTTGCAGACTTGATGAAACTTATGTTTTCTGTCATGCCCAGATCAGAATCTAGAACTTTAGCTGTGTAACTAAGAGTTTTAGCTCTTTTAGATAACTGCCAGGCTCTGTCGAATTTGGTGGGGTGTGTGTCAATAGGCCGGGAAAAAAAAAATCATACAACCATAGAATGGTTTGGGTTAGAAGTGACCTTAAAGATCATCTAGTTCCAACCTCCTGCTGCAGGCAGGGACACGTTCCACTAAACCAGCTTGCTCAAATCACTCATCCAGCCTGTCTTTGAACACCTCCAAGGATAGGGCATCCACAACTTCTCTGGTCAACCTCTCGCAGTGCCTCGCCACTTTCACAGTAAAGAATTGCTTCCTGATGTCTAATCTAAACCTACTCTTTTTTAGTTTAAAACTGTTTCCCTTGTCCTGTCACTACATACTCTTGTAGAAATAGTCTTGCCACATCTTTCCTGTAGCTTTCCTTCAGGTACTGGAAGGCCTCAGTGAGGTCACCCTGAAGCCTTCTTTTCTCCAGGCCCAACAGCCTCAGTCTTTCCTCATAGGAGAGGTGCTCCATCCCTCTGTTCAACTTGGTGGCTCCCTCTGGATTTGCTAACAGGTTGATGTCCTTTCTGTGTTGGGTACCCCAGAGCTGGATGCAGCACTGCAGGTTGGGTCCCAACAAAGCAGAGAAGAGGGGCAGAATCCCCTCCCTCACCCTGCTGCCCGCACTGCTTTGGATGCAGCCCTGGATACATTTGGCTTTCTGGGCTGTGAGTGCACATGGCTGGGTCATGTCCAGCCTTTCCTCCACCAACACCCCCAATCCTTCTTGACAGGGCTGCTCTCGATCTGTTCATCCCCAACATATCAACATACTGAGGCGTAGTGGTTTGGGTCAAAATATCTATTAGCCCTTATTTTGCTTCCGTGAGATAAGAATTAGGAGAAAGCAAAGCCGGCACAAAACTTAAAAGAATATAAAGAAGTTTGTTAACAGACTTACAAGAAAGGAAAAATATCAGACTAAACCTTCAGAACACTTTCCTCTCCCCACCTTTCTCCCTTCTCCCACTGACAACGTAAAAAGACAACCCTTGAGATTTTCAATCAGTTTACCACTTCTATAATAACCTTTTTCAGTTCACTTAGGGAGAGGAGTCTCTCTTGCTCATGCTATGGAGACATCTCCACAAGAAGTTCTCTCATGGCTTCAGTATCACAGCAAGACAGCCAACCAGGTTGGTTCTCTGCTTGCATGTGAAAGTCCCTTCCCTCGACTTACAGCTTTCCCCACAACTGCTTTCGAAGGTTCAATCTTTAGCCAATGGGGTACCATTTTAAGGTTGAACTGTTCAGAAGCAAAGGTTCTCTTCACCTATCTCTGGGAGCATCTTCATCTCTAGGAATAGAGGCCCTCCTCCTCCCCCGAGAGCAAGAGTCCTCATCAAATTACAGCTACTGTCATTTGTTTATTTCAGCACAGATACTTCTGCTCACAGTTACAGTTTGAACACTCCACCCCCCCATACTTTCATGAAATTACAATGGGTACTCTGATATATCATAGTCCATCACCATAGCTTTACAACAGAATTTCAACTTCTAAGCTCAAAGCATCTCCTCTTTCTCCTCCCTCAGGGTTTCAGCTCTTCCTTCTTCACTGACTTTGGTGTCTTTATGGCGTTGATTTGGAAGAGAATTGATGTCTCCAGGCTTCATCTGTTCTGGAAGAAATTTACAGCACTAAAAGGGTTAATCTCACGTGGGCCTTGCAGCTGGAGATCGCTTATCGCTGTTGGTCACATGTTCTTTGCTGGGCAGGGGGGCAGCTTCAGATGAATCTTCAGCCTCACAGGGGGCTGCCTGCACGGAGCAGGGCTGGGGGGGCCGCGGATGGAACAGGGCCATGCCACGGCCGACCCAGCCGGGCCGAACAAGGCCTGGCCCGGCCCCGCTGGGCCACCTGAAGGCCACCCCCCGCTACCTGTCCGAAAGCCGGAGGCAAGAGAGCTTTCCTGAGCTCTGTTCATTCTTAAATGTGGATCACAGAAGCGTGTCAAGCTTCTTAAGTGGCTTAAAAAGTTGCCAGTATTAAAACAAGCCAGTTGATAGGTTCTGTCAGGTCATAGAGGAAGCTGCAAGCACCTCTTTGCAAGAGAATCACTTCCGTGGCTAATGGAGACCTCTAACAAAAAACCCAAATTATACTAAATCATGACATGAGAGTTACCCTGACCCAGATGCCACACCTTGTACTTGGTCTTGTTAAACTCATGAGATTCCCATGAGCCCACTTCTTGAGCTTGTCCAGGTCCCTCTGGATGGCATCCCATCTTTCAGGTGTCTCAACTGCATCACTCAGCTTGGTGTCATCAGCAAATTTGATGAGGGTGCACTTGAAGATAATAAATAGCACTGGTCCCAGTATGAACACCTGAGGGACACCATGGATGTCCATTGGACTTTGAGCTGTTGACCACTACCCTCTGGATGCAACTGTCCAACCATTTCCTTATCCACCTAACAGTCCCCTCATCAAATCCATCTGTCTCCAGTTTACAGAGACGGATATTGTGGGGACCATGTTAAAGTCCTTACAGAAGTCCAGATAAATGACATCTGTAACCCTTCCCTTGTCCACTGATGTAGTCACTCCGTCATAGAAGGACTCACTCTTAGGGAAGCTGTGCTGGCTGTCTCAAATCACCTCCCTGTCCTCCATGTGCCTTAGCATAGCTTCTAGGAGGATTTGTTCCATCATCTTCCCAGCCACAGAGATAAGGCAAACAGGTTGATAGCTCCTGAGATCTTATTTTCTGCCCTTTTAAAAGATGGATACAATGTTTCCCCTTTTTCAGTCACCTGGGACTTCACTGGGAATGCCATGACTTTTCAAGTATCATGGAGAGTGGCTTGGCAACTATGCAAGCCAATTCCCTCAGGATTACGTGATGCATTTCATCAAGTCCCATAGACTTGGGTACATCCAGGTTCCTCAGGCGGTCATGAATCTGATCTTTACTTACGGTAGGAAGCACTCTGCTCCCCCAGCCCCCATCCTGCTGTCCATTCACTTGAGGGCTGTGGGAGGAGAGGCTACTGTTAAAGACTGAATCAAAAATTTTTGAGTGCCTCAGCCCACTCCTCATCCATCGTTACCAGTTTTCCAGCATTGTTTATCAGGTGGAGGTACACCTTCTTTCACCTTCCTTTTCTGGTTAACATACCTGCAGAAGCCCTTTCTACTATTCTTTGCATCTCTTGCCTGGCTCATTTTCTGTTTCACCTTGTCCTAGTTTCCACTTCCTGTGCAATTACTTCTTTCCCTTTACTTTGACCAGAATGTTTGACTCAGACATGCAAATCTCTTGCCTTTCTTGCCCAATTTCTTGTTGCTGAGTAAAGATGAGAAATAGAAAACACATATTCCTCATCTCATAACCTACTGGGTAGAGTAGACATGGAAAATTAATCTGCTTTGGTTTGTTAAGACAGACTGGCTAAAAAAAAAAGCTGGCTATTCTCCTTGGTTCACTTGTTCCTCCTGGGACTTTTCAAACTATATGATTACTGCCTTTCTTTAATCTGCCAGCAGTCTAATTACTACAACAATTAATTGACAAAAAGAGTAATCTCAGAAGTATCTACTCATCAGAAAGTTGTTGATATTGCTCATCACCTATTTTTTGCTACTTCCTTGAATATCTTTACTTGGATATAGACAATATGAGATGCACACAGTGGTTTTGATGGTGATGCAGGATTCATCTCAACCAACCTGAGATATTCCTAGTGGAACTAATTGGCTAGATTGGCCTCTAATGAATAGATCAAGCATCGTTAATACAAATGTCTTAGATGAGTCCAGTGAATCATGCTTGTAAGTACCTGTTTCTCTCAACTAGTTGTAAAAGTTGAATATAATTAGCCTGTACAAAAATGCTATATATTCCAAAGTTAGGGAACATGAATTTAATTTCAAATGTATCGACCATCTCTCAGTTAGTTCCAGCTCTAGGTTCTGACAGGTTCTATATGAAAAAAGAACATGTTCCAAGTGCAGGAAAAGTGGGACAGCTTTCCAGCATTTTTAGGTGTCTCAGAAAATGTCATCTTGTTTAGCATAATGTGTTTTGTAAGCCATTAAAAAAAACTAGTCTGAATCTTCTTATCCACCAGGCTCTTCCAGCCATCCCTGTAGGATATACAGGGATAGGATCACATCTTCCCTAACTCAGCTTCTTGCTTGCACACTTTCAGTGTTGTTCATTGTTGTAAAAGCAACAGCTTCTCTTGGAAGCTCCTTAAAAAAAGTCATTCTGGAACCTGTTTGTCACAAAAACTCTGTCCAGTAAAAGAGGAACAAGTTAATGCTGTTTAGACCATTTACTTCACGTGCTGATAATATTAAACCCCAATGTGGAACTGGACTGCTCGCTTGGCTGCCAGTGTCTTCTCATGAAAGAATTATACCAAATTCATGTCATCTGTCCAAAGTTTTATATAAAAATCTCACATATATATATATAAACATAAATATAAATTTAAAATAAATATATAGATATAAAAATTATAATTCTTACAAAACTTTTATTACTCACAGCAAGAGTAATTTTGTTCATTCTTATTCTCTGACCTGAAAGCATAGAAAGCAATCAAATCTGTAATAACTTTTGTATTATGGGACAAGTCTTCGTCTGGCATACAAAGAATTGCATACAAGGTTTAATTTTTGTCTTGCCAGATAAACGAATATTTTTTAAGCTCCCCCAGTATTCCTATTTTAAAGATATTCTTCTCAGGAGGTAATAAAATGCTTGTAAACAACCTGAAACACTTGAAAGAAATACAATAATTAATGATAAATAAATATAGTCATAACTTAGATGGTTTTTTGCAGTATTGAGGATTTTTCTTTTGCTGTGATTTTGCTTCTGATGAATTTCTTATCTATCTGTAGCTGACATACACCATTTTTTGGACTCATGAAATACATTTTCTTTAAACCATGTCCTGGTTTCTCTGTCCCTCAAAGTTAGTTCTCTGGGGTGGACAGCTGTTCAGCTTGTTTCTGCTTATAATAGAATGTCATCTCTCTTTTCTATTATCCAAGGGATATTTTTCCACAGTTTTTCTCCCCCTGAAAATTTCCAGTTGCTGATAGTATTCCATATGTCATTCTAGTGCTAATGTATGCCCTGGTGAGATATGAGTCCAATATGATCTAACCCTGGGAGAACTTTGTTTATGTACAGACTTTGCTTTGAAAAAATAAAAAAGTGGCTTATATTTTCAGAACAGCTGCCACCCTGAGAAGTCATGAATTTGTTGCTATTATTTCCCTTAATTTATCAGTCAGAAGTCCAGATCATGTGGGGAAATTCTGAAAACACATTAATAGACATGCCCAAAACTTGCAGAGAAAATGCATTCATTGAAGTATTATTATTTTTAACAAACTACTGCTACTGCCTGTAGATACTAAAGTCAACTAGAATGTGAAGGTGGGTTTTCTAAGAATATATCCTAGCTATGTTTCAAATTTTATATTTTCTAAATCTTCCACGATCTATAGTGGCTTAATTGATTTTTTTTTTCAAGTGATGAAACTTCTAATAATTAGTCAGTGGAATCAATGGAACAAACTTTACACCATAAGAGGATTTGGATTTGCAGCGGGTTTTTTTGTTTGCTTTGTGAGGTTTTTTGTTTCTTTGGTTGTTTTTTTTTGCAAGCATTTACATTTGCTTGATTAATCCAAAGGTACAAAGGTGGTCCCTGAGGCAGAGTAGATGGAAAACTGAACGCTGCAAAAGCAAAAGATCATGCAAGATCCCTTGTCTTGCAGCATGAGACACAAAATTTAACTTGATTATCTGCTAAATTTATTTATGAACTTACGAATATAGTCTTCCTTGTGATCTTACCTTGAAACGGTAGCCTATCTTTTACTGAGGTAGTTCTTTTACTAAGATAATTAGCATAGTAACATACTTGCTTAAGTCCACTTGTTTTCAAAACTTTAATAACTATTATTAAAAGTATCTATCGAATACTTATTCTGTCAAATGCTACATGAGTCACAGAGCTATTGGTAAATTTTTCAAATATATTCAAAAAATATATTTGAAATACATCCAAATATATTTTAGAACATCCTTTTAGATCATACCAAAGTGTTTTGGTATTCAGTGATAAGGTATTTGTGATCATTCTTCAGTTTAATCTTCTGAAATGTTAGTAAATGCCCAGGATAATACTTTTTTTTGTGGCTGACACAGTGAAAAAGGTGTTGGAAGCCTGAAACTGAATGAGCTGAAAAGACAGTACCTAATTCTATTTTCTGCAGATTTCCCCTCTACTCCTCTTGCATCCATTTATGAGATTTATAGCTTCTTTTTAGGCAGTGTATACCTCCTATATATTTCTGCTTCATAGGGTAATATCTCCAGCATTACCATCTTTACCCACACAGGAGCTCTGCCTTCCATCATGAGATACTACAGAAAATGAAAAAGTGAACATTTTTGGCTAGAGGCTATTCTGATGACAGTGAATGTCAGACTTACGAACAAACACAGAAGGAAAACATTCCTAATGAATCACAGTCTGTCCAACAGACTTCACCTTTTATATGATCAATTTAATTATCCTGACTTTCACGCAACACTCCTGTCCAAAAACCCCAAACCACACACCTAGACCACAACGGCCTCCCCCACAAAAAAAGCCCATCATTTTTTTCCCACTCTTCTACTAATTTCACTTATAATAGTGTGCTTTGGAAAAGACTAAGTTGCCTTCTGATACAAATAGCTTTGGGCTTCTATTAAACATAACTTGTACAATTTTATAGTGCATACCTTCCAGAGCAATAGATAAAGAGTGTTTAGATTTCTGCGGCCCCATAATTGCACTGTTATTCACCCTCTGCTGAAACTGTTTTCTACAAATTAATGTTTATCTTTCATATGCAGGATATCTTATAATTCAAAGTAGCTAAGGAAAAGTCTTTAACTTTCTGAAATAGTCTGTATTTTATTGTCCCTGACATCAAGGAGGCTCTTTTGTTCATCCATAGCAGCCTCCTTTGTGGAACTAATTAGATTTTAATTATGCCATTCCTCAACCAACATCCCATCCTTCCCATAAACTGAGATTCCTGCGGCTTAAATCTGAATTCAAAATGTTAAGACTGAAAAATTCTGGTGGATTTCTTTTACTAAGATTATGATACTTAAAATTGCAATGTGCACCAAGATTTAATAAAGACTGAAAATGCACACAAATACTTTATTTTTCAATAAACTTCAGTTTCATTTAATCTCTGGTTAAGGTCCAGAGTAGATACCTAAGGCTTAAATATCTGTCTTTTGTGACCCAGGTCTATTATGTATTTTCAGTGTTTGCCAAATGCATCGATTGGACAAGATTTTGAGGTATGTCACTAGAGAGACCACCCCTCATACACAGGAGATCAAAGAATAAAGCATGCAGTCAGGATGAAGAAGATTGAACTTCAGTTCCTCCTGATCAGGAGTTTCAAACTCAAATCTCTTGTGAGTTTAGGTCATCAGATGAGAAATATGTGTTTCCTATTCCATAATAAAACAAAGAAAATAAAGAATTGCTGAGATAAAAAGACTAAATGAAAGTGTCAGTTGTGTAAGCACAAATTCAAGTATATTCGTCAAAGTTTGTTTAGTTATTTACATCCTTTACCTGGAAAATGCTATGAAAAAAGGTACACTTTTCTAAGTCTATATGTAAAAACACTGTTATTATGCCTGTGCCCAAAAAGGGGAACTATTTTCTTTAGTCTTTAGAAGTAAAACCTCCTCTGCTCCTGATATCCTAGGAGATGTCCAGTGAAGGATTCTGGGTTGTGGACTGGGAGGTGTTCCATGGTAACAGTGAGACTCTGTAAGCCCTTTCAAGTGAAATGTTCAGACCCTGAATCCATCCTGCAACACTGTGAGTAAAGTATTTGGCTTAATCACAAACATTTTAGAACTGTATTCCTAGATATCACAGAAGAATATAATTTTTTAGGCTGAAGTCCAATTAAGAGATGCATTATGATTAAGAAATTTTGGGGGGCTGGGGGGGTTGTAGATTGCACACAGTAAAGACTAGGGTGGGAGAGGGGGAAGAAAAATATAGAAATAGGAGAATGAAGCTCCAGTCATTAGCAACACATGATTGGCATTTTGATGGAAATTATGAAAACCTCACATTAATTGGTCCAACAATGATCTCAGCTTCTCTGCTATAATTTAATTTTCCAGAACTATTCTTTGTCCAGAAACAAGAGAGAGCAGAGTTAAGACTCTTGTGTGAGTAGGGATTAATGATGTGTAAAGATTACAAGACCAGACAAGCATTTTATTGTCTGGGTTGCACCTGGAAGTTTAGGAAGTTGAGGTAGTTTTGCTGACAAAACTGGAAATCTCAATGCTCCTCAGTGTCAGTAGTGTGGTTCCTGCCCCACTCCCACAGCTGTCTGTAGCAAAGGCCAGCAGATCTGCAGCATTTTATTTATTAAACACTTATTCTTTGAGTATTTATATGTTAGGTGCTTTTATGGGAAGTGAATAGCCACTTCTTCCCTCAGTTTTTCCCAGAGGTACCACTTTCTACGTTGAACTTCTCCAAAAGGAGATCTAGGAAATCTCCATCTTCCCTGTCATGCTTTGTTACAAGAAATAGCTTTCCATGCTGATCCTTCACCCCTTGAAATGGTTGGATCTGTACAGAGCCTGATTGTGCAGGGGAGATAAGAAAGCTTGTTACAACTTGGTACTCAGGGGAAACAAAGGAGGTGATGCAGGATGTTTTCCAAAATTATCTACTCAATATGAAGGGAATGCCTTGTTTATTCAGTCATGTTGCATGTAACAGGATTTAAAATGAAATAGATTTAGATGTAGGAAAATTATTCAAATTTATTTAAAAAGTCCATAAAATAAATTATTAAACTGTGTTTAACAATAAAGATCCTCCCTAGCAGTTTCTGTATCTAAGCCAGCCTTCAAACCTGACTAACAGGCCAAAAAAATAATTTAGGGATTGGTATATCTTTGGGACTGCTTGGAACTGCAGTTGCCTGACTTCTGTTTTGGAAGACATTTACTCAAGTCATTTATGTTAAGGTTTGGGGCAAGTCTTTTCTTCTTCAGTCCCAGATGATATTATCTGCATTTCTCTTTCTTGTTTATTTCCTGTAATTTCCTGTGTATTAGTACCAGGATATCATCTTCTACTGCAGGAAACCAAATCCTTTCCTTTCTCTCTTCTTAAGTTTCTTGATTAATATCTGTGCACCTCAATTAGCATATTCCTGGATTCAGGCTTCTTTCTTCTGTTACTGACTTCTGAGAAGAAACTGGTAAAATAATGTTATGAGAAATGTTTATGCATGGTTTTCTTACTGGATGCATAATTACTTTTTTTTCTCTAAGCTTTATGTAAATATTAAACATGAGATAGCAGATGGTAAAACTGGGAATAGGTTGCTCTGAATAACAATCCCCCATCCTACACTCCTGTAGTTTAAGGGGGAACCTCGGGTGCCTGCCTATTGCAGTTCCATAACAGAAACTGCATGTCAAGACACTGATTCCCATTAGCTACCAGTTTGTAACTATGATATGTTCAATCTGTCAAAAGAAAATGAATTAGAATAACACCAGTTAATAAAACTTCTAGGATTTCATTTACTTGTTTCTGCATTTGTAATTGGAAGCATGTGCTTTCATTCATCTCTCCTCAGAATACTCTGCTGAGAGCTTGGACTTCTCTCTGACTGTCTTCCTCTGCTAGAATATATAAGTGGTTTAGCCTTGTTTCTTGAGAAGTCTTTGTCAAGAATAGAAATGTTTTGATCACTAGATTGGATTGGAAACAAAAAATTCATCAACTTCATTTGTGTTGACAATGTCTGAAACCAATTCCAGGAGCATGAAGCAAAAGACAAAGAGGTCTTTGATCCTTTTGAAGATTTAAACAGGCAATGGCTGTCACAACTTGTTTTTTTTACTCATGAGCTAATCATCATGTGAAGATTTTAAAATTTGTATAGCAGCAAAATGTCTGCTTGGATTTTTTTTTAACAGCTTAATAATGGATCCTTTTAAAATTATTTTGTCCCAAAACAACTGTTATTCCTTAGTCTCTTCATGCTTAGTCTTTCGACTACTTTGGAGGCAGTGTTCTATCCTACCTTGCAATCTTCTGATGACACTGTCTAGGGTTCGGTTCTGGTGATTTAGCAGGATATTAAAATTTGATTTATGTGTGACAGATCCAGTCTGAAGCTTGCTTCTGCACATGATATTTCCACTCGTATTTGGCCTTACTTGAAGAATGCCCTGACACACTTTGGAAGTGTGTCACTATGCAACAAAACAGCCAGTGCCTTCTAGGCTAAGAAAAGACATGAATTTACATTTCAAACCTCATTACCCTGCACTTCCCCCAGACTGAAGTCCTACTACCTGTTGATGCTTTTTTCTGCAGGTTCTGACATCTCAGGCTGTGGTCAGAGCCTGGATCTTCTTCCTGCTCGTTCCCCTCACTATGCATCCATTGCTGTCACATTGAGCAATGTGTGTGAGGTAAAGGGCTCTGGTCCCAATACTGACATTGTGGCCTCTTACACCCCAGTCCAGTGCTAGGGACTGCAGCATAAAACACTAGATAGATTCTTTCCTAACACAAGCTGAAAATCTATGTGCTCAAAGTAAGCATTTAGTATCCTAGCCAAACTGACTTCTAGATGTTAGAGAGGATTGAAGATACACACTTGTGCCAAAAGAAATACTTCTAGGAATCTGAGTCAACAGTTCCTTTTGAGAAAATGATCTCTTTCTTATCAAATTATTTGTAACACACAAGTAATGATGCTACCAAACCATTTAGGTGATTTTTCAGTTTTAAAATTGTATTCATTCTTATGTTGCTCCTTGTTTTTTTACAAATAACAGCATGGATTTTTTTATAACAATCAAGAAATCAAGAAAATAATTATCTTTTACCTCTTCCGAATTCATTATATAATTATGGCACATTGACAGGTTCTCCATAGCCAGTTTTTCTCAATATTTGTTCAAATCATTGAAAAAGAAGTGGGAAAGAGAGAACTTTTACATTAGGGAGAAAACCAAACCAAACCATACCAAACCAAAAAAACTCCACCTTAAAGATGTCTTGGCTTGAGAATCAAACAATATATATACCTAAAATGATGCTTGACTCTAATTTAATTAGTTTTCTTTAAAATCAAGGATATATCATGGTCTGATTTCCCTGATGTAGTATTCCTTCAAATAACCTGAAATCCGTTTCTGGCTATTGAAGAAATAGTAGCAATTCAGGTTTGTGAAAGGGGTATGTATGTTTTAGTCTGGGTCATGCATGTTTATTTTCATAAAGACTAAAGATTTATATAAAATTTAAAAAAATCCAAGTGTGCTAGAATATCAGCTTTAGCAAAAAGGGATGTGTTCACTGGTTTCAGATGGAGAAGCAGTAGTATCGATTCATTCAAATGAACAAAGCAGGTCCTAGTAATAACCATATTCCTATTTCTTCTGCATATGCAGAACCATAATTCAGGTTGGAAGGAACCTCAAGAATTTTCTAGTCTATCCAACCTCCTACTCCAAGCAATGTCAGGGGGAAAAAGATGCTTCTTACCTTCAATTTGAACCTCCTTGTTTCAAGTTATGCACATTGTCTCTCATCCTCCTTCCATGAACCATGGTGAAGTAAAATGCTTGCACAGGTCTCTCACTGACTGGGAGGATCATATGTGAAAAGTTTTCACCTAGAATAATCAACAGCTAGTGCTTCTGCTAAGCTGTTGCACCTGCTAAGCTGCTGCCCCTGCTTGTTTCAAGACTGTAGTAGGCTCCTTGCTGTCCTTAGATGGAGAAGCAGGCAGAGGAGACCTGACTGCAATGAAGAGTGCTGAGGTAGCAGAATTTTTATGAGCTGAAGCTCCATGGTTACTGTGAAATAAACAGATTAAGACTTTGTGTCTGTGACAAAACTTGCATCCAGTTCACCAGCAAGAGAAGAGAGGAAATTTACCCTCAAAACTTTATTTTTAATGCTGTCAAATGGCTACTGCTCCCTTCTGGGTCAAGCATCATCTTGTACAAGAAGGACAATTATTCCATCCATTCTTGTTTGGAAAACACATGAAAATCCCTGAACAGTGAAGAATATGAGTTCTAATACTGATAGTTTTCCATCTGTCTAACTGACTTGCTAAGAAGGCTTAGAAAATAAAACCAATTTACCAGAATTAAAGTAAATTAAGTAATGAATGACAGTAAATTATGGATAAAAAGAGGGAACACTGCAAATCTGAGAAGCAAATAAACAGTTTTATTTTTAAATTCATTTATATTCAAAATGAGAATGCGCTTTATGCTGCCATCCTTTATAAGGGTTTTATTTTGGGCATTTCTTCTCCTAGCTGAAGTAATTATGACATTTATATGTTGAATGACATATATCTCTGGCACTCATCTGGTATCCTTTAGCGTGGTCCAATTATTTTCAGTGATGCGTTAGGGGCGACTGAATGTGTTGCTTACATCCAAAGGCCAAACTAATGCTGCTTCATTAGGCACAAGCTGTATGCCCAGGGATGCTCAAAGCAGTTAAGCATCTGGGCCAATTTAAACTTTTATGCTTTCAGAACTTCTGTTTTAAATATTTTGCATCTCTCCCCACCCTTCTGCCTGTCTCATCAGAACACATTCTTCTGTCTTTCAGTCTCAGAATAGGTGTTGGCATATTCAGAATACAGTTCGATGTGAATGGATTTTTAAAAGTGAGCTGAGCACTGAAGGATATGTAGTGTTGTTTTCGAAGGAGACACATATTCAACCATGCGCAAAGCCTGCCTTGGTGAAGTGCATGTTTTATCAAGCAATAAAGATTTATGGACCAGCCTCTGAAAGCTACAGGCAACACCACTATAATGCTATTTTTGTATAGGCTTGAATTAGCATGTGCACACAAATTCCTTGCATGTAAGGGTGTGTATATGCAGAGGGAGGGTGCAACTGCTCTTCGGGGAGGGCTGCAGAAGGGGCTTGATATTCCTACACGATATGCCCAAAAGCCTGAAGGGAAAATGTTTCATTTGACAAAAAATGGGCTCTATATGTGTGTGTGTGTGTGTGTGTGTTTGTGTTTGTGTGTGTGCATCTCTGTGCTCACCTAGGTATTGCTTGCATGCACTGCCCTTTGCGTATTAGGAGTACTGCTTATATTTAAATTCTGTATTGTTAAAACTGATTTGGTATCTAATAAGGGACTGAGTGCCCTCTTGGGATTCTATCCAGTCGTTTTCTCCACAATTACCATAAAATTCTAATTCTTAGGACAGTATACTAAGACCCTAAAATGCACAAGAGAGTTTTTATATACCACTCTTCACCAGAAATTGGTTTGTTTGCTTGAGTGCCCTACTTTAAGGTGGTAATGGGAGTTCTGAACTCAAATAAGAACTTTAGTTCTCATGTGAGTATGGTTCTTTCAACTCTGTCTTCACAGGAGATAATATTCCTTCCTTTGGAGGGAAATTCTATTCTTTTGGAGGAGTTTTTTTTTTCTGTTCTGTACGCATTTTGCTCTTTTCAGAGCTCTTCCAGGCCTTGTTAGCCCCACTTCCTTCATCTATCATCATCCTTAAGTGTTTTAACTGAAGATAGCATAGGAGATGCTTCTTACCACTTTCCATTAAGAGTTCCTGAGTTCTGCAATTCCCTGTATTTTCTCTCACATGGCCTGAAATCAGCCCTTCATGGTGGACATATATCAGGGCTTGCTGGATGTTCTTAGGCTTCTAAAAAGAGGGAAGTTTTTGCAGGGTGTTTGTCTTAGGTAGTTTATTGACTGTTTCTAACTTTTAAGTGATAAGATAGAATCACAGAATATGGTTGGACAAGGCCTTTAAGATCGTCAAGTCCAACTGTTAACCTAACACCGCTATGTTCACGACTGCACCATGCCCCCAGGTGCTACATCTTCACATTTATTGAACATTTCCAGAGGCCATGACCACATTTCTGGGCAGCCTATGTCAGTGCCTGACCACCCTTTCGGTGAAGAAATTTGTCCTACTACCTTATTTAAATCTGCAACTTGAAGCCATTTCCTCTTATCCGGTCAATGTTATGTCAAAGATACATTTCTTCTTCGGTATTATTTGTGGCTTAAATACTAGTTAAATATTGTGTGTTACTTCTTTAGGCATCATCCTACAGAAGTAACATGCAAATTAAATTTTCTGATTCAGAAAAAGACATTTGAAATAGGTCATAATGAGATAAGTAAACTAATGGAACAAAAATATATAACATAGCATCTCCATTGCCATAGAAATTTTATAATGAGGAATGGTGTTGGGGTTCCTCCTCCCTGCCATGTGGTCCTGGGAGAGGGGCCCTGGGCGGGAGGCACGGGGTTTCCCTGCCCCTGCTCAGCCTCGTTCCCCATTGGTTGTTTTGTGTTCCCCTGCGCGGGCAAGGACCCTCGGGTCCCGTGATTGCAGCAGTTCCTCGGCATCCTCAGCCATGCGGCTGGAGAAATAAACATCTCTGAAAATATCTACCAAGAATCGGTCCATATATTCTTTTCCATGGGCCTTGTTGTCTGATACACGTGTTGCAAGAATCCCCACTGCAACAGAATGGAATAGGCAAATGTGACTTACTTATATAATTAGTCATTTAAGTTATTTATTATAATTAAAATTGTAGAAATTATGTGGATAGTAATCAGTTTTCATTACAGTTCTTTGCACATTTCAGTGCTATAATTAGACTGTGGCATCTGTCATTGCTGATTAATTTGTAGACAACTCTATCCTCCCATTAAGATTTAATGTGTACCAAGGCAAAATTATCATTATCTAAAAATACAAAATAAAAAGTGGTAGCAGTTTGGGGGTATTAGGTTTTTCACTTTATCATTTTGGAATCGAGAACATCCCATCATGGTCTGTACCATTCTCTGTGAGCAGCACTGGGTGGAAGGAGACAAAGTAGCTCTTTTCGGGCTTAGAAAATAACAGCCATTTCTTTTTCTTCCACTATACTCTTACACACTTTGGGCTCAGCAGTCCATGAAAAGATGTTCTAATGGTAGGAAGAGAAGAGCTTTATGCTATCAGGATGTGAAGAGTAATAGTATCATCTAAATTGCACAAGATTTAAATACCCCTGGTACTCCTGCTGTGTTCCATAAAAACTTGTGTTTGGCTTCAGTCGTACTAGGATTTACTATTTTTTTACCTGTAGTTACTTGTTTGGCTGTAGTCTTGAAAAGCTTTCAGCCATAAGTAAATGAAAGCTATAATGTCCCTGATCTGTTCACTCAGCTCCTGGGATGCCAGAATGTTGTGCTTCCTTATTTTTTGCAGCCACATGTAATAAATATCTTAGCAGAACTATGAATACAGCTGATTGATGACCTGCATAGGTCTGTCTTAGCTGCTGTGTTGCTTCTCTTGTGGTCGCTACTTGGACTGTACTTCAGGATTTGCTGAATTTAACAGCAAAGGTAGTTTATGAAGTAATTCATGAAATAGCTTCTCCTTCTTCTTCTCACCCCTCTGTAAGAGTTCACAATCTCCTTCTGGCAGTTTTTTTCTGTCTTCAGTAAAAACTGAATCACTAGGCTGATTTTAGCTAAAAGATAACCTTCTGAAAAAAAGGACAGAAAGCAACATATGGGCAGAAACAGGGATGAGATCAAGAAAGATGGGAACTTTTTGATCTGTTTCTTTGTCAAGATTAGCATGTTGAGACTGTATGGTTCCAGTCTAGTCTGCTGCGAACTAAATCACAGGGGCATCAGCTATGGTGTGCCACCAAACCAGGAGATACTTTGCAGGTGTCATTTCAGGGCTGGACATAACCCACATCTGAGCTTCTCGGAGATTTGCTTAATTGTGGAGCACCTATTTGGACTAATTCTACTGTCAGTTTCTTAATCCACTTGTGTTACTGTGCAAAATTTTCACTTTGAGGCTGGGAGTATTGTAATTTATACTGAGAAGCACTAAAGAAATAGGATTTCAAAAATTTCAGATTTTCAAAACTGACATGTATTCTAGCAGACAAAATATTTCTTCACTTCTCCAATACTAATAAAAGCCTTCAATGGTATTTAGGAGAAGATAATCTCTTCCAACACACATTGCAAGTTGGTCTAACACTGCTTAGAATGTCAACCATGATAAAACTAGAGTGTGCAAGTCAGGGTGGGTCACATCGATAAGTAGTTTTACAAATTCAATTACTTGACAATATTATATTGAAAAATAAACTCTCATGATAATCAAATCTATGCTACTTATGAATCTAGTGTTAAACAAAAATATAGCTCTCTGTATTAATAAAGTTAAGACATCATGTGTCTTAAGTCCTGCGCATGTATAGATGTGTTTTTGTATGAAATGCTTTAATGTGATATGGTCTTCTGAAGTGATACAAGCACAGAAAATTCTGTCCTTGAAAGAAAACAGAAGTCATAGATTGTCAAGATTTGTAAGCATGAAGAATCTCAGCCACAGCACTTCATTAATGCAGTGATTTCATTTATTATGCCAAAGATCGCTTGTTTGCCTCTGCAATGAGTTTCTTCTCTGATTTCTGGATGAGATAAATATCATGCAAATCACTTTTTTCCCCCATAGATATGAAGCCATCCAAAAATTGAAACTGAAGATTTTGATTTTCTAATTAAAAATAAGATTTAAGGCATATTAAGCAGAGAGATTGCATTATGCAAAAGGTGTGAAATGAGTTGCACATTGCAATGACTGACTAACATATTGCAGGTATCATAATCATATTGCTCTATGATAAGCAGCTCATGATCAGCAGCAAGAGAAAGATTGACTTAATAGAAAAAGGGACAGCTAAACATTTATACCTAAGCCCAGCAAGGAGACTAATGAGAAATCCAAGACATGAAGGTCGGCAGGTGAGATGGATACAAAGTTGTAGCAACTGCTGTTAGGCATGTGCGCTGTCATTTTCTAGCAATTTGCAGTCATATTCAGAATTATCCTAAATCTGGTGTCAGGATACTTCTAACATAATTCTAAAAGATGAGTCTGATATGTAGTCAAAATAAAGGTCTTTTCCAGTCTTGTATGTTCATACTCTTGCAAACTTCTTTTTGTTTTCAGAAGCATGTTGCAGATAGGTGAAGCACTTTCAGCTGATCCTTGTTTTCTCCCTATCTTCAACATTACATGCCTTTAATAGAAGCCCAGTGATACAAGTGTGGTAGGAACTGGAATATCATCCAAATTTTTATTTTATTGCTAAATAAAATAAAGTAGCATCTTCAATGTACTGACTGCATCAGTAGTAGACGCAGTAAGAACTACTGCGTAATCTACCCAGATTTGTATAAAGCCTTTTATACAGTCCTACACAGCACTTTGGCTGCTAAATTGGAGAGAGAGGGGTTTGACAGATGGACTATTAGATGGATAAGGAATTGGCTGGATAGTCACATCCAAGGAGTTAAAGTTAATGGCTAAATGTCCAAGTGGAAACCATTTGAAAGTGGTGTCTCTCAGAGATCCATACTGGGACCAACTCTACTTAATATCTTCCTCACAGATATGGATGATGGGTTTGAGTGCCCCCTTAGCAAGGCTGCAGACCACATCAAGTGAGTGGTGCAGTTGATTCCCTGGAAGGGAGGGATGCCATCCAGAGGAACCTTGACAAGTTTAAGGTGTGGGCCCATATTAATCTCATAGTCTCATGAATTTCAACAAAACCAAATATAAGGTGCTGCAGCTGGGATGGGAAAATCTCCACCATCACTAAAAGCTGTGGAATTAATGTATTGAGAGTAGCCCTGCACAGGTGGCCTTGGATATATGGGTGCACAAAAACCTGGACCTGAGTCAGCAATATATGTTTTCAGTGCTATTATATCCTGGACTGTATGAAAAGCAGCGTAGCCAGCAGGTCAAGGGAGGTGATTCTGCCCCTCTGTTCTGGTGAGACCCCACATGGAATGCTGCATCCAACTCAGGGTTCTCCAGTGTGAGAAAGGCATAGAGCTGTTAAACATGATGACTGAGAAAAACAGGTGAGAGAGCTGGAATTGTTCAGCCTGGAGAAGAGAACGCTGTATGGATTTTCAATATTTAAAGGAGATTTAAAAGAAAAATGGAGAGAGACATTTTTTCTTTTATTTATTTATTTCCAGGGCCTGTAGACATCAGGAAGAAATTTTTTATGATTAAGATAGTGAGACACTGGTACAGGTTGCCCAGAGGAGTTGTAGATGCCCCATTCCTGGAAGTTTTAACAGCAGGCTGGAGGGAGCTTTGAGCAAACTAATCTCTGAATGGTGTCCCTGCCTATGGCATGAGGGTTGGAACTAGATGATCTTTAAACTTGCCTTCCTACCTAAACCTGTCTATGGATATGTTATATTACATGAATGTTCAGGGTGGTTTTTTCACTATGAAAATCAGCAATCCATTAGCAGAAATACCTAAAGAAAAGGGGCCTAATTTTTAACTTGATGGGTTTTTTACTTGCTGCAGATACACAGCCTAGATCCTTAGAATAATCAAGTAGTATTCCTGGAATGGATTTTTTTTTATATAAGATCAATTAAAATGGACAGTACTTAATAGGACATACATATTTTTTTTTTCCAAGTAGCAATGCTTACTGGTTTGTGTTCTGACAGTATTTCTTCCTTCAGGAAGTCAAATAGAGATTGTCAGTTTCCGAGCCTCAGGAATTAAATTCACTTCTTCCTGGACTCCCATAAATAGCAAAATGCAGATTAAAACAGCAGCAACAAGGGAATTAGATACACACGTGCATTCATCCTGTTCACACTCTGGAAATTCTTTGTAAATGAGACTAATTTTAATTATCATAGCTTAGAGAATTTTTCTATGAGTAAATAGATTAAAAACATGTTAGAACAGCTGTCTAGGCACATGCAGGCTAAACTGATTGCTAGTATCAATCCTCTAGCTGACCATTTTTTAGGATACTTGGGAAAAAATGTGAGCAGTTTGCTTGGAAGGATGGCTTGTACTAAGTAATGCAACTTTACTCCTAACTTTTTTTCCTTTTTTAGGTATGTTTATTTATATTTTTAGGAATGTTATTCCCCAAATTAGTGTTGCCACTGAAACCATGTGCTGCTCCTTTGCTCTCCCTCCCCCTTCCCTGCAGTGGGCTGGAGAGGAGAATTGGAGATGCAAAAGGTAAAGGTCACAGATTGAGATAAGAAGAGTTTACTGGAAACAGCAATGAGATAAGAAAATGAACAGTGACAGCTACAATATCAATAACAAAGTGTACAAGAGAGGCAAAGGATTCACACGTGACTGCTCAGAACTGGTGTTACCAGACCTCTCCCTTTGCCACACTTACTCGACTGGAAGGAACCCCTTCTCCACAGAAATTATCCCTTCCTTCTGCTCTCATCAATGGTGTGAGGTGGTACAGGATAACCTCCAGCACCTAGCTGTGCCCCCACCTGGCTACTGCAAAAATTAACCCTGTCCTTGCTGGAACCAGGACACCATAAAAATACCAATCCTTTCCATGTGCTATGTCAAATTCCAGGAAAACTGTCACCTGCATGACAGCTCCAGCATGACATGAATACCTCTCCTACCAGTCATGCTTCAGTTATTATTGCTACCATCTCATGTAGAGTTTACCTTGAACCCTCATGCTGAAGATATAATATGTGTGAATAACTCTTTCTGCTAACATCTGTCAGTCCTGGCATCAGGAAATCTAAGTAGCAAAAGACTGGGAATGGGGAAAGTCAATTTTATTAGAAAATGGCCTTGCCAGTGTTGACAATCCCAATAACTGCAACATATAAGTATGTCATCCAGCAGAAAAGCAAATATCCTCTCTGCTGCAGTGGCATTCCCATTTGATTTTTTTTGTTAATATGAACTCCTACAAGACAGATCCGCCCACAAAAATTTGTGGGGATTACACTGTTGGAAAATTTGTAATATAGCCATCTATGAGACTTTCTTTCTATTCATTATTTTTCAGCTTAGAAGATACAGAGTGTAGTCTGCCTAATATGACCCAAGGTTACCGTTACCACAGAGCACATGGCACAAAAGATGGTATGAAAGTAGCTCTGCAATTCAGCCTGATGCTAGCAAAAATCTCTGGAATTCTAAATAACTTTTTTTGGTTCATCTGAGAAAATAAGAAAATACCCTATACATTAATCAATACCATGTTTAAAGGCATGCCAACAGCTCTCCAAACACCTTACTCTTCATAAAGTAGTCCCATGGTCTTTCAGATAATTAGTGGGGGGAATTGGGGATAAGAAGCGAGAAACAGCTACACAACAAACATAAATCATCACCAGTTTTATTCTTTTACCATTTGCATGGTGACAAGTTGTCTTCTATTCCTTAAATAAAAAGAGAAAAAAATTTAAAAGTCCACAAAAAACCCACATCAAACCAACCAACCAGCCAATTGACAGAAACTCCCAACAGAAACTGCAAGCATGAAATTATTTTTATTCAGTAATGCATGCCTCTTATGGCACAGACACATTTATTTTGGTTCAACACACACGTTCTTTTCACTGCATTTGAGGAGTCCCTCATATAGGGCCAGAGCAAGTACAAATGTTTACTGATCATTGTACAGGATGTGATAGGTCTGTCAGCATAAAAATCAGACAGCTTGAGAAGAATTGTATAGTATATTTATGAAATCTGCAGTCTAGACTGATTTAGTTCATAAGCCAATTCACATTCACATATTTCATGCAGAGCTTGCCTATTTACTTCTACTGTTTCTGAAAGAAAAAAGGCTATTTGATGGTTTGCCAGGGGAAACATTAAATTGATGATGTTTATGAGAATAATTGCTTGGTCTTGACCTCAAAATTTTGAATTTTCCTTATTAATGTGATTCTCAGAGGAAAAGAAAGGTGTAATTTGTTGTTGAGTTTATTATAGTTATTGCAGAATGTGGTTTTCAGGTATTTGTAGAGCAAAGAAAACTAAAATTCACAACTGTTCCTGGTACCTTAAGATTATCTCCTTGTGCTTTCCTAACAATGTAAGTGTATTGGAGAGTAGATTGATACTTGAGCATAAATTCCTGCAACTACTCTGACTAGCAGAGTTTTCATTTTATAAACTGAAAAAAAAGTGGCACACTGTACCCACACAAGCTCTGCTTTTCTACCACAAACTGAGAAAATGTATAGTAACACATGGATCCAAAAGTAAATGCTTTGGAAACAGTATGAATTTTAAACTGAATAATTTATTGATGGCAATAACCTTTTAATTTGGAACATCTTAGGACGGTTTTTTTCAATAATTCCAATAAAAGTTTATTCAAGATAGGATCCAGATGAAATAATCCAGCTATGGGCATATTAAGATGTTTTTGAAATTTGTTTAAAGTATATGAAACTCTTTTTGTTTGTTTTTTAGTTTGTTTGTTTTTTATGCTTTTGTTTTGGTTTTTTTTAAAGAAGTGGAAGATTTTCTTTTCCCTTTTCTCTTTCAATAAAATATGTTCTTTAGAGGACTATGTCTAACATGTTTGAAGGATCATAGCACGTAAAGAAAGCACAAATGTCCTAACTTGAATACATAGCTATAACAGACTGATCTTAAAACTAAGAGGCAAGTCGTCATTGATTTTCAGAGTTTGACTGTGTTATGAAATTTTTTATTATGAGAATCACTTTTTTATTTATTTTAGTAGTTGAATAAATTTATCTTAATAATGTATAGAGATTTTGCTTGTCTGTTTATTATATTATAAAGTGCTACTTCTGAGAGAGAATTACAAAAGAGGTATCTGTGAAACATAACAAAGGAAATATCTCAGTGTCTTTTATTAGGCTGACTGGAGAAATGAGGAAAAAGAGAATGTTTCTGGGAAACTAAAAAATTTCTTTCAGAATCAGCTATAATGGCAGAATCTTCCCTCCCTTTTAGGCTTTGAAATGCCATCTAGTAATTCCTTTGTAACATCCATCACTGTTTTTCAGTTTTTTTCATTACTTCCTCAAGGTTATTTCACTGCACATCTGCTGTGAGTGTACAGCATAGAATAATGTGGAACTGTACTGCTGACAGCTGACAGTCTTCTGTGTGCACATACTCTAGCAGGAGACCAGAATTTTTGCATGGTTCATAGAAGTCCACAGACAAGACTAATACTTTCTGTAGACACTTGAATAAGAGATGAATACTGTTTGTCCTGAACTCTTTGGTGGCCTTTAAAGTCTATTTTTGAAATATTTTTGTCAACTATTTCATATTCTTATGGGAACTCTAGTCTTAAGACAGTAGTTTTATTTCCTCTAGAGAAACAAATTGTTTTAAAAACGGTACATGCAAGGAGCTAAGCAAAATTTTATTCAACTTTATCCTAAAGTGTTCTACCAGGAAAAGAATGTCTTGACAAGAATTACTGAAGGACATCTCAAAAGGCAATAAAAATCCTTTTGATCTTTTAATTATTTTTTTGAGTGGAATGTTCTTGTTCGCCGTTTTCTTGCAGTTCTTGAAGGATATTACAAAGGAAGAGCATAAGATATTATCAGGTCAAGCTTTACTACTGAATACAATGGAGCACCTGGAGGAGACAAAGATTAGTACCTAGTGGTAAATTCATTTTCTGCATGAGCAGAAACATCTGTTCATTGCTGAGAAGTTCATTTGTCCAACCTTTCAAAAACTTTTGGTGACACATGCCCACTTCTCAGCATGAAGCTAAATTTCTGTGTTGGAAGGAAAGATTAAAAGTGTGGCTGCTTTTATTTATTGAATTTTGTTTGCAAAAATGTGCACTGTATAGAAAGTACATTGCAGATGAGAAAGTACACATATGTCAGTCTGGTCACATCATATTTTGCACCTGTGTTGTAACCCTTGACAAGCATTATTTTGTATGTGGTCTTCTAAGCAGTGTTAACTTCTATGTCTGTTTCACTTTTTTTTTCCTTCTTTCCTACACAGTACACTACTGTCTTGGACATAAGAATAATTAAAAAATCATATTTTTCAAAGAAAAAAAATTTTATGAATTTTTTAACCAAGCAATAAAAATGAATCTTTTTGTACTCTTCACATACACAAAAAAAGAATATGGATGCTTGGGAGTGTATTTCTGAAATTCAATAGTGAGTCTGGACTAAAAGGGACGTTTAAATTGGTATTAAAATAGCAGTGAAGGTAAGATGCCTCAGGAATGTGTTATGCTCAGCACTTAGTGTGCAAGGGTGCCTGCTGTAAAGATGTGTCAAAGATGAATTCTGAAAGTATTCTGTAACCATTTACAATTAAGTCATATTTTTAATAAATATTTCTCTTAGTTGCTATTTGAAAATGTAGTATGCTTTTGAGTAATTAAACCACAGGCAAATATCTAATTAACTCCTGTAAGATGTCTCTAGAATTTGTTTGTGCCAAAATTTTCGTTTTTGTTTAGAAAATATGATATAAAACTTCATGTGAAGATACGCTTTTAATTTTTAATTTCAATTACTCTTAAGACTGCTGGATAAAAAACTGCTTTGGTGAATCACTGTTCGTAGATGCTGATTATTCTGTCTTAAAAGTTAACCAAGTTTTCTTCTTTAATTTTTTTTAATAAAAAGTACATTTTATAGCATTTTATGGAAGTATTTCCTTTGGTATTTTAAAATAATGATTAACTATTCGTAGCTCTGCTCACTTTTTTTTTTTTTTGGAATTTATGTCCTCTCATGTTTTCTCACAGTAACAGCACTCTATAAAACACAAATGAAATGAAGATTGTTGGTATTATACCGCTACAGTGGAAAAAGAAACCCTACATTTTTAGGCCATTGATCAAATTATACCTTGGTTTATAGATTCACAGCCTTCCAAGGAGAGCTAAAAATCTTTCTGAACATGATTCTCTTATAAAACTTCGAGGTGTGAAATAGCTGTGTTAACACATTTTAAATTAAGCACTGTAACTTTCATCCTCACAGTATTAGCTTTCTCAGGTGTATTTTATTTTATTATTTTATTTATTTTATCTTATAATTTTATTTGTAGAGGCTAAGTGACGTGCTTTCTCTGTTTCTTTCTCTACCTTACCCTTGTTAATGCTGACAGACTGGGATCCAAGCCTGTGGAAAAATTCTCATTTTTTCCTTTGGAAGGAATTTGTCTTACGTGTATCAGAGGGATTATTGCATGTGTATCTGAAGACAAAATCTTGCATAGAGACTTGAGCTTGTTTGCATCAGGCTGAGCTGCAGAGTGGTGTATAGGGAATTGTTCATACTACTAGGCAAATACTGTAATTGCTAGATTATAGACAAGAGTCCTGCAGTAACAGCACTGAACAAAGCAGTCTTGAGCTTTGCATATTTAGATTTTCCTGCTACTGAATTCAGGCTTTGAGGAGATCTGCAGTTGTTTTCTTCTGGGGCTGTTGAAATTAGAATGCACGGTCTTAATTATGTGCAAGCTGCACCCAACTTAGAATTAATTTACTAGTGCTTATTTTGGGAAGGTCTCTTCCTTGTCTCATGGAAGCATGACTTCCAGATGATTTCCTGCCACAAATATTTCCTCCCCCTATAAAATTTCTATATGACCATATGAACGTTTTTTTAAAGTACTATTGTATTCTGCCTTTGATTCCTAAAATGTGTATGTGCAGCATGTAGAATCACTGCAATGAAAGTGTGACCAGCACAGTATTTCACTTAATAAATCACTGTATGACTAATGAGGAAGGAGTTAGTGATCCAACCCCTTTCCAGGGCAGTCTGCTCCAATGCTTGACAACTCTTTCTATGAAAGAATTTTTCCTAGTATCCAATTTTATCACTCTCCTGTGACAACTCGAGGTGATTTCCTCTTGTACTGTCACTTGTTACGTGGGGCTGACCTCCACTTGGTTACACCCTCCTTTCAGGGAGTTGTAGAGGGCAATAAGGTGACCCCTGAGTCTCCTTTTCTTCAGGCTAAACACGCCCAGCTTCCTCAGCTGCTCCTCATAAGACTTGTGCTCCACATCCTTCAACAGCTTTGTTCCCTTCTCTGGACACGCTCCAGTACTTCCATGTCCTTCTTGTAGTGAGGGGCCCAAAATTGAACACAGGATTTGAGGTGCAGCCTGTACTTGTGCTGAGTACAGGGGGATGATCTCTGCCCTAGAACTGCTGGCCACACTGCTTTATCTTTATTTATACACTAAGGTCCCAGACAAACTCATGTCTTGTAGCTTGACCAAGAAAAGCCCAAGCTTGCCACTACAAATTTGCTTGTTTTTTACAATTGGGTGGAGTTGACTATTGCAATGGGAAGACTCTAAGGCAGGAATGTAAGGGTAGTTGCTTCAAATATTCAAGTTCTGCCTCCTACAAGGACGTTTTAAAATCTTGCATTACTTTGGCACTTTTAATATGCTAAGATATCTTAGCACATGAAGAGAACACAGCATCAAAACTGTTCTCAATTCTTATTCGTAAAGAGCATTCAGTATGTATTATCTATTTAGCAGTAACCAGCCCAGTCAATAGCCTCAAGCTAACATGTCTCAGAGGGAAATGACTGTCAGACAGAATTCATTCCTTTATGGAAATTTCTTATTTGAAATATAATCTATTCTAGTGTTTACAGTGATGGAATTTTGTAGCAGTCATAGTCAGTCAATCCCTTTCCTTTCAGGAAGATATTCAATAAATGACAGCACTCTGGGCACTGTTACTTATTTCCTTACAAGAGATACCTTGTACAAGAGTATCAGCAGTGATGATTTTGTCCACAATTCAGACAGAAGAAATATATATGCATATATTTTGAAGCAGAAGCCTTGACTCTTCCTGATGCACTGAAAGATCTCTTTGAAATATATTCTGAATGCTCCATTAAATTATTGTTGTATATCCTATGTGGTTTGGTTTATAAGCTAACAGAAGATGAATAAGCTAATAAGTTTACAGGCATATTAAATACAGGGTATAATGAATAAATAAAGATATACATGACTTGTTTATTGTTTGGTGGACTATCCTGTTAGATGAAAGGGGAATTAGGGAAGTAGCAATGCTATCCTTTTCTTCTAAGTTTCTCCGAGGTATATAAATGATCTGAATGACAATGCTCAAACATTGAAAAAATCCACACCAGTCTTCTTAATCAAACCTAATTCAAAGTTTTACACTCCAAGGAATAAACATAACATAAAGACAATGCTTTAATAAAGTTTCTCAAACTGGGAAAGGGAGATCTGCTTATTAGAGGTGAAAGCAGAAGCCAGTCATGTACTTTGAAAGAGTGGAAGAGAGGTTTCCACATTACAGGGAAAATGTTCATACAGCCTTTTTTCATAAAAAGAAAAAGTTTGGTTATTGTTTTTCAAATGCCCTGCATTTAAAAAAAAAAAAAAAATCCTGAAAAGGACATTCCAATTCAGTTAAAAATACTAGAATTTTAGGAATGAAAGATATAGGAAATATAATGAATCTGAAAGACTAGGAAGAATGGGTTTGGGAAACTGACTTTATGCCTTTTTTTAAGTTGTCTCTTGTGTTTTGCCAGTTTTTAAACCCTTGACACATTTTCTCAAAATCAGTGTCAAAGGTACCAGTAAAACAATCTCATAAGTAGGACAGCTTTATAAAACACCACTCCCCAGAGCAGGACACTAACAGCTGCATCACTGCAATTTATGGGCACTAGTTGAGTGCTATGTCAACAAAACCAACTTCTGTTCAGATAAAGGTTTTTGAACTGGTTTTAAAACTTAAGTCTTTTTTGTTAGCTGGAAAATCATGGTTTTGCACTCAGTGAGTCTATGCACAGCTGTAGAAATTGCTTCCTTTAAATAAATAACTATATTGTTATCTCTTTAATGAAAATGAAATAGATGTAGTCAAATGATCTCCTGGTCTACAACGATGTTTCCCAAATTTTGGAAAGTTAAATTAAACTTTCAGAAAAACATATGCTTGTCATAGTATAAAATCTGTGCTGTTGGAAGCTTTGTCTTGAGACTTTAAAAAAAAATAGTACTTACTACAGAGTGGAAGACAGAAAGTTATCCTGGGTTGGCTTAAGTGGACTTGAATGTAAGTCCAAGTTGAAGGGACATAACTGATTCTAAATTTAAATGTGAATCTATATAGGAATTTATGTTAAACCATTGCCACTTTTGCAAACTACTTAGAAATTTCTTTGTCTTTTCACTTTTGGTTCCCATACTCCCTGCATGTGCAGCCCTTTGAGCCATTTTCCTACTGTGACCCCTGTCTTTATTACTTCTTTTTAAGTGCAGCTGACATTTGTGCACGCCTGTAAGCTATGATGATGTGATATGATAGGCAGCAATATTTTCAGATCTAGATATTGAATTGCAGATCTTTATTCATGTCATTACTGCTCCATTTCTCATCTGCACAGCATCACACTTGCTGCATCTATGTAGGCAAACTCCTGGTACTAGAATGACATAGAGTTAAATAGAGGCTTATAAATGAAATCCTTTTCTTTCTGACAGCATTTGGAGAATTAGCCTCATCTCATATGCAAGTGCCACAGCTTGCTTTTCTCCCAAGTGAATCTTGTCTTAGCAGAGGTGCTAATGTGATGTTGTTATGAAAACTTAATACATTTGCTGTCCATTCACACGGCCACATGCAGATGTATCAGGGAATGTGCATATATCTCCCAGTATGCACCATTTATGCTGTGGTATTTGTAAAAGGAGGGTCTTTATTTACTAGCCATTAGAGGCCCCAGTCAGACATAAGCATTTCATTGAGCTTAGCTTGAGACAATTTCGACACCAGAGTTTGTTGAGTATAAAGCTGCAAAACAGAGCTGCTCTGCTCAGCAGATTATGGATCTTACATGTGCAGAAAACACTTATGACTTTAATTGTGTGATTAAATTTCACAGAAAGAGCCCTTTACAAGAGTGAAAAACAAACATTTCTGACATCCAGGCTCTCATGGTTGCTAGCAGCTTTTCTGGTTTGCACGTTAGTGACAGCTTCCAAGTGTTGATGTTTGTATTCACTGACTTATCCCTGTTTACCCAGTTTTCCACCTTTCTCATCTTTCACATATCAAATATTTCACTATATAGTGAAAAGGACATGAAAATATTGCAATACAGAGGTAAGATCACTGCCAAGCACTATATGTATTTATTTTGTGAATGGAATGTATAATTATTGTGTAGCTCACTATTAATTCTCTGGCTTCTTCCTTGTTAGCCTTCTACTCTGATTTTTGTCCCTGCTACTAGCAGGCATGTCTTCTAGTTTTCTCAGATTCATAGTTATCTCTCCATGCCACTTGGAGCAAACAGCCGCGAGAAGAAAAGAGGTGTAATATGACTTTGTACACTCAGGACTTGACAGTGCACTGCTTTGACAGACAAGATTACCATAACCCAACAGACTGTCTCTTGGCTATCCATGCAAAACTGGTTTCAACCATTTGCAGTTGGTGGTAGTTCACAACTTTCAAGGCACACTGTGACTGACTGTCATGTTTAAACTGAGGTGTTTTGGAAGGGGAATTGAAAACCATGCTCCAGAATTCTGACTACTGAGGAAGAAACACAAGGCCATTTTTGAAATCTGGGATCCTTGTATGTGGGCAAGGAGAAGGAATTCAAAAGTTTATTTTAGTCTAATTTTTGTATATGACAATCTATGTCTGAGCCGACAACGTGCACCCATATCCTGAAAAGCCAACTGTATCCTGGGCTGCAGCAAAAGAAGTGTGACCAGCAATTCAGGGGAAGTGATTCTGCCCCTCCACTGTGTTCTTCTTAGATCCCATCTGGAATACCACATCCACCTCTGGGGTCCTCAGCATGGGAAAGATATGGATCTGTTTTATCACAACCAGAGGAGGGCCACAAAGATGACCAGAAGGATGAAGCACTTCTCCCATGAGAAAAGGCTGAGATTTAGGGTTGTTCAGCCAGGAGAAGGGTCTGGGTGGTCTTTCAGTACTTAAAGGGCTATAAGAAAGATGGGGACAAACTTTTTCATAGGGCCTATTGCTATAGGACAAGGGGTAATGGTTTTAAAGTAATAGAGAGTAAATTCAAAGTAGATACAAAGAAAAAGTATTTTAGAACCAAAATGAACGTTGAGACACTATACTTATGTCAGAACTATTGGCATATACTTTATTATCAAGAATTACAAAACTCATTGAGAGCACTAAATTGAAGGCTAAATTAAATCCTGACATGGCTAAAGTGTCAATAGATAGTTATTTTGGTACCATCAATGACTTTGTGTCAGTATTTAATTTAACTGATACCTTAAAAATACTGTTGTATCTTCTTGAGGCATCTCTAACTTCTGTTCAGCATGCTGCAATCTTTTTTTCCTGTGCAGTTATTTCATTTTTCATGTATGTGCAAATAGCTTCCTCTGGTGTGTCTATATCAAATGAAACACAAATTGTATTGGCACCACTGGGCTTAATTAATCTTCTTTTTTCTCTCTTTTAAAGAAGATGAAGACCAGTAATATAGGAAATAAATAATCTGGGAAAGGATTTATTTCCCAAGCGAGAGAAAACAGACTGTCTCTCTAAGGGAGGAGTTAGTTTGGTCTGTGGTCTGTAAAACCAGCAAGCAAGGTAATGGTCATATCCAAAATAAAAACAAGGGAGAGGGGGTATAATAGAAGAGCCAGGCTGAGTATAGAATTACCTAATTAATTTTCTTTACTTCTGTCTAGTCAGTGCATCTTTTTATATTCATCTTCAGGCTATACAGGATGCAGAAGTGACAGTTCTACAAAGCCAGTAGAAAAAGAAGCAGAAGGGAGTGAAACCTTAACAAAATCCGTGGAGGTCGAATTTACCAAAGAGAAAATGTAAGTCTCCGTTTCAATGGCCTATTGTCTCAGAAGCCTGTAGGAGACAGTAAGGGGAAAAACAATAGATAAACTTGCATCATATTCACTTTAGGGCTTGAATTAAAATCCATGATTTCAGTGTTATAGTGTCTTGCTTGTTTGGCATCGTGCAAGCCAGAAATGTATCATTTAAATCTACTATAAACTCTTACAGAAAGGAGCTTTCCTGTAAACTTCCATTTGATAATTTTAGACTGTCTTCTTCACTTTTTTAAAATGTCCTTAGGAGTCTATGTTTTTTAACAACTTCCTTCTGTCTTTTGCTCTAATTTGCTGCTTCCTATGGGCAAGTGACGAAACACATGGTTTTAATTTCCCTTTGTTAAATTTAGGACTTAATGAACCACATATTATTAATACTGTAAAACTATAAGTGATGATGTTTAATTAGCTCATAAAAGAATGCTCAATTTTTTACCTTTTTATATCAAAGTACATATTTTTATGTGTTTTAGAGGTTATATAGTGACTTAAAAGATGAAATAAATGTTTAAATAAAAGAGAAACATTTCAGAATTACAGATTTCATATATGGGGGAATGGTAAAATGTGCTGGTGGTACATGAAAAGAATTAGATTCATAAGACATTATGTCACCTAATAGATCTCAATGACAACAGAAAATACCCGCATGGGTTACCCCTGGTGAGGAGTCAGGTCTCAGCCAGCTGCTCACTCACACCCCCTCAGGAATGAATTGGAAGGGTAAAAGTGTGAAAATCTGCAGGCTGAAAAAACCTGAGTTTAATAGGGGAAGATAACTGTGTGCACAAGCAAAGTAAAATAAGGAATTAATTCACTACTTCTCATTGGCCGGTAGGCTCATAGTCATTTCCGGGAAAACAGGTCTCCGTCATGCAAACACCAAAATTCCTTATGTTCCCCCTTTCTTCTTTCCTGTAGCTTTTATTATGAGAGATGATATTATATGGTGTGAAACATCCCTCTGGTCAGTTGAGGTCAGCTGTCAGGGCTGTGTTCCCTGCCCACCCTTGTGCACTACCAGCCTTATCACCCTAGTGCTGTGTAAGGACTTCTCAGTAGTAACCGAAACTTCCCTGCCTTATCAACACTGTTGTGTTTGCAAACCCAAAACAAAGCACCATGCTGGCTATTATGGAGAAAATTCCCTCCATTCCCAGTACAACACTTCTGTTCATCATTCATTCTCTTCACTGTTCTGGCAAATGTTGTGCAATCAGCTTTAGTAGCACATTGCAAATGGATCCTGGATGAGACCCTTTGGCCTCACCTAATGATGGGTATTAATTGGCAGTGCTAAAACAGAAAATTGAGGGAGTTCACTTTGATTTGCAGGGAGTTATTATCAATATTTTTATGCAAATGGAAAAAGAAAAAAGCCTGAGGAATAAAACTTCTATTGCCTGAAGAATCTGATGTGCCTGAGAACTCCCTGTGGGAGCGGTTTATTGAGTAGCCACTGACATACAGAAAGATGAAAATTATAACCACAAGGAAAGGACTCGGTTCAAAGTCAATTTATGTAAAATGTGTGAGTGAGTGCTAAGGCTGACTCTTTCCTAGAGGCCTCTCTCATCAATTATACAGTGCAACCTGGATGCCATGTGCTGGCTTGGGGACACATTGCACTGTGTTTTTTCAGCTCAGGACCCAGGGTGATGTAGATTCAGACCTGCGTACCTTGATAAGCAGAACCGAAAACTGAAGATTAATCAACTTTGGCATTTACTGTGCAAAATTGCAACTTTTCTCTGCTTTCAGTAATAGGCTGAATTAGAGGTGTGTGCTCACACCCCTAAAATTGTAAGTGAAACTCAAATTCAGACCTGGATTTTACAGTTATTGTTACCTGTAGTTCATGTATCACGAGGTTCTCAGTTTCCAATAAGCCCATGTCTTCATCAGTCTTATGAACAATTCAGAACTAGTCACTTTTACTAGCTGGCTTGGCTGTAATGAGCCCTTTGGCTGTGAAATTCACCTAAATTATAAGTTTAAGAAGCTCTGAAAATTTCTTCCCAGCACACAACATGTGAATAAAATTTTTTAACAGCTCTCCAAGACTCATCTGGAAGGAGCACATAGAAGGAATAAAAAAGTTACCATAAATTAGCTAAGCACACACTTCACTAAAGAAGTATTTTAGTGTCTAAAAACATAAAATTGTTACACTGTTCTCCACCAAGAATTTCTTTCAGGCTGCCTGAGTGGTGGGTTGTTCTGGTATGGAAAATGATTGGTGTCTTTTTATGCAGGATGCCTGAAGGGTTGATGGAGCCCTGAATAGCCAAGGATCTGTGAGGTCCACTGTGAAGCAAGCCATGTGATCCAAATATAGCTTAGAGCCAAATCTTTTCTTTTGCCACACAGTGTCAGTAGGAAAAAAAAAAACAAACAACCCACAATGAAAATAATAGTAGTCATATAAAAATTAAAACAGATGTATCATTTTGTTGCAGTGGCTGGAGGAGAATACCAATGAGGCAAGCTCTGAATAAGAATCACTAGAAAAATCTTTTTTATAAGGCAGTTGATTTAATTTTCAAAAGAACATAGTTAACAAAAAGCCTAATAATACATTTAATTCAAATTGTTGAACTTAATTTTTTAGCCCATACATGAGCTACATGACATTGTAAGGAACAAAGTTTACCTGTGAGCTACTTCTGGAATAGAAAAAAGTGAAAGTAACTTTGGGCAGTTGGACAGTTTTGTTCCACTGTTGTACTCACTGTAGAGACAGCCTTTGCTTGTCTTTCAAATTGCTGGCTAACTAAAGAAATTAGAATTCTTACCAAAATGCAGACAACCCTTTATAAATATACATCTCTTTCTTTCATTAATGATATTTTCCTTTGGTTTTTTTAATATAGTGTTAGAGTTACTTATATACTTTAAATTGAAGTTTTTAAAAAAAGTTAAAAGAGTTAAAAAAATAGAAGTTTAAAACAGAAGCCCTTTAGTGGCCTAAACTGTGTACAGCTGTGTTTTCTTAGGTGCAGGAGGCTCATTTCTAAAGCTGCCTTTTCTGTTTTAGGGCACCAAAATCGTCTGGTCAATGTGTAGATGCACATTTATGGTACAGATACTTACCTTAAGATAATTGGAGATGTTCAAAAGCTGAGTATGAATCTTTTTAGGAAAAGGTCACATAGACATCTTTATAAGAATATTTGAGAAACTGTAAGTATTAGGATCAAAATTAACTTTTGCCATTGATTTTGAAGGGAGAAAAAGATTTTTGAATGGGTCTAAGGGGAAATTCCAAACATAAGAAAAGCATGCTAGTAACATGTGGAACATGATCTGTAATCTTCAACAACTGGCTACAATGCTTTCCTTTTTTATCAGTTCCTCCTCTTGTTCCTGTTATGTCTTTAGGCTGTAAATTATTTAGAAAGAAGTATCTTGGGTTCACACCTATCAGTACAATTCACACTGTCTTAGTGTCACTAATATAAAAAAAGAAAGGAAATGCTGATACTTAGATTGCAATAGAACTGCATATTTTATTATTCTAAGTGATTTCTACTTTTAGAAAAAGCACTTATGCTGCTCAAGAAACTGAATGTTTAACAATTTTTTTTTTAAGACTTAACATTATTGAATTTCTCTGTGCTGAAGAACTGATCCATTAACCACTATTGTTAGGGCATCATCTATTTCTTATAACAGCAATACCACTGACTCAAATTAAATTAAACATTTTTACTATATTGTTCTTGTACCAGAAATGGAGTGAGCCTGTACCTTGATTTGGCTGTTTACTTTCCCCATTGTGGTTGGCCTAATTTATCCTAGTCTATGGAGTCCTAAGACATCCTCCTGTATTATACACAATATGAGCCAAATACTTGATTTAACTGACAATTCTATCACTTTAAGTAGCTATTTTTACTTTCAAAATATTTTCCATTTAAATAACTAAATTGTTCTTGTTTTCATGCCCATAGTCATGATGCACTGTTTATTCCAATGTGATAATTAATCTGTCCTCCAGAAATGTCAGACAGTGCTGCTGCTGCTGTTGTTTGCCAGTCTGTGTCTGTGCAGAGCTTTGTGTGTGTGTGTGATTTTGCAAGGAGGTGGGAGTCATGAGGGAAAATGTGTTAGTGGCAAAGTACAAGGCAAATAGCATTTTTTGCTTTCTTATAACTTCAACACAGCTGTCAGAGTTCTGTGGGTTAGACAGGATTGCCTAACCTCAGAAGTTGTACTCATCAACTTTGTCACTAAAAAATAAGTGGTATAACCCCTCAGTCACTTCATAAGTGGTTAGAAAGGTGGTTTGTGTTTGTATAGCTTTAGTAATAAAAGTCATATTCAGGACATATGAATGATTCTGTTGGAACCAAAAGCAAATGGGATCAAAGAAGTCCTTTGCCTTCTTCCTCTTAATATTTCTGTAACTCTGCTGGAGGTTTCTATTCCCACACTTCTGCTGACATAAGTACATATTGAATTGCTTATTCAAATGAATATAAAAATTATCTGTGTAAAAGGAAAAAAGTATTTATTTTGTTTTGAGGTGTTTTTAAGCAGTGTTTGTTTTCTTTAACCTAGATAATTTCACAGATCTGCCTTAGGGAAGGGTTAAACAGTTGTGTCAATATAACTGGCAGGAGAGAAGTGTGGGAGCAAACAGTTGACAGCGAGTGAGAGGTGATAATGATAAAACCTCTCTGTTGCTGAGAAATCTCTAATATAAGTTTTTGATATAAGCAGACAGTTACTTTCCAAAAAAGGGAAAATGGAAATTATTGGAGATGATGCTAGTGTTCAGTGACACCAGAATTCCACATTTATAACACACTCAGTAGCAAACTACCACTGAGTTCAGTTTGCCTGAAATAGACTGGACAGCATGGAGTAGTCAATGGATACTTTCTGCCTTTCAGTATCAGGTACTACATTATCCCTAATGTGGTGTAGATGGGAGCTGTGTTAAAAGGAACTCCTTCACTTCTCTGCTCCTGCTTTTGGCTGCATGTGTCCAGTATTTCCCTTGAGTCAGATCCAATGACAGAAATCTAGCCCACCACTAAAAGAATAAACCCAAAGCAAACAAAAATTAGTTTTCCGTTATATTAGGTTGCTAAAGTGACTCATCCTGCAGCTGTGGATTAGTTACATCTCATGCACGGAAATGAAACAGCAGCTGGGGCTGGGGAAGAGACCACCCTGGTCAGTGACAGCTCACAGTTTCTCCAAACATGCTGTCATGTTCTGGAAGATGCAATCTCCCCCTCAGCCCACTTCCCTCCCTTCCTGTCAGCATGAACATCTGTGTGGCAATGATGTGGAGCTAAAGAGCTGACCTGTGGTGTTTCTAGTCTGGATCAAGTTTACCAAATAGTGATGCAAACTCATGCCTTGCCATAAGGGCAAGGATAGTGCAAAGCAGGGTTTAGCGGCCAGGACTAAAGTGAGGCTGCTTTTCATAACAGGGTTGCTTGTTTAAAGTCCATGCAAAGCTCTGGATTTAGGATATAGCTGTAAGGCATCTTAATCTATTCTGAAACAGAACTTCAGCATTCATGCTGCATCTCCCCTTACACCTGCGCCAGTATTCCTGTGAGATGATGATGGCAAACCAGTTCAGAGAAGTAATTTGTTAAAAAAATCCATTTAAAAAATGGGTTTTTGACCATATTTTGACCATATATTTTGACATCTCAAATCACCTCATTGCTTTTGGTAGTCCTGATTTTAAATCTGTTCAGGCAGCCAGCAAATTTCATCATTAAATACATCTACTGTGGGTTGATGCAAGTAAGAAACAAGCCTTCTCTGGAGCTCCCCTGGTGTCCCAAGTGCAAACAGCCATGTAATTTTAGTATTTTCATTCTGGAGAGAAAAAAAAATTTGACTTGTTCGTTCCTTGTTTAGTGTTTCTCTTTTTTGACACCTAGAATTCTGGCCCCACATTGCAAATAGGTGGTAATAAAACTGGAACAACGTTAATCTGCTGTTTCCAAGTCTTACCACAGTGGAAGAAATCAGTGATCAGAGTCTGCATTAGTGGAAGAAATATTTTTCTGGTATAATTTCTTTGTGCAGCCAAACACAGTGTATAGAAACGAGTTTCCTGATAATGAAGATGATAAAAATCATGGCTCTATAATATTTGTGGCTGTGAAAAGCTATTTTTCTACTACAAAAAGGAGGCTTTGTTTTTCTTAATTGTTGCAATTATTTCTGGGTAAATTTCTGTAACTCATTTTGGAGAGGATATGAATTCATAAATTGGTTGTGAAAATATTCAGTTTGAACTTTCAGCATACCATGAGGTTATAAATTCTCTTGCCTTTTCAATATGCCAGGAAGTTTCAGACCCTTTGAGGGAAAATAGGAAAAAAAAATTCCCTTTTACTCCCATCAGTTTAAGACTTCCTGTATGAGGATGACAGGTCTGAAGTTCATTATCTTTCCATAGCATGATGACACAAGGCTTTTTCAAGGAACCCCTCCAAAGCATGAGTGCCAGGATTACCAAGAGCTGGGAGCTCAGACTCTGGTCATGATGGCTGCAGAAAGGAGGATGGGTGACACTCTGGTTCAGAAATTCTTGCTGGCTGGGAGAATGGCAAGATGTCTTTGGTGGTGTATGTGCCTGTGGCTGGAGATGCTGCTCCGAGGGGACTGAGGGAGGCTTCCCCTTAGCCAGCAGATCATTGTTTTGCTGTCTGTAAGCTGGTGCACTTTATTGCCTTTCTTTTTCTCTTGCAGAGCTTCTTTTGAGATTTTCCTGCCCTATTTGTGCAAAAGGGAGAAACAGACAACCCAGTTTGGTGAGGATGGACCACATGCATGTATAATTTGAAGGCTGAGCCAATTTTGCAGACCAGACTCAGGTTCAAATGCAAATTAAGGATAGGAAAGGACTCCCTATATAAGAAAATTCTATTTATCCCTGAAACTGCAAGGCTGTTTTCATGGTGCTAGGGGACTCTAGCATGGATCAGTTTCTCCAGAAGATACCCTGTGCTGGTCCAGCTGCACTTTGACTGGTAAACCTGGACAATTTTTTTAAACATGGTGTTAGAGAGTTTGGATATTTTTTCAGAGATAAACATGAAAAAAACCCCAAAAGCTTACATTTAAGAAATGCCACTTGAAATTCTTCTATTGACCCAAAATGATACATTTTTTGATTATAAGATATACTTTTAACTTTTAAATTTATTTCCTATTTTAAACAAAAAATATTGCTTTGATGCAAAACACGCAAGAAAATGTTTTTAATTAAAATTTGCATTCACTCAGAAAATTGTGATGGTAATAACATTATACCTGTATTTAATTTTTTCCACCACTGAAACGGTTACCTAAATTAAATCCAAATTGATGTGTAATTTGGGACCTCTGAAGCTCCATCTTTTACCCAGAAAATTCATTATTTTCTTCAATACCCTGCACTTTCTTTAGAAAATTCATGGGGCACAGATATGCAACTCTAGAAAAGGAGGCTGGTCTCCACCCTGTTTCATCCTTGTTCCCAGCAGAAATATTTGTGTAGGCATTTGTGGGAATCTAATTTCTATCCCAGTTTCTTAAAAAAAAATCCCTAGTGAGGTTTCTTTTTATGGAGTGGTAAAACCAGGTTTTGTATGCGCAGTCTTTAAAATAACAAAACAAAAAAATAAAGTTCCACAATTGATTCACCATCAGTATAATGTGTAACTAAAATTAATTATTCTGATTAATCTTATAAATTCATACAGTTGTCTTACTGAGAGCTGTAGTCTTTGTGTTTTGTTCTCTTCTGTTAAAATCTAAACCAAACAAAAATGAAAACTCTCCAATGCCTTTTCGATGCTCTTCTAGTTAAAAAAAGGAATTGCATACTAATTTTACTGCAGGATCTTGGACATTTCCTCACCTAGATTTGATTGGCATTCC
>NW_008237410.1:1663959-1729079 GCF_000691975.1 Corvus brachyrhynchos
CAAGGAATTTTTCAGAGTTCTTCACTGTTGACCTGCCTCTGTTCCTTTACTAATTTCAGCTGAAGCAAAGAGAAATTATGTTAAGTGCTTCTGGAAATCCTTCCTTTCAGAGGAATCAGAAGGATACTTTGAGACAGTAAGGTTTTCATAAAATTGCACCCATTATTTTAAAAAGAAATAAATTGTCATCTGCAAATTCTGTTCCACATGTGGTTTTTTGACTTCCCTGAACAGAAGGATGAATAACAACTTCAGGATTTCTCCCTGTGTATTTTATTCTTTGATCTTACAATATTACTTACTGGTGATATTTACTCTTTTTTCTTCTGGCTTCCTTTGGTAAATGAATATATGTGGGGTTTCTAAAAATTGCTTTAGTGGAACTAGTAAAAAGGGAATTGCACAAACCCATTCTCTCCCCCAAAAACCAATCCCCTTGAAACAGCTAATTATTTTCATGTTTGTGGGCATCCCTACACTAAGACCCTTCTGAACTCCCACGGTCCTAGACTGTCTCAGTGTCTGACCTCCCAAGTAAAATCTTTAGTGGAAATGCGGTGTCAAAAGACTTCTCCTTGATCTCTCTGAAAGGCTCCTTCTTGTTATAGTTTCAAGTTCCTCAGCTGCAAATCTACTAATTACACAACAGATTATTAGGTCCATATAAAAGCCGCAAAAAATCCCAGACTTAGAAATCACCTCAAAATAGAGGCTAGATCTCTTTGTGAATTGGCTAGTCTGACTAAAGGATTAAATTACGGAATATTCAAGCATATTCCTCATTATTATCTGAAAAGAAAAATAAATCATTCTAGATACTGTGTTTGGGGCAGTTCCATCGTGACAGAAAGAATTCCCTTTTCCCCCTCTTTTGTCTTTTCTTCTAAAATGGTAAGAACAGAACTTAAAATATCCTAAACTGACTGAAAATAGCACTCAGCAGAGTCTGTCTCAGTCTTCTGTAGACCATCCCCTGAGTATTTGTACACATTGATGAGAGCCTTCTCTTCTCCTGACTAAAGAGGCTCAGTTCTCTCAGCCTTTTCTCAAAGGACAGATGCTCCATCATGTCTGTAGCCCTTTGTGAGACTCCCTCTGGTATCTCCATGTCTCTCTCATATTGAAAAGCCCAGAACTGAACATGGTACTCCATGTGTGGCCTCACCAGCACTGAGCAGAGGGGCAGGGTGACGTCTCTATTGGCAGTTCTTTGTCTAATGCAGCTCTGGACATCACTCACCTTCTCTGGTGCAAGGCCACATTGCTGGCACAGCAGGAGCCCCAGGCCCTCTTCTGCCAAGCTGCTTTCCAGCTGGATTGCCCTGAGCACATGCTGGTGCTTGGAGTTGTTCCTCCCCAGGGGCAGGACTTTGCACTTTGTTGAACTTCATGAGGTTCCTGTCAGACCAGTTCTTCACATATTGAGGCCAACCTTCTTTGCATGGCTAATACAATAATTTTGGTGTTCCTGTGAAAAGGTATTTCCTCACCTAGTGCAGTATAAATGACAAAATTATTTTTTGTTTCTCTTGAAGCCTGTCTCCAAAACAGGATCAGGTTCTTAGTCTGCAACCAAGTTTCTTTTTCATATGTCTGTTGTGGATATTTAAATTAAAAAGTAAATCTTGAGTTGATTTCCTGCTAATTCTATGTTATTTTCTATATTTACTGAAATTATGTATATAAACCGGTTTGCTAAAGAAAATTGTTAATATTTTATATCTAATGTCTTTCTGCCTTATACATTCAATCTTCTATAAAAGTAAAACCTCATAAGACCAAGAAATAACAATTTAAAAGAATCTTTTTCTGGATAAATATTGTGTTTTTATATAAAAGAATTTATTCTAGGTTACCATAAGGTCATGTGTGTCATAACAAAGATAAAATCCTATTCTGTTTAAAGATGGGTTGAATTTATCAGTGTTATGTGATAAGTATCGAAATTCATGTCTTTTATTTCCATGGCTCTATTAAATTATGTTACTTTCTTTAACATCCTATTTTAATAACAGTCGTTTTGGGAATAGGTGCAGACATTTGCAGAACTAATATGGGAATGAATTTTTCTGAAGGCCTTAGAAAAATTGTCTATTTCAAAACCTTTTATAGAACTGTGTTTGAAAATGTTCTTTCAATATTTTATTCTGAAGTGATGTCATAGTCTTCTAAACTCACCCTTCCAATCATGACAAAAAAGTACCGAGTGGGCTCTTTAACCTTTACTTCTAAAATATATTAAATACCTGATTATGGTTAAACATAAAGAATGGAATTTATAGTGGCTACCACTGTTGGTGATACTGAAGTGAAAATTTTGTAACACTGGAATCATTAACATGGCTAGGAAAGAAAAAGTGTAGTCGTTAACCTTGCCAGTGGCCTAATAAATTCAATAAGTTTCTAAGTAATTAAGGAAAAAGAAGAAATGAAAATCTTTTCAGTGGTTAATAACTTCTTCATTCTTCTGTCTTCTTTAGACTTAATTTGTATTAGGTTTTCCCCTGAACCTTTTTCCCAGTCACTGCCAGGTGCTTCACTCCCTGTAAAAATCCCATCTTATGCATCCCAACATTCAGAACTACTCTTCAATGTATCAACTGGTATATTTACCCCCTTTTTTTTTTCTGAAATGGATGTGATTTTCTTGAGGATTTTTATTTCTGACTAAAAATTTCTGCCAGCATGATTTTTTATATTCCTAAGAATGTACACGAATGAATCTGTGTGGATAGTCCCTTAGCTTTTAATATCTAGATTTTCCAGTGTTAGAAAACTTTGCTTCTTCTTCTAAAAAAATCCCAAACTGTATTAATCCCCAGCCTCCACCCCCCCTGGAAAAAAAACCTGAAATAAACTAGCAAACACTCACACCACAACTTGTGGAAAAGCTGGGGGACATAGGTCATCTGCTATATGGGAAGAGGTAAAAAAAAATATTTTACACGTTTCTGAATTGTTTTTCTGGATGAGTTTAATCACTTGAGACACCAGAATGTTCAGGATGGAGTCATTCTGAATAGTGCCATCCAAAAATCACAGTCATTCCCACATCCCAGGCTGTTCCCACAGGGTGTATTAGTAAAACCTTTCCACATCAGCAAAGACTTTAGATCAAATTTCACTTCAAAAGTTATCTAATAGCATTGCTGAAAAAAAGCTTACATAACTGAGAGTGAATTTGTACTTATAGGGTTGTAATTTGAGTCTTTGTGAAAGTACATAAAACCCCAATGCACAAAACCAAAAGCATGATGAAAAAATAAAAGTATTTGAAAGGAAAACATCTTTCTGTGGCTTTCCTCTATCAAAGTTAGACTAAATCTTAGCCGATTGTATCAAGATTTGTAGTACAGGTGAGGATCCAGGCCTTTGGTAGGTGCTATTCTCATGAGATGAGCTGGCTCACATGAGCTGGGGATAGGATGAAGGCATTTGTGTTATCTGAGAAAAAACGTTCTGGAGATAGACAATTACATTCTAATTTCTGAAATGAGATGAAAGGTAGTTTTTTGCTACTTTTGTAGCTTACTTCGATTGCTTAGATATCTTTTGTTCAAAGTCTGTTTCTGGCCCCTACTCATTGGATATGTCTTATTCAAAGCTCTTTTCCTACAACACAAGTTCAGTTTGCCATGATTTTTATCCCTAGAAACTGTTTCCTATTAGCTGAAGTAAAAGCTTATATTTTACATTCTTGAGACTAATAATTATTGACACCATGAATCATACAAATCTAGCTGATTCCCACAGTGTGAAATTATTTTACAGGCTTGATACTGTTATAGTAATGTTACTGGCACTGTGGCTTTGAGATGATGGATAACCTTTCCTATTAAATTGCTGCTGTATAGATTGATCCTGAAAAACAGTTTAAACAGTAAACGAAAATCAAAAGATCGTAGCAGTATGTTGACTTATATATCTGGCCTTTTCATGTAAATCAGGTTTTCTTATTAAAGTAACCCTGTTGGTTAGGAACTCGGTTGGTTCAGTATACGGTGGAGAGCAAGAAAAATGTTTATAAAGTTTATGAAGTTTACCAATTTAAAACATTCTTCTCCCTTATATTAAAATTTTGCATAATAACTGTTCCTCTTTGGATAGTGGGACAAACAAGAGTAGCAACTGACTTGAGTAGCCAAATCCAGCTACTGGTGATTAGCACTATCAAATCAGCGTTTCTTGCTCTCTGAAATACTGTGGATCCCTTACTCTTCTGGAAATACCTAATTTGTCCAGCAAACACAAAACAAAACAACTATGTGTTCAATCCCATATGTAAAAGTCCTGTTTTCTTTGCACCAGGAAGCGTTAAGTATTCTGAAGAGCCAACAGCTTGAAAAAGCAGCAGCTTACAGTAGAAGTAGAATTATTATTTCCTCACCATCACCACTCCTTTTTTTTTTTAACCCAATAGACAAAATGAAATTCTACCAAGATACTTGTACAAATGTTTATTTATTTTCTTTTTGTTTCTCTGACACTATGTTTGCACTGTTAGGCAGGATTCTGATTGTGGTAAATTAGATGCTGGTGGACAAGATAACTCATGAAATTATGGGCAGAGCAGTAATTTTGGATAATCTTTATAATTTAGGAAACTTACATCAACCTATGTTTTATCTCACTGTCTTTTGAAGATTAATATTGCTCCTTTGATTTTTTGATCCCTTCATTACTGTACTAGTTACAAGTTTCCATTAACAATGCTGCTCTAACGTCATCATAGCTAATCATGTATCAAAGCTGTTGTTGGATAAACTTTCCCAAAATTTATTTTCAGCTGAGAAAATTGCATGAAGTAGTGTTTAAATTTATTCATTTATCAGAATTCATACACAGGTGAGTTATGCTGCTTGCTGCTTTTTTATCTAATGTAAGTCATAGTAAGTCTACCACATAATACAGAATGGAAATACTGTCAAGCTGAAGACTTACTAATTTATCTTTGCAATCCTGTACAAAATATATATTGGCCCCAGGTACTCAGGTAATAATAATAATAATAATACTGCAACTATTAAATAAAAGTTATAAACACTACTAGAATATATATACTGCGGAACACAATCTATATTTGTCTTTCTTTGTAAATGAGTTTCCAGTCTGTTATCACAAGCTGTGGGGAAGATTTTGTCAATTTGTTACTTGCCATGCCTGATGTCAAATTTTATTTTTTTAAGATTGCTAGTTCTGCATTTTAAGTTTAAGAATCACTTAATATAGGGAACTGAGTATTCAACAGACTTTGTGTTGGATATGTTAGGTTTGAAACAAACTTAAAGATTTATGTACTCCATGATTCATGCGGGGGACTCCCTTAGTTTTAAATACCTTGGTTCCAGAACAACTGATCAAGAATAATAATTTTGAAAATATCAAGAAGTGAAAATGAAAATATGAACCACCATTACTGGACCAGTAATGACTTACTGAGTTTGTAAAAAAACCAAACCCACCTCAACCCTGAAACATTAAATGTGTGAGTGGTGTCCGTTGCTGTATTTTGTAGTTGTTCTGGAACTTCATAATGACAAGAGAAATGTCGCTTTTGCTTACAATTTCTATTCCAAATGTTTGAGCAGAAGAATCCAGCTAGCATGCTTATCTCTCAACTGCAAGCTGCTTTCCTTGCTTTTTCAGGTGCCAAAAATTCCAGCTGCCCAATATCCTACTGTGAAAATCTTCAATTTCCTCTGGCAGATTTTATGAAACAGTAAACTTTATCAATTATAAAAACCTTATAGACAATCTAAAGTTGAAAAAACCCAGGAACAGTCCAAAACCAGACAAATAAAAGCTTAAGGTTTATCTGCTGGTTTGATTATTCATTCTCAAACTCATTTAAGGAGAATCCTCTTTTCCTTAACAGATCTGAGATAGCTATGAAGCTTTTCTAGAGTTGGTGGAATTGAGGTCTCAATTCAGGGTGCTTCACTTTGGTGGCCACAGGCTTGGCTGTAAATGATTCTCTTTAGGGAAAGTGACAACAGAGCCCAATGTGGGGTTGTTTACTTCAGGAACATTTGGAATCAGAACACCAACCAAATTTCTCAGCTCTAATAATAACAGAGAACACTTACAAAGAGAAGGATACAAGCTATGTGTGGAAGTTCTAGGCTGCTTGCAGAGGGGATTTCTCTCCAGTGACTGTGCTCATCAGGTTTCTGTGCACACAGAACTTCAGTTCTGAATCTCCTAAAAGCTTTTTGAGCTAAATAGAAATTGGATTTTATTACTGACCCAGTAGAACTGTTTGCATCATCAAACGTGTAACTCTGATTGCACAAAAGCTCTTTGTACTACACCATTCACGTACTTAAAACATAGCATTTTATTTTATTTTTTTACTCTGTCTTACTTTGATTCTCAAATGACATTTTGAAATTCATGAACTTTGAACATATGATGGCACTGTTGTGTAATCACTAAACTCTGTTTAGTGACTACATGCCCCTTGCCATGTGTGGTTTTGTTTTTCAGAAAAAAAAGCCAACACAAAACCCCTAACAAGGCTCCAGAAAGTAGACTTTATGGTTTTGCACAAAAGGTTTTCTCAATAGGTCATCTATTTGCACCCCATCAGTGACTTTCAACCTCATTTATTGACAAACATCTTGATCTCTTTTAATTTATTCATACTGACAGTGATTTCAGGGCTTTTTCTTTGTGTTTTCAAAAGCATAGGATGAAATATTTGATTTTTTTTTTCTTGTTTTAATTGTTTACTATCAGCATACTTCTGGCAACTCATGGAGGTTGATTCAAATGCCAATACTCCTGAATGATTTTCCCAGCAGAACTCCTGGCCTGCAAGTGTGTGTGTGTATAATTTAGTGAGATTTTGTCATCCCTGGGGTCCCATCAAAACAAGTTTCAGTCTATTTGCTCAAGAATAATAATAGAGGTATACCCTGCAGGAAGCCAGATAGAGGGCTTCCTGCCTCCTTTACAGGAGCAATAAATGGAACACCAAAGTTCATGGGATCTGGGAAGGTCAAGTGAAAGGAAGCTGTGTCCTTTCATTTTCTAGATAGTTGAAGCTGGTAAAGCCTGAGTGGATTGGTTTTGCTTCAGAATTCTTTTTAGAAAAAAAAAAATACAGCATAAAAGAAATAAACCTGGGGATCATAGTTCTCAGAAACTTTTGCTCTGTTCTTTGGGACAGTTCACATGTCTTCGGGCTTGTACTGTCAGCAGCAGTAGCAAACACAGATGACTCAGTATGCAGCACTTTGTGTTTGTTTCCCTCCAGGGAAACAAGAGGCAAGTATAACTAGTGCTCCTTTACCCTTTAGTTGGCTCATTAATAGCATGCAAAGCTTTGTTTTATTATTATTATTTTTTTACCCGTGGAATACCTTTCACCCTCCAGCAGCTTAGCCCAGTGTTTCTATCTGTACCCACAAGAGCATCATTTTCTGGGCAATAGGTATTTTGTCTGGTGTTTAATTACTTGGCTGGAAGATGACACAGACAATTACTCTCATAAACTATTATGGAATTACAGAATGAGACAGGTATGAGTAACAGGACAGAGTAAGCAGGAGTCAGCAAATTGTGATTTTGAAAGATGCTAGAGAACAGAAAGCATAAGTAGAAAAATTACTTATGAGTGAAGTGATCTTCCCACCTTTCTAAGCTGAGATACTGTGCCCATTTTTGATTGTTGCTGTTGAAGGAAGGGAGACTGGCCACAGGGAATCTAGGCAGAAGTAACAAAAGTGATCATAGACATACAAAGCTTGACTTTTAAGTGTAAAACAAACATTTTGCAGTTGTTTGGTGAAGACTTTCAGAAAAATATGGCTCACGAAAAAAGGAAAAGCTCTGCATGTTTTGGTTTCTGTTTCTGTGCTGGATAATAAACCAGTTGGACGTATGGCAGGCACAGCCTTATTCTCACTTGCATTTTTTGATTATGTCTGTATTCAGCTAGCAGGACCTGTTTGACCCTCCATTTCTGGTTGCAACTAGAAGTGGCAGAAATAGCTGTAGGTGTGTGATTCTCTGAGAAAATTATAGGGAATGGAGGGGAAAATTCTTAATATCATTTAGACAACTGAATCAAAAGTTCTTAATGGGGAACAAGGACTGATAATTTTCAGGAAATGGTTTGGTAAGAGAAAAACTGTCCTCAATGCACAGTCCATTCAAGCAGGAGCTTGTGGTGGTCATTTTTATCCTACATCTGAGAGGAAGAAAGCAAAGACAACACACCTCAAGTTCAGCTCCATCAAGGATAGCAATTCCTTCTGTGTATAAATCCATTTTCCATTTTCTTCCACTTTGCCTTTTTTTTTTCATTTAATACAATACAGCATTTTAGGTCCTCATGACCTTTATTACAGGAGTGTTGTGGCCTCTATATGCAGAGGTTTGCTTTAATCTGTACTCCCTCAAATATTTTTGTTACAACAATGACTTCTACCTTGGATAGGAAATTCCCACCCTACAGAAAAAACCAACCCCCCCAAAAAAAACCCCAACGAAACATCTGTTGTCAAATGACACTGCTTCTGTGCTTGAGAATTTTATTTTTTCATCTGTGTTGTACTGTTTTTCCCTCATTTCAGTGTGTTGTTAAATTTGTGTGTGTGTGTGTATTGTGAACACAGGGCCTTTATTTCAAGACCATGTGTAAGCAGGGTGAACTAGATTTGTTTCTCAGATATGTTCTGGCAACATTCCTAAATGCATCTCATTTGGTATTTAATCTCCTGCAGCTCCTGTGAAGTTGAAAGAAGATTTTTGCTGTCTTTTTTTTTTTCCTTACCAGGTATGTTCTTTTTCAATATGCTTCAAGCTTCGAAAATTCCCTATGTGCAAAGACACTATTTTAGTCCTCTCTGAAGTATATTCTTATTGCTTAAATGATGTAGTTAATCCTTGCTCTTTAACAACACAGCAATCTAAGTTGTAAGAGTTGCTTTCCTTAATTTTCTGTTTCTGGTTCAATTAAAAAGCAATTCAATGATGCAGAAATTGGAGAGTCAACTTTTATTCAGAGTGAACACTTTATTAGTTACCTCTTCATTAAGAGAGTTACCTCATTCCTGTGTGAAGATTTAACACTCAACAAGTGAACTTCTTTTCCAAGGCTTCCCAGCTGTGTCATGTCAAGAGATCCACTGTAGAACATGTAGCACTTGCACTTGTTTCCTTGTATTGTGTCTGGTCTCAGAGTAACGCTTCAAAGGCGTGTTCGCAGTATTTCTTTCCATTCAGGTTATGCTCTTTGATAATCATTCTTAAATATGTGGAAATGTAACTTTATCTCTCCATTATGTTTTTCTACTCTACGTGGTGAAATAAGAACACTAATGAGTTTCCTGGAGATTAGCTTTTGGAGATTAGTAAGTGTCACAATACTTGTCACTGGATATAAGCAGCCCAAATAACCTTGACAAAGCAGCCTTTATCTGTTTTTCTCAACAACACTGTGTTTTAAAAAAAAAGTACTGCAGTGAAAATTATGATGCTTTGACCAAACAATTTGAACCGAAGACCTTTTTAATTTCTACCTAAATAGGATGGGTTGCCACGCCAGTATGGAACCCCTCAGTTCATTAAAATCAGAAGAAAAATATACCAGTAAGCATCAAATTATTACATCTCCTAACTAAATATTATTTTTACTTTTGGAACAATAACATTGTACTATAGCTGAAATGTATTTTAGTTGAATTCCCAAGAAAAAAAGCAATGCTTGTGGGAATGAATTCTGTGCCTTTGGTTCCTCCTGATAAGTTTTAAATCTGTTGACCAATCTCAGTTTAATATATTACACAGGTAGTCAGACAGAAGTCACATTTCTGCACTGCTCTTTCTCTTGTATTCTCTTTGGTTGTCATATCCCAAGAAAGGAAATGCAACTTTTTTTTGGAAAAATTTATTTACACGGTATTTTATCTGATCTTTAGCTTGCTGGACAGAGAACTAATGACCACAATATTCTATAATGACCATAAACTATCTAAGCTGAGATTTTCAGCAAATAGCTGGTTATTTTGGGGTATTTGAACTAAAACAGAATTTTGAAAATGATGATGTTCAGAGAGACCTGAGTATCACTCTTCTGGTAGCCACTCTTCAATAAATGTAACACTTAGAATAAATAGAAACAATCTAAATTTCTTAGTCAACATTTTTAAAAATATGTTTCTATAGGAATATATAGAATTGATCCTTGTAACATTTTCTGAAACCTTTCTGTGAGGCAAGTCTTCAATTTTTCCACTGTCATAGCTGTTACCAGGCATGAATTCTCTCAGACTCTTGTTTTTCTTTCCCTGTTTGCACTGTTAAACTCCTAATCCTATGAGATAGGAATGGTTGCAAAAGCCTAGGTTAGGTTAGATTTTTTAGCTTATGGGCCTATTCTGCCATTACTATATTTCATGAATATTTTAGGAAATGCAAATAGGAGCAATAGGATCCAACATTTACTTGGTTCTTACTGCAGTGATAAGAAATTCTGGGGAATTATTCACAGCAGAATTAGGTCCTTAATACCCTCTGTTATAGCCTTCTGAATAAATTTGTTGGGTTTTTTATATCTGATCAGCACCCATAATTTTACTCTGTATTTGTGAGATTAGTTCTAAGCCATGTCTTTTTAATGCAACTACTCTTTTTGTCCTAGATACTTTTTTGTTAGAAGTTCTAAAAATACTTTTCTTATTGAAGTATTTTTTATTATTTTTATGCCTGTTGCATTTACAAGCTTTTCCTAAATGCTATTTTTCTAGTTTACTATAATCTAAAGAAATGAATAGAAATCTCATGCATATTGCAGTTCTCAATTTCAAAAGTGTCTTTGAACAAGTTTTGTAATCAAAAAGATAAAAGAAGGAAAAAAATCCCAACATACCATATTAATGTACTGCTCAGAAGCAGTCTTGCCTGGTCCAGAAAATGAATAAACATGCTATTTATTTTCCAATTAACACTGATAAAAGAAGTAATATTAGAGGAATGGCTTAGATAGTGGACAGAATTAATACTTTTTGTGGAGTAGCTGGTCCTTGAATAAGAATTAAGTCTAGTTGCAGCAGAGGACACCTAGCTAACATCTTGATAATTCATCTGATGCTTTCACAAAATGATCATGGAAACTGAATAATATCACTTCACTAAATGAAATTCATAAAAGGCTGAACAGATTTAAGTCTATGATCTCACAAGTTCATGATTGTTTGGGGATTTAGTCTTTAAGAGAGACAAAACAAAGGAATATGAAAACAACAATGAAACAGAGAAAAAACCAGTGTTCTGTTAGAGATGCAGTCTGATAAATGTCACAGTGGTTTAAATATAACTGTTTCATTTTGAGAGCTATAAAAGGCTGGATTTTGCCTTTTAAACTATATATATCATTAAAATTTACTTAAAGAAATAAAAACTTTCCTTCCTGGGCAGAGATTTAGATTTTTCTTAAATTTATGCTAACAACACAGTCCAGGGGTTTGATGGCTTTGATCCACAGCACTGCTCCCTTTGGAAAGCATGTCAAAGTCTGTAGTTTGAAGGCTGGTTGTTTTCTCCAAGTGTGAGCATTTTCTGTGTTTTGTCCTAGTCATGTTCCCCGACTCTGTACTTCTTCATGGCTTGGGAAATATCTTTATTGGCACTGCACAATCAGGGCTGGTTATCTTTTTTCTTATTGCTTTTCATGTTCTATTATTCACATATTTCTCAATGCATGATGTTTTTGCACTTCACAAAATTACAGAATCAACAAGGTTGGAAGAGACCTTCAAGATCATCTAGTCCAACAATCAACCCAGCACCATCATTATCACCCCTAAATCATATCTGCAAGTGTCACATCCAGATGCCTCTTGAACACTTTTTATAACGATCTTGAGTGTTGAATAATGCTTGTTTGACTCATATTTTAAAATACTCTACTAAAATAGCACAGAAGAACAATTTTTTTTAAAAGTGCCCAATAAAAAATAAAAACAATACACCAAACCTTTGATTTTTCTTTTCTAAATAAAACATGCTATACATACACATATTGCATAGTGTAAACTACTGAAAATGCACTTAAACACAAGTTCACCTCAGTCTTTTCCTAACAAGAGAAACGAACATCTTCCAGCACAACCTCCCTATACCAGGGTCACTAGTTCAGCAGAATTCTCATGTGTCTGCCTCCTTCTATGAGTGATGACATTTCACATGTCCTCAGTTATACATTTTGTTATGCACCTACCTCGACTAGGGGCTAAGTGAGGTCTTGCTCTAGAGTTTTCTGTAGTCTGTTAAAGACAACTAAATGGAATACTGTATAGCCTGAATTCAGTGGTTTCTTGAGAAGTAAAAATACTTCTCAAGAGCCTGTTGGGCTGACTGACCACACTGACCAACTCAGAGGGTTATGGGCTGGGAAGAAGATTCTTGATTACTTTCTTGGTTTGGAGGAGTTGATAAATATGCATTTTTAAATAAGCTGACAATAATTTTGTCACTAATGATGACTGGCCATTTTTATGTTCATTTAGTAAAACTTAATTTTTTAGTTGACCTTAATATGTCAAAATACTGTATTTCACTTAGATGAATTCACAAATTCTGTCCTTAAAAGCTCTTGTATCTGTTTATGCAAATATCTTAATCAAAAACTAAATTTTGTTAGTCAAATTTTAGTTCAAGAATCACATTAACATTTTAACTATTATTTGTTACAGTCATGAATAACAAGTAGTTTTAGTAACACACTAAGTTGGAATACTTAACTGCTGTCCTAATTAGCAAACATGCTTTGTTAGATTTACTTGATGTCTGATACTCCTCAAAAAATATCAAAGTAAATCGTTTGATTTTATTCTTTTTTAGTTGTTTTGCTTTCTGCTCTTAGTTAGTTGGCTCTATTCTTAAACTCAGTCAAACTAATTACTGCATAAAAAATTTAAAACACAAGGAATCAATATGATTTGTTGCACATTTGTGGTCACTCTCAAAACAATTTCTTGCAAAAGCAAAGCCATAATGAAGTTGCAGGCAACTGTGTACTGATGCCTTCCCAGTAAAAGCTTCTGGGAAGATCTAAGCATAAAGGTTACTTTCAGCAGACATTTATTTATTTGAAGTTAAGGTAAGTGAAAATATTTCTAGTTCCCATCTTTCTCTTTTTTTGGTGGGTTTTGTTTATTTGTGTGGCTGTTTTTAATATGTTTTCTGATTAAGAAAGAATGTTATGATTTTATAGACTGGAGTGTAGAAGACCCAGAAGGCCTACTGTACATGTATAAATCCCACTTTTTTCTTCCTCTGAGTGCTTTCTGAGACAGAAAGAGGTAGGTTTCTGTTGCTATTTCAAATTGACAGTGTATTTACCACTAGCAGGAGATCCTGTGTTGTTAATTGTAAGCAAAATCAATGGCTGTTTGTTGTGGCACTTACCTAGTCTTGTCCCTAAGCATTTGAAAAGTGGGGATGAGTACGTAGTTTCTGTTTGTTTTCTGTGCTATCCTTTTGAAGAATGATAAAAAATTAGCCAGGGAAAAACCTCGAGAGGTGATGAAGTTTATTGCAAATGGCAGGATTAAGTCCACTTAGATTGTACCACAGTATGTCGGAGCTTTTTCCTAAACACCTCAAAAGTGAGATTTGGTAGTGTCTTCAGAATACCTATTGGTATATTTCAGGGAGGGAAAAAATGTCCAAGCTATCTAACAGAAATAATTTTTACTACAAGTTGTACTGATTCTTTCTCATTCTGCTTCCAGACACCTGGAAAACAATCAATTGTCTCTCTCTCCTAATGGCAGCACTTAGTTATTAGAAGATTGTTATCAATGTCCTTCCTTCCTCAGTCTTCTCTTTCCTAGACTAAACAAAGTCCTTCAACTTCCTTAAGAGATTATTCTTCTAAACTCTTAATTATTCTTGTAACCTCTACTACGAGATCTTTACAATTTTTTTTTTTTTTTTGGTTTTAATGGCCCAAAGCTGGATTAAAAACCTCAGCTATTAAAAACTAGGATCTTATTAATATAATACCAATTCCTTTAATTCTGTTGAGTTTAAATTTTGTCCTTTTTATTTCTTCTTCAGTTTTGAATAAATGGAATTACTTAATTTAAAATTGCAAATTTCATATTCGAAAATATTAGCAGAATTTAATCAGCATCTTTACAGAATCTAAACCTGCTTTTCACAATGTTCTGTTTCTTTTTGTTCAGTATTTTCTTGACTTTAGTAGAACTGGAATTGTAACTGAGTGACTAATAAGTTTTGGACATCATCTCCACCAGTCTGTGTGTATTTTTTAGTGAAGGAAGAAATGGAAGTGAGTCACAGTTCTATTATCTTTATTAAGTTGAACTTGGTGGAATTCACATCACTTCACCTAATAACTCACCTCTTGCACAGTGTATGCACAATTTATCATTATAAGGGAAGAAAGAACAAACCATATTCTAAAAGCTAGCCCAGCTTGTCGAAGAGAAGGAACTCTCCTTTACATTCTTTTCATTTTGATGCTGTCTTCCTCAGTGAAGGAAATATCCAAATTTGAACTTGTACTGATTAATCAAATTTCTCCGTGTATATCCCTGTTTAACCTCAAAGAATCTGACATGCTTTAAAGGAGTGCTGACACATGCTGCTGATAACTTCTGTGTACGTTATTCAAGTAACTTTTTATATACATACCACAGAGACAATTTTTCCCAGCTTATGTTCAACACGAGAGAAATGTTTTTTTAAAGGCAAGATATGTGATAACAACTATTTCTTTCCTATCTATAAGGAAATTAGGTTTGTTTGCTGTGCTTGTACTGCTCCTTGGTGAGCATCTCTCTTCCTAAGAGAGCAAAGGATCACAATACTCTGCCTCATATCAGATCAAACAATTCAACAGCGAATGTCAAAATGTCACATTTCGAACCAAAATTTCAGAGGTCAGAAATAAAAGAATATTTGGGGGTCATTAATCTTGCTACCAGTCAGCACAGATTGACCCTACATGCATCTTTCTTTTCCATAAGAATCTAAAACAGTGGTAGACTCAATTTAGCCTGAGTCAATCAGCTCTACTGTATTATATCCCTTCCCTGCATGAGAATATGTCAAGGAAGAAAGCAAGCAAATATTAGATACAGATGTGGCCTCTCCTTTGTTAATGCCATATGATGTTTTTCTAGAGTTTTAAAGTTTTACTTCTCTGTTTATGAAGCTTCTTTTTCTCATGTCCACTGACATACCTCTTCATCCAAAGTGAAAGCTGTCAGTATTCTAAGAAGCAGAAAATAATGTATTTAAATGTTTTCAGCTGTAGAAGACATAGGCCAACAACCAGAAATGATGTATTTTTGTTATAATATACATGGCTTTTTATTGGTGTGTTAAGGAAAAGAAAATGAGAAACTATTATTTTATATATATATACACATATATATCTACAAAATGGGAATGGGTTTGAATGGGAAAGGAAACCATGGCTGCTGGATTCCTTACAAATGCACATAACAGGACTTTCTTTCCAGGTGGAAGATAGTTTAGAAAGGATAGATATTAAATTATAACTAAAAAAGGTGTGACTGAATAAAAATTCTGATGTTCATTAATTAAAATCCTCAATTTTCTTTCCAAACTAAACTGTGCATCTCACCATCTCCTTTGGGAGAGGAGACAGAGAAAAGGGAGTTATTTTTTCTCTTCTGCCTTATCTCCCTGAAAGCCTCACTCCCTCCTGGTCCTCCGCTTTCTGTTACGACTCCTGGTCATGGAAAGAGAAGAAGCAGAAAAAACTCTTCATGGGAAAGGAAAGGGAGCAAGGAATAAGGAGGAGGAATATAAGTTATGGGTGTATTTGTTTTGAAGCTGGTGTTGAACTGTAGTGTGTGTGTATACATTTTAATTTTCCATCTCTGACCTATGTGACTCATAAACCCAAGACAGATGCTTGACTGTATATGCTCAAGTAAGAAAATACGTTACTTGATTCATTTATGTGACCTATGCATATGGGCATGGATTAATAGGCAATGGTATTTTATAATGAACTGCAGCTGCAAAAGAAGTGAAAATAAGTAACAATAAATTAACAAATTCGATGTATTGCTCTGGTGTCTGCCCTCTAAAAGAGTCAAATTCAAGACTGTAGAATATGAAATAGTGAGTGATGAGGCAGAATGAAGAACTACTGGGGACTGATGAAGACCATACCATCAAAACTTTCAGCTAAACAGATAAACAGAAAATACCTTAAACAGCTTCAGAGACAGAGATCTGTCAGACCAGGTTTCAGAAGACATTTAATATTTGTAAAGCATATATGTAATAAATGTATTATGGCAATTCTTGAAAAGGAATCATAATCCTGTACTCCATTGCAGAATGTGGATGGCATGTGTTGCAAACACTGGTCATAAAACAAGGTATTTTAAGCAGCATGCCTACTAAGTACTGAATGAAACAAAAGCTTCTGTGAAAATAATGTTATATCAAAATTGGAAGTCTTCATGACATTAGTTACCCTTTAACTAGATTTTGCATAGAAGACCTTGAATCAAGAGCACCTCACTTTTTATTTTCTAATGTCTTGATGCTTGAATTGTCTTATTTTGCAAGGACATGAATATGCCTTATTGTACTTACTTGAAAGTTTAATCTGTATCTATGCTAAAACCAGAGTTAAAGCTGCCAATTTTGGAAAATGCTACCTCAAATTTATGAAGGGGTTCTTCAGTGAAGAATGCATAAAAATAAAAGTAATTTCCAAATTATTCTTAACTCAGTGTTCTTGTGTAAGAATGGCTGTAACAACTATATAACTGGCTGTCTAAGTGTTTTGATTATGTATTAATTAAATAATGTTTTGGGCTTTCATTTTATATGAGAACAAGAAGCCATTACTTCTAATATGATCTGGAATATTTACTGCTTATACATGAAAAAGAACAGGAACATAAGCAAAGCAGCTAAAATTGGTTGCCATTTTGACCTGTAGTTATGGTCTCCTGTGGAATTGGTTTACAACAGAGGAAATGGGATAAGTAACAGTATTCAGTGCTTTTTCTTTCTTTTTTTTTTCCTTTTTTTTTTTTTAAATGATGATTTTGCTAAGGTTGTGACTTGTTCACTGGACAGAGATAAAAAGATTACAGCAGCAAGTGGGACTGTGGATTTGTATTAATGCAGAATCAATACTGCAATGTAAAATCAAAATTCATTGGACTGAGAACTGAGCATTTTCTCAAATTTTAGCAATTCACTCTGGTAAACAGTTTTTCTATGAAGTATCTTGATTATATGTAAAGCTATTGTTCTACTGACCCTTGCCAGCATAAAAAATTAATTTGACATACTGTGTAGCATCACTACAATATTGTCTAATGCAGCTCAGGTCTATCTTTGACAAAAAGCTATGATTATTCTCTTGCTTAGCAGCACAAATTGTTGGGGTGGGTAACTTGAGAGGAAGAATAACTCCTGACACTGCAATTGGATTCACAAGCATGGACCCTTGAGCAAATTGCTAACCCTGTTGGGTTTTAAAGCTTCACCAGAGAAAATCTTATTGCATATTTAAGGCTACAGCATACAAAAGGCTTGCAATCCCTTTGTGTACAGGCAGAATTGCATTAAATTGTAAATATTTCTATTTTTTAAATTTAGTCTAAAGATTTTGACAGCTCAGCTTCATTATGAAGTATCTTTTTTTTTTAATCGCTACCCACAGAAAGCCTAGAATCTCTCCAGCAGATCTCCTTTCAAGAGATTTAACATCTCTTCTAATGTAGCATGGTATGTTTTGGGCACAGCCAAATCCTATATTGTTTAGGATTAGGTGTGCTTCCAGATAAAGCATTTTTACAGCTTCATAGTTTCCTATAAGGCTATTAGATAAAGTCATTTGCTTAGTACTGGAATATTAAATGTTTCTACATCTGTTCTTCATATGTGCACATTAAACCTTTTTTCTGTTATGGAAAGAAGCCATGAGCTCTCCCTTTCTCTTACCCGCTCTCCCCTCTCCCTCTGTCCTCACTTTAAAAATACTAGGTATGTGACTATTTGGAGGAATGCATCTAAAATATTGTCAGTGGAAAAAAACATAGTAGTGTTCCACTCTAAATATATACAAAATAGGTCTATTTTATAGAGAAGAGAACCTGGGACTTTCTTCAGGAAAGGGCTGTGAGTGCCTTGTAGAGCAGGAAGATTTATCGTTCCCATTGCTCTGCATGTAGAGACAGGCAGCATACAGCTTCAGGTAAAACCTGTGCCTCATCATTATAATATTCTTCCAGTTCTACATTCATTACAAGAACTTTTGTTAATTTATATATAAAGACATGAAATCATTCTTGTCCTCCTATTCATATACTGTGTATTTTACTGGATTCTGGCATTTATTGCTGCAGAAAGCCCTCACTATTGTCAGTGCTTCTAAGGGCAGAGGGGCAATTTGATGATATCAAGACTGTAAAAAAAAAGAAACAACAACTAAAAAAAAAAGGCTCAACAAACTAAAAAAGTTTTAGAAAGGTGGATCTCTAAGGTGCCTTGTTCTACATAATCTGTTTATCAAACTATGAATAGAAACATGAATGTGGTCTAGATTGTCATTAGACTGTTCCTTTCATGTTACTCCCTAGAGAATGAGCAATAAAATCAGTGCTGAAGCTTGTGCAATTTTTGGTTTTATATTATATTTGATTTACAAAAAAAACCATATCTATCCAGTTTTTATCATGCCACCAAGTTTCAACACAACTGAATTGAGCTGATGGGAAAGAACATTTTAATGCATGGAAGGAGGAGCTTACATCAAACTAAGATGTTCGACTGCTATGCATGTATTAATGGTTTGATGAAAATGATTGACAATACTCTCTTTTTAAATGACGAGAGTAAAAGGCTTTAAATTTTCCGGTAAGAAATCCAGTCAGATGAGAGGGATGTTTTCATCTGACAGGTCTCTAGATACGAATGTTCTGTCACCCAAAGTTACAAGCAGGTGAATGCTGGAGGGTACAGATGATCTGCAGTCTTTGATACGCAAGGACTTGCTGATGTGACTAGTTAGAAGCCTTACAAAACTAGCAGGAGCATACTATATATAAAAGAGTACCAGAATTTTGTTTCATCTGTGGCCCAGGCACTGGGCCTAAAAGTGAACTTACAAATATGGCTCAAGGTATCCTATTATTTTTTTTGCACTTGTAGGATTATGGTTGGACACAAAAGCAGGAGTGAGCTGTAGCTGTGATAATGGACAAAACGTAGGATAAGGAGTGTAAGCAAAGTGGACACAGCTCAGAAAGGCCTATGTACTGCAAGGAACTGCTGTCTCCAGTGGCTGAGGAACTTCAACTCATTCATCCCTGTTCATAACTGCTTTTCATTCTGTACACAGATCAAATAAAAAATATTCCCCCTTTTGTGGTAATTTATAATGCACAGAAAACCCATTTATGTCTCAGTGAGTGACTGAGACACTCTTCAAAACGCTGGCTTTGATGGACTGTATTTCACAAATGCAAATTCTAGAGTGGAGTGCATGGCACAAACTTTTTGAGTAATTGTGTAGATTTTAGCGTCTCTTTGTCTCTTCTAGTGCTTATTATTGTAGCACTCAAATACTTTATGACCAGAAAAATGGTCCTTCAGCCTGTATGCACTCAGAGTATGTGCTCCTGCTCAGAACTGTACTGGCCTGCAGTGGAAGACCCTGCCTATGTCCATATTACTAAACAAAAAAAGAGGACCATGAGCTAATATCTGCACTGATTAGATCTTTTCCTGGTAACTGGTAGCTGTAGAAAAATTTTATTGGAAATTGTTCCCTGCAGTAGTCTCAACCAGAATCAGGGGTGGGTTAATTTCCGAGCCACATGGGCGGTTAGGGCCCCAGTGTCTGAGCTTCTTCCCTGATCTTTTCTCTAGAAGAGAAGGTTTGCATTTGGATGCTGTCAGGGGAGATTGACAAGGATACCTGGGACTTGATTTGTACATACATATGCATGCTTTTTTGTTGATTTTAGAAATTTTCTTGTGGTTCGACATTTTAATTTTTTTTCACTTTTAAAATCTAAAGCCAGATTCAGGCAGCCAGGAAGCTATTACATATTCTGTCTTTTCTTTTGTTCTTAGACAGAAATGTGTTTCTGTAGAGTACAATACATTTAAAGGTTTTACATTTTTAAAATTAATATTTTTTCAATTATAAATTTGGAAAATATTGCCTAAAAAAGATGTGTACTACTATACTGTGAATTCAAAAAATGAGTAATTTTTATGTCATCAACTACTCATTTTGTGGCAGCAACAGTCTTGTTTTTGTTTGATTTTCACTTGGCAAATGTTTGGCAAGAAAGATGCCTGTGGATACAACTTCAGTCTAAAAAAGTCTCTTTGTAGCTGTATGGCCTAAGCATGCATCTATGAACCTTCCTATGAGAATTTTCTGGGTGTTGGAAAAGGATGATCAACACTTTCTGTACTGTATATTGGCCCTAAATCTTAATGGGAACATATTACACTATAAGAAACTTAATGATGTAATTAGAATATGAAATTAGATGTTAAGCTCAAGAGTATTAAAAGATAAAAATTTAATACAAGAAAAAGGAGAAAGGCAAAGGATTAAGAAATCTTTTCACAAGTGACTTCATGTTTTTCCTGCCCACAAACATGTGGAAAAGATAAAACTTATAAAATCTGATTATTCAGATAAGAAAAATTCTCTTTCTCAGCTCTAAAAGTGGGATTACTGCTTCAAGTATAGATATAAATCATACTCATAATAATGTAATTATGATCAATTTATAACACAGCTTTCCAATGAAGCTGTAAAAATAAAAACACTAGGAATTTTGGAGTGCTCTGGTTTGTCAGTCCCAGATTTTTAAAACTCTCATTGGTGACTTTAGTAAGTCTAAAATATAATTTTGATTTCTCTATCTATAAATTTTTGGTTTGCTCCTATCACAGCCCGTTTTATCATTTATGTTGCATTTGTAAGCTTTTCACTGAAACTGCTGAACTATGGGTTTTGTGAGTGTCCTTCCTGACTGAAAGAAAAAACTCATTCACTTGCCTTCTGAGAGCTGAGCTTCTCCCTATTTATGGCAAATAGTGTTAGACTACTGACGAAAGAGTAAGAGTTAGTAACATTTGGAATTTGGAATCAGAGTAATATTAATGTTCTTTATGAATATACTAAGTGGACCAAATTTGAAATTTAGGAGTCTACTTGTACAAATACAGCATTCTTAGTATAAACCCTAGTAAATTACTTGCAGGTTGCTTCAGAAAAAATGTCAGTATGCAGGTTTGATGTTCTGGCAAGTGCCACAGTATTAGATTGCATTGGCCAGTGTATGTTACAGGTGTATGTGCATACAGCTGTGTATAGGTACAAACAAACGCGCCTACATAGACAGCTAGATAGAAAATTAACACACTTCCATTAAAATAAACATTATTAGGGCTAGGTTACTTTTCGTAAATATGGAGTTGTGTTCCTGACATGACAACCTCATGCTAGAAGCAAAGTCCAGGTCACCTTGATAAATGCTGAAGTAAATGAAAATGTATGCCTTTTGTGGTTATATATTTAACTAAAATGATCAATCTATTTTGGATTCTGAAACTCAGAGTACAGATTTGATTAAAAGCCTGCTTTGGTGAATGAAAGTTTTCTTATGGCTTGAGACTGGTTTTGATGTAAATGTCTAGCTGCAGGAATTTTTACCAATCTCAAGATAACATAGCAATGATGTTTACTATTGCTTTCCAAAGCATTTTTGAATAGAAGACCTGATGGTATTAAGCAAAATTTTTGTGAAATTAAGAAAATACTTGAAACGTCAACCACTTCCTTTCTAGTTCTTGAAGGGTATGTTGCCTTCTGTGCAGTTACTCCAGAAATGCTAAGATATTTCCCAATCAAGACATTTGTATTTCCTACCTAATCTGGTACAAAGTTAATCTAAGATTTATTTTTATTTAAATAAATGTACCTAGTTTAAATCAGACAAAAAAGACAAGTCCTCCCACATCTTCTAGGCTACCTCTGAACTTTCTCTTTCCGGGTTGCCAAACACGAACACTCCAAATTGAGTCTGATAGTCACAGTTTACAAACAGCAGACTCTTCTCTTCAAGTGAGAAGAATTGTTCAAATTCAGTGCAACTTTATGGGTACAGCACTTGACCACTCATGTTCAGGAGAATCACTTTCTGTCACCAGCTCTAATTCTGGTCTACTTGGTGACTCTATGAAAATCTCTGTTCTACTGTTCCCACCTGTAAAAAAGAAGTAAGACTATTTCCTTCCAAAGTGAAATCTTTTCCTGCTACTAATTTTTTAGCTAAAAAATGAAGAGAATAATCTTTATTTTGGAAGCTTTTTCTGTAATTACAAGTGATAACTTTCAGTGACATATGTAGATGTACCACTTCAGTTACTGATTATCTGTTCAAAACCTGCATGACATTAATGGTTACTGACAGGAAGGGAAAATAAATGTAGACGCTTGTGTGTTAATCATGCTTAGGTCAGTGGAAAAAATAGATATAAATGTATTTCAGTCCAGTTTTCAATTATTCTGATCTGTTTCTTATACACATTTGGGAATTCAGGGTGGTGGTTTAGTAAGTACTGAAGAGTCTAAAGAAAAAAACCAGATAATATGCTGGATAATAATTTGTTATATTCACAAACCTTTTTTATGTCAAGAAGAATGTAGAAACTTTTTCAAAATTCTTTTGCTAAAATCAAATATGTCCTTAGAAACAGGGTTTTTTTTAAATTTTTTTTCAAATGAACTTATGAGTAATGTAGGGTACCTATTACAAAATATGAAACTTCCTCTCTTCACCCTTTCTCACACTCCTCGCTTTCCATCCTCTCCCCTCGGCTCCCAGGAAGGTCTAGTTTCTATGTTAGACTACAGTAAAAATTACAGAATACATAGGCAAAATACGTATTTGTTTAACTGCCTTTACTATGATTAAGATTTTATGCACTGAGCTGTTGAGAATGTGATACACGGTTTAATGTAGAAGAACATTACTTTTCAATAATTATGGTTTTCCTCTAGAAGGAAAACACAAAGCAGCTTTAGGAACAGCAAAAACAGATGTGGCACAAAAGAAAATATTTTATTCATTTAACGACAAATTTAAAGATGGTTTGAACTAAGGTTTTACATGAAGCTGTAAAAGTACAAGAAAATACTTTCTTATAACAGAAAGCAAGTTGATATGCCCATACCTATACTTTTATAAATAGCTAGATGGTACCCTTATTCTTTAAATCGTAAAGAATCTTGTACGTATGTCATAATTTTCCTTGCTTTGTCATTAGATATTTCCTATGGTCAAATGTTGCAATTCATTTATTTCCTTAAAAGCCTCTTTTTGCAAGAGACTGTCACTATGTCTCAGAGTAGAGTCTCGTGGAGATACTTGAATGAGACCTGCCTTTCTGTAAGCTTTGACAAGAGCTGTCATTACACCAAATAATTACAGTTCATCGTAGACACATCCAGAAATGCTCTATCTGCCTCTGCTAAGTTCCAGTTTTCAATACACTCTTTGGCCTGAGATTATATACAACCCTGTATGGTTATGATTTGAGACCAAGACTTTCTGCAGACAACAGGAAAGAGAATGCATCCAAGTTGAAAAAAACCTGCTAGATGGAAAAAAATTGCACTGAACAGAACAGCATGATTTGAGGCTGCAGGGACTAGAAAAAACATCACTGGGACCTAAAACCAGGACATGCTGGCATGTATTTCTGTTTAACTGTGTGAACATAACTATTCCTCCAAAATGTTTGGAAAAGTTCCTGCTTTTCCTGGACTGAAGCCTTGCAGGGGGACACCCATGTTGTGACAATGATGGGACAACAACAACATCTTCCTGCTTCCTGCTCTTTTGCCCTTTTCTCATACCATCATCCATTATCAGATTTAACAATAGAAATATTTTATTATTCTGGAAAAATTTCCTTTCCAGGTGTATGTAGGTACAGATATACCTGGCTGATGTTTATTTAGCACACTAATTAGTGGACAAGATTCTTCAAATCCTGGTTGTCATTTGCTAGAGAAAACCAGTCAGAACTGATATGTCTGCTAAGTAGAATGCAAAGTAGATATTAACAAACTTGTGGAAGTATCGAAGCAGTAATTTTTTTTTTTTTTTGTCCCAGACATCACATTAAGCTAGTATCTGCAACTTGCTTTTTGGTCTAAATTGTCATTTACAGCTATGTAGAGCACCCACACAAGTGCCCTTAACTGATGTTTATGTATAATACACTTTGTTAACATGTATTGTGCTGTGTGTCACAGTTACAGAAATTCCTTTCCATAGAAACTGTAGCATTTGTTTTCATTCCACCTTGGAACAAGACCAAAACCTTTTGGAGCACTGCAGCAGAAATTATCAAAATCAATGTTTATGTATCAAAATCAATGTTTATGTATCAAAATCAATGTTTATGTATCAAAACATGTGGATGTGATTAGGGAACTGGCCTGGCAAAGGGGAAATCCAGCCTCAGTTACATTGTTCTGTGTGAACCAAAGCAGATTTTCTCCTGCTAGAACATGTTGAATCAGGCAGGCTAAGGATTTTAACCTCTAGTTCCTTTAATAATCAGTCTGTTCTTCCCTTCTCTTTCATGAAACTTGCTATTTAATTTTTCTTTACAAATCATCTTCTCTTGAATAAAAGGTTCATTTTTTGAAATGCCATACAGTTAAAGGGTGTTCCAAACAAAATTACTCACAGTGCCGATAGTTTAACATGCAAAATAGCAACTTCCACTTCAGCAGTAGAGAATTCAGTCTCAGGTGTTAAGTGATATGCACAGGATCATGATACAACTCAGTGAAAAAAGCTGGTTTGGGACTAAGATTTTTTGGGATTTATATAATTGACCACACTGTTATACAGATGAACTATATAGATATTCAGACCTTCTGTTTTTTCATTTTGTGAAATATATCAACATTGGAATGCGTGAAATATGAAAACAATCAATTTAGAATAATAGAAATTGTTACTTTAACTTCTCAAATCAGATGTATGACTACGAGCACATGAGGTTGGTTTGCTCACATCGGCCAACAAGGAACACAAAAGCATCTTTGCTAAAGTAATCTCTGACACACATTTGGCAATAAAAGTCTTTCTTTGAGGCTGGATTCTTGACTGAAATGCCAATCCTTGATTCGAGTGCCTGAGTTGTCTCTCTAGTATGTGGAATATGACTACTCTTCATCTGGAAAGCGAGAAGAGACAGAGTTGTGATTAGAGGTTGCCTCATAACTTGAACATTCAATTGAGGAAATGAGAAGCACACATTTAGTACATTTAGGCTGAGGAAGTCTGGACCACAGTTTCCAGATCCACAGCACAATCAGAAACCACCAACCTGGAAGAGATGATAAGGGAAAAGTTTCTCCATTTTCTCGGTTGGTACTGGACCACTAAAGAAAGGAAAAGTTATGCAAAAAATAAACAAGGAAAACAGAAAGGATGGCTTGCTTAAGTGAGAGAGGATAGAGCTAGGCTGTGTAATAAACCCTGGGTTCTGTCCAAACTTCTATTAGTGCTTATGTAATTATTTTTTTGTAGTGCCTTTTTGCTGTAACAGGCTGTTAACCAATACAATTAACTTTCTTCAGGAAATGGCAGTAAATAAAAGTTTAGTTAATTAAATATGCTTTCTCAATTATTGCTAAGAACAGATTCGTTGTTTTCCAATACATTTTCTTGAAAACAGTTCAACTTGCAGTGGAATATGCCAGGGAAATGATCAGTTTGTTGTGCGTGGTTGCCCTACTGGAGCCTCTAGGTCCCTTCACTTGCTGTGAAAATACAGAGCAACTGCTGATCTCCCCTTGTTGGTAGCCTCAGTCATACATGGGACCTAGCTTGGAGGAATTTTGAATTGGAATGTTGGCTGATTTGCAGCTGAGAAAATTGACTTGCTGTTGAGGGGAAAAAAAAAAGAAAAAAGGGTTAATGAATGTTTAAAACCATCTGTATAATGCAGGGGTACAATTTGCTTTATGTTATATATTTGTATCAGATGTGTTATATATTTGGTAGCTTTGCTCAGGACTTGAGATCTCGTTTGACCTTTAGGGACTGTCTTGGGGTGACTTTGTGACATGTATCCCCTATCGCCGCCCCATGCCCAGGAATTAATTTTGTGCCTTTCTGTGCCTGTAAACTGAGCCTGAGAGGGGGAAGGAAAACCTGAACAAAACTTCTTCAAAGCAGTTTGCAGCTTGTTCAAGGTCACATAGAGATAGAGACTTTTTTTTCAGCCATGGCAGCAGAGCGAGAGTGGGGAAGGCACCTGGCTTGCTTTTGGCCAGTTTTTCAGCTCCTTTTTCTTTCTCCGGAGAGAGACCGAGAGTTGAACTTTTGTTTTCCTTCGGACTTTGTTTTTTTCTTTTTTTTCCCTCTGCTGGACTGTTTCAACATCAGAATACATTGGGAGGACTTTTCCACCGAGGCCTTGGCCCTGGAGGTGGGCCCACCACCCCATTCCAGCTCCAAGGAGGGGGAGGGAGAGATCTATGGAAGGACTCTGAAATTTTCCCAGGTTTCTCTCAGCAGAGCGAGAGGTTTTATTATTTAGCATCATTATCCTTTTCCTGTATGTTTGTTAAATAAATAGTTTTTATCTCTTTCACTTTCCTTCGAGGAAAATTTATTTTTTTCCCAAACCTGGTGGGGGAGGGATGGTTGTGACCTGCCTTCTCTCAGAGGATATATTTCTAAATTTGGCCAAACAGGAACAGGGACACATTGCTTTATCCAAAAGTTAATGTCTCTGATATTTCTTAAACTGTTCAACAGGGCTTTCATGTATAGTACAAGTTTGGAAATGCATTTATTACTGCCAATGCCTGTTTCATTTTTTCAAAAGCAGGGAGGCATTTATTTTGAATGCTGTTCCAGCTGCTGGGAAATAACTCACACCTTCTAAGAGAGTTAATTAGAGGCAATGATACTTTAATCAAATTGATCATGCTTTAAAGATGTGGCTAATTTTTCTAAAGCTACCTCTGCAAATATTAGAAAATCAAACTTTTTCTTGGCCTTGCCTGAGATCTTTTTCTAGGCCTATGACAGACCACTTATAAAATCAAGGTAACTATCAGTAAGTGCTCCTCTGCTGGAGGGCTGCTGCTGTGCTGAGTAATGCTTGGTAACTCTGGATAACACTGGTGGTACTGATGCAGATAGAGGTAACAAAACTAGGGGCCCTTTGTTTGATTTCCCAAGATGGGTTTGTACAGAATCTTATGCATAATAATCAGTTCAAAAATGTGTGCCACTGTTGCTACAGATGCATGGGAAGGAGGCAAATACCAAATGATCAAAAGAATAATTCTGGGCAAAGGGAAGTATATGTAAGACAAAGTAGATATGTACAAGGCTCCCAGTCGACCCTGAAATTGTGAAGGATCTGCTGCTCCAGCTGGATCTCTACAAATTTATGGACCCTGATGGGATTCATCCAAGAGTCTTCAAGGATCTATCTAATGTCATCAAAAAACCTCTCTAGATAGTTTTTAAGTGGTCTTGGGAATCCAGAAAGGTCCCGGCTGACTGGAAACTGGCTAATGTCCTTGTTTTCAAAAAGAGAAAGAAAGAGGACCCTGGAAACATAGGCCTGTGAGTTTCACTTCTGTGCTTGGTAAAGTCATGGAGAAGATTACTCTGTGAAGTATTGAAAAACACCTGAAAGACAATGCAGTCTTTGATCACAGCCAGCACAGCTTCATGAGAGGAAACATCCTGCTTGTCAAACCTGATTTCCTTTTGTGGCAAAGTATCCCACCCATTTATCAAGGGAAAACACCTGATGGGATGTTTTTGGATTTCAGCAAAGCTTTTAATATTGTCTCTCACAGAATCCTTCTGGATAAAATGTCCAGCACATGACTGGATTAACACATCATGTGATGGGTGAGCAACTGGTTCACAGGTCAGACACAAAGGAGGTGGTCACAGCTCCAAGCCTGAAGGGAGTTCAAGCATTTGGACAATACTCTTGAGCACATGGTGTGAATCTTGGGGATGTTCCTGTGTAGAACAGGAGCTGGACATGATGATGCTTGCTTCCAACTCAGCATGTTCTGTGATTCTGTGATTAAGATGAACCATAAATGCAGTGATTTTTGAATGGAGTTTTGCATATTAGTTATCAACATCATATGCAATGTCATAATAAGTTACTGTGATCATAAAACATCTTACAACCCATAACTGAAGAGGACATAAACTTGGAAAAGGGTGTTACCTTCCTTGATATGAATGACTGTACTTAAATGATGTTTAATAGCAGGCTTCCTCATTTACCCACACATAGTCACGTTTAATCATCTGATTCTTTGTTGTTTAGGCTTATTGATCCCAATTCTAATCTATTTGCTTTTGGATACATACAAAAAGCTCTTCTTTGCACTAGTGATGGACAGATGGTATATTGGGAAATCTTAGATATTGGGATATCTTAGACAAAAACCCCTGGAGTCTTATATGCTGACTATAGTTACTCTGTTGATGCTGCATTAATTACTTTACTCCAGGTGAAAATCTGCTTGCGGATCTTTCAAGATGGCTTCCTTGAAAAATTGTTTGAAAATATTACTTAAAATCATAGTCTTCAGATTTTTTCAATATTATATTTCCATTTCTCTTTTCTGTTTGAGAATTTCTCTTTTTACTGCATGTCTTCCATCAATAGAACTGAGATATTACATTATTGTGTGTCAATCTGAAAAGAAGTCCTAGGTGACATAGTTTCTTCATATTGGTATTGCATGTTGAATTTTTTATACTGTCACAAATGTCTTTTTTCTTTATATACATAACTTTTCTTCCCTGATAGAAATTTTAGCTATTCCCAGGATAACAGAAATATACACATTTTTTCTGTAGGCTATTTTCTGAGACAAATCTATGGGCATTGATGAATTTGTTTCTTTTCATTGTCTATTAATGAGATGGAACTTTAATAAATCATAGGAATTTTTCTTGTGCTATGTGATGGGTAGAAAACAAAAATATTGTGTATATGTGAACTGTAATGTACAAGTTACATTCAGATTTTTTCCTTCAGAACTTAGAGAGTACACCTTGATGAGGAAGTGGAACTAAAAAAAATCCATGTACTTCTTGAATTTTTGACTGCATGATTTTTTTTTCTTTTTAAATAATTAGATTTTTCAACCAGTAATTCAAAATGAGTAAGGTTTTTGATCCTGTCTCCTATAACATCCGCCTTGGCAATCTGGTGAAGTATGGGCTAAACAAATCAACAGTGAGGTGGAATGCAAACTGACTGAACTGCTGTGATCAGCAGAGTGAAATCCAGATGGAGGCCAATTGCTAATGGTGTACCTCAAGGATCAATACTGTATCAACACTTTTTAACATCTTCATTAATGACCTGGAGTGAGGCAGAGTGCGTCCTCAGCAAATTTGCAGATGATATGAAACCTGGAGAAGTGGCTGATACACCAAATGGCTGCGTTGCCATTTGGAGAGATTTTGACAGGCTGGAGAAATGGGAACTGCACGAGGTTTAATACACGAAATGTAAAGAAATAACACCATGCAACAGTACAGGCTGGGAGCCAAATGGCTGCGAAGAAGCTTTTCAGAAGAGGACCGGGGCATGTGAGTGCACCAGAAGTTAAATATGAACCCGGAATGTGCCCCTGAGATAAAAAATTCCAACAATATCCTGGGCTGTGTTAGGAAGAGCAGTGGGTCATTGAGGGTGATATCTCCTCTCTACTTAACACTGGGGGGATCACATCTACAGCACTGTGTCCAGTTCTGGGCTACCCACTGCAAGAAAGTCACAGGCTTATTGAAGTAAGTCCAGTGTAGGGCACAAATATGATTAATTGACTGAAGCATCTGTCATGTGAGAGGAAGGTGAGACAACTGGGATTTCTCTGGATCCCAGATGCATCCAGTCTGGGGAATGGAAGGCTCAGGCAGAGATTTTATCAATAAGTACCTCATGTGAGGAAGTAAAAAATATCGGAGTCCTATTCCTCTGAATGGTATATGAGACAAGTGGCAATGAGTACAAACTGAAACCAGGAAACAACATTTAAATTTAAGCAAATGAGAATGGCCAAACACCTGAGCCTTTGCCAAAAGATATTATAGAGTCCCTACCCTTGGATGTGGTGGCCAGGTAGCCTGTGGTACAAGGAATAAATACAGTCCACTGGTAAGACAGTCCCTAGTACCAGAGACTTCTGCCCACGTTACGGTGAGAAAAGAAGCTTGCCCCAGAATGCTTTGTTCGGTTATGGTAATGTACCCCAGTTCTCCGCTCTTGGCCAGCTGTTGACGACCCTGCCCCCTTGTTACCTTATATGTTCCATGCCCTAGAAAGTTTTCCACTCCAGGTTCCCCCCATTGGCCTTTGCCCCTCGCCATTCCCCCAGAGCTTCCCCATTGGCTCCCATTCCCCAGTCCCGCCTTTGTACCGCCCCCGTGCCATCAGAGCATTGGTCCCTGGTGCTCACCCCACTCCCGTACTTAAACCTGGACCCTCCATTGTCTTTTGTCTGTGTCCTTGGATCCCTTCATGGTGCGGCAGCAATAAACCTTCATACGTGGAACTCTGTACCGAGACCCTTCCTGCCTCTTTGCCACTGACCCATATTGCTGAAGCTGTGTGTTTGTGCATGCACACGTGTGTGAGTGTGGGGCTGATCCTGCCGAGCGGCTTCGCTAAGGAGGCGCTTTTGGGAAGATCACAGCACCCTGCACTATGGCACAGCAAAGCCAAAGTGCCGCAGGATAATGATACTTGGAAGCTTTCCAAACTTGGTTGGATATAGCTCTCTGCTATCTGGTATATTTGCCCCTGCTTTGAGCAGCATGAGGTGGACTAGGCAACTGCCAGAAATCCCTACAAGCTTCAGCTGTTATGTATATATCATCATGAGTGATTCTCCATGTAGTAGTAAGTGAAACATGGGTGATACTTGCTCCCTTTCCTCTTGATTTCCTTGAATGCAGATGTCTTTTTGTTGCATTTGTTCTCATTCTTCCGTGTGGATAACTGAGGTAGTTTAACCTGGAATTTACAAAGGCATCTCAATTACTTGCTTGGGGCGGGCTTTTTTTTGTGGTTGTTTGGGGGGTTGTGGTTTTTTTTGTTTGGTTTGGGGTTTTTTGTTTGTTTTTTCTTTGAGAAGAGATAATAGAAGCTGTACTGACATATGTGATGAGAAATTGCACTGAGATGACACATTACAATGGAAGACATTCCCCTTCATTTTCCTTACACAACTAATGTGCATTTTCCTTAGTAAGTACTTTTACAAAGCATATTTACTTCTGTGGGATTTACTCTGCAATTAAAACATTCAGTTCAGGTATTTGCATATGGCTTAGCTTTTAGCCATCCACAGTCAGGGACAAGATGATGATTGCAGGTCATCCTAAAACAGGGACTAACTGGCTAGTGATCTGAAGGACTCCACAGACCACACCTCATGACAACTTTGACTGGTTCTCATTGGCTCTGGTGGAACTTTAGGTATCCATAAGTTTTTGCCCAATGCTAAATCCCACTTGTCTAACTGAAAAGCATTTCTTCTCATCAAGTGTGTGAAGTGGTTCAAATACATGTTTTCAGCTTTCTTTTTCATAACCAATGCACAAAGAGTTAAGATATGTATACGTATATGTGTATATATATGTATATGTATATATCTTCAGTTTTCAGTGAACCACTCATTTTCAGTCATGAGACTTTTTCATTTTTTGACCTATAAGCAAACCTCATACATTTTCTCATTGATTCTTGCTCCAAGATTTTAAAGATGCCCCATTAAATTGGGACAGACTAGCTGTATTAAACTTCCACAGACAAGGATGTGAGCCTGTTGATCATTAAAAATTCAGATGATCATCCAACTTCCATTCATCTTCATGGTTGGCTACCAAGTGAGTCTGAGAATCATTATGGACTGTGAATTTGTGTTCAGATTGAGTCTGGTTTTGAAGTATTTATCTTGGAGATGAGCATGAAATTTACTACTAGGGAAATGCAGTTGGATAAGCTAAAAACTTCTGCATGTTTTTCTGTATTTAATGTCTTCTCTCTCCACAGAATATAGGTTTCTTTTCAAGGTAGTGACACAGAAATTGGGGATTTCAAGGTCCTGAAGTAAATCAGAAATTATATTAGCAGAGTATGGACTTGAGTCTTCTGGAAAACAGATTTTGGCTTATTAAGAGAACTAGGTTAGGTCTTGTGGGAGGCAGTTCTAAAAGGGAAAATTCTCAGAAGGTCTTTTATGGACAACTTCCTCCAAGCACAACAAGTATATGTCTATCCTATACAAAGGAAAAGAGGAAGATGTAAGGAACAAAGGAAAAGAGGAAGATGTAAGGAAAAAAACTTGCCTAAGCAGATAAGTCTCAAGGGAGAGTCCATTCAGAAAGGTTATATATATGTAAATATTCTCTGAATATATATATATACATACACATATGTATATATGATGCAAATATATACATATATGAGATGCAAATGAGAATGGACTGTGAATGAGGAATGAAGAAACATTGTCATATAGGAAAAGTGCTGGAAAATCAAAGACCAACTGGAGATAAAACTAGCAAAGGAAATGAAGGGACGCAAGAAGAGCTATATATTATCATAGAAACATAAACAAGGGAAATGGGGGTACTACTGGACGAGGCAGGTGTATTAGTAACAGCAATCACAATAGAAGCTGAAACAGTGTATGTCTTTTAACCTGAGTCTTCACCAGCAAGGGGTTTTATCCTTTTATGCCCAGAGGCAGAGTTCAAGAAAGTGAGGAATTACCAGTGGTGGAAGAAGAACATGTCAGAATCTCTTGAGAGAAATCAGTTCCTTATTTTCTGTTTAGCCTCATTATCAGTATCATCCTGGAGAGGGAGAAAGAAAGCATGCCTGTCAAAATGCCGGTGAGGCCAGACAAGGAGGATGCAGTTGATACACGTGAAGCCAGGGATGCTATTCAAATGACCTTGACAAGCTAGGAGAACATGACAAATTGTAACCTGACTAAACTCTACAATTGCAGATGAACACCTGCAAGCAAGAAAAACAACTTCAGCCCTAGACAATTTTGGAATAAAGCTTTGCCCTCTGAAATATCCAAAAAAGATGTAAATCAACTGAATTTATAATTAAAGGTATTATCCTTTAGTGTGTCTTCCATGGATGTATAGAGTTGGGGTCATATATTCAAAGGAAGCAATTTAGTTTTACATATCATTAAAACACATTTTAATAGGAAACCCATAGATAAAAAAAGATTTCTTAATTTACCTCAGTAGAATCTGCAGTCAATAATATTAGATAATTGATTTAATTTTTATTTATTTCATATACATACATAGATATGGAATTTTTCTTCATCCAGAAACTTCAAAACATTAGGTAAAATACCATACCTTATATCAGAACACTGGGAGTGCATATCCAGTGAATTTCTAAAAAAAATGTTTTAAAGAATCTTTGTATCAAGAATCTTCTTATCAAATAAGAAGTATTGGATTATTCTTGGTCATTGAGAAACCATTTGTAGACAGTTTTAACCCAAAGTCAGTTTACAGCACAACTTCCCAAATGGTTATATTGGCAAAATGAGGCAGTGAATTCTGTGACAGGTGCTGTAGCAAGTGGTTTGTGAGGATAAACTTCTCAAGATGTGTCTGAGTCAAGGCTGAAGGCAGTTGTGTTGAATTGCCTTGGCTTGAGTGAGCTTCCCTTTTATGATAGCCTGTCTCAGTGCAGTTTCTGTTGAACCTACTTTTGGTTTTTAGGATCTCCTTTGGATAAATGCCCTGGGCATGGCATCCTCTCTCTAATGGACTTAGAAAGCCTTCCAGTTTAGATGACTGTGTATGAACATACGTGTATCATAGAAATGTGCCCTGTCTCAGCGCATTTGGAAGCAATGGTTACTTCTATGCTAAATATGCATTATAATAGTGCTTTATGCCATATAATTTCTGCACTGCTTTATACCCTCCACAGCAGAACAATAAATGCATCTCTCTTCTAACTTCAGATAAAGACCAGACATGGAAGCAAATACATCAACCTTAGAGTAGCAGTGTTTTACTCAGTGATTCCTAACCATGAGCTGAGATTTAGCTGCGACACCAACTTAACCTAAGATATTAGAGGAGAGAAACAGTAGCTTCTTGTGAAAGGGAAGTGAAGTTTAATTTAATGGCAGTACATTTAAATTAACTTTTCTCATTTAGGTGCCAAACTCCATTGTAAGGATTCATTTTCTGGTGCTGGGCAATATCAGCTCTTTTATCTACTGTACACAATATTCACTGATGCAAGATATTTGTTCTGATGGGTTTATATTCTCATTATATATCATATGCCCCACTGATTTTCCAGTAAATGGGAAATGTTGCTATCATGCACCAGCCTCAGGAATAGACCCACTCTAGAGCTGATATTCTGGATAGTCTACATGCTGTTTTGAAGTGAATGTTTCCAGTTTTAGAAATATATTTCACTACAGCATTAGCAGCTCATGGTAATGATAGTTATTATCTGGATTTCTTTATATGCTTGGCTTTGAAGTATAAATACAACATCGCTTCTGTGTTATTTAATTCTAATTTTTTTCTCAATGAACTTAATTTTCTGTTTTCTCTGAATGTGCTTTATTACACAATACATCAAACATTATCTCATATATTTGCCATTATATATTTGCCATTTCCTACTGGAACTAGTATCCTTGAGATAACTGTGACCAAGTTGCTCAGGTCAGAGTAGTCATTTAAGTGTCTGTAAATAAGCTATGGGGGGAATTTCATTAGTGTTGGTGTCGCATGCTTTTACAACAAAGTTGGCTTGATGAGTTCTGTCCAGGGCAGTTTGTACCCTCAGGACAAAGACTGACCCTCTCCTTCAGTGGGTTGGAGATAATTGTTTTTGGTGCCATAAAAACTAGATCGAGAAATGTTCCAATGGAGTTGAATTTTTTTAAAAAATGACCAAGTGAAGGGGTTTTGTTTACCCTTTAGAAAAGAAATGTGGAAAGACACAGGATATGTCTTAAAACATGCAAAATGGAACTTCATAGATGAAGGAAACAGTTAATTATCCATGGCTATATTTCTTAGAATAAGATATAACAAACTTTAACTGCAGAAAGAATGATTAAGTTGCACATTACGGAAAATCTTTAAACTGACAGAAGAGGATGTGCACATTGTTCTGTGGAAACTGCAGAAAGAAATTCCACCTCTGAATTTTTCAAGCAACAAGTTCAGACAATCTAACAGAGAAAATTTAGATTTTGAAGAAACAGGCCTTTGGCAGAGACTTGGATTAATTAATTTTTTTTCCTCTCCTTCTTTATGATTCTATGAGAATTGTGACACCTGAGTGGGGATTGTTGTCACACTTAAAACAAGAAAGCCATGTCTATTCAACATATTAACCTTAAAAATACTTTTATATCAATCAAAAAACTGTGTTATATAATTATTTTTTATCACTGATTCATTGATTTTATATTATTCAAAAAATGGAATTTATTTGGATATCACCTGTATTGGTATACAGTTACGCACATAGACATGTACATATACAGAAGACATGACAGCATAAATAATCTTGATAATTACAGAGCCCATACTCAGAACTTCTCCATTATGTTCCATGTGTTTATTTTTCTCTGTACAAATAATGCTTGATTTGAGTTATTGTTGAAATCTCAGAATGAAAATTTATTTGCTCATGTAGTTTGGAAAAAAAAAGAGTTGTGGTGTTTTTCCACTTTTCATCCAGGATGAAATATCATGAAGTATAAATTATACTTTACATGATTTATCTGAAAAAAACTTCCAAACCTCTGAAGTATTATAATTATTTGATTAATTGCTGTAAGGTTCAACAGTATTGCCAAAAAAGTAAAATTTGCAAATGGAAGCACAATGTTTGGTAAGATCCTATATTAACGAAACCAACTTTAAATAATATAATTTTCTATTACAAAACCAGTAATTTCTTATATTTTGCACATCTTCTTCTGGAAAAAGAAATTCCTTGGTGCACAAAAATATCAAGTGCTTTGTCAATTTTCTCACTGTGCTGGGTTTGTGGTTTGTTACTATCAGAAATACCTCTACAGTTTTTCAGAGACCTCAAAACACTTTGTCAATGGTGACAACTAAACCCAGGATTGTTTGTGTAAGGATGATAAATTTACTCTTTATCTTTCAGAAATTATGCTTTGACTCTGACAGCTCTTGCATAAAATATTCAAACATTTTGTTTGCTCTAATTTAATAATAGTTCTGTTCAATAACAGGTCTTGTCATAAATTGGGAAAATAGTGTTTTCCTTTTCCAGATATTTTCCTACACTGAGCCACATTAAAAAGCCTGAAGCAACTTTGTTTTTCAAGATTACAAATTATACACCACTACTGCTTGTTGTCTAGGGGACTACAGGGACAATTTCAGTTCAGAACAAAATAGAATATTTCGTCCCTCTACTGGGTATAGACCGCTCTAAGATTTAACATTGCTTTATGTATCTCCCTCTCAAGTGTAAGGGAGAAGGAGTGTGATCTTTTTCTGGGTATAACAAAAATTGTTCATACAAAATTGTCCAAAATAACTGATTTTTCAATTCAATCACTAAATTTTGTTTTGTGAGTACAGCACAATCGCCCGGTATTAACACTGTATTGGAGACAGCTCTTTTCAGCAAGTGTATGAATATTGTTCTCCTGCTTGGTTTTAATCATTGAAGGTTTTGGTTGGTTGGTTGGTTTTTTGGGTTTGTTTTGTTTGCTTAGGTTTTTTTGTTTGTTTCATTTTGGTTTGGTTTTTTGGGTTTTTGGGGCGTTTTGTTGTTGTTAGTTTTTGTACTTCTCAGTTTCAGCCCCCAATTCTTTAATTTAATCTACCTGTGTTTGGAGACAATAGCTACAAAAAAATCTGAAGCTGTCTTAGCATACAAAACACACCTCATTAGCAACAAAGACTGATGTGAACACTTTGAGGCTGTGTTGGCTTTACACTCACTTCAAAGCAGAGTTCAAATCCCTGATCCTAATAAAAGCACTAAATGGTAAGATTGCAGAAGCATTCAATACACTCAGCAAAGGCCAGCTTTTTAACATGTTCTATTCCCATTTGGGTGACAGATAAGCACTTGAATTCTCAGAGAGCTTACTGCATTAGCTAGTGAGTTGTTGAAAATCTGGAGATTAATGCCACTGGATGCTAAACAATTCTGAGTGTCTGCCATTTATTATCAGATCTGTCTGGGACCTAAATCCTTGTGGAAATGGAGTCCCTTCTTAAAAGTTTACCAGGTGAATTCTCAAGTCCCTTCCAGTCTCACTTTCTATTATTTCTATGGTATAGGGAAATTCAGTCCTAAAATTAAAATTTTCTCTAAACAGATTGGTATCTGCTTGCCTGTATGATTTTTTGTATAATCTATGAAATTTTAAAAATTCTTCTATTTTACGAGAACAGTATTTTCTGTTTTGCAGGTGTAAAACATTGAAAGTGTAATCCTTTCTGCAATTTATTGTCTATAACAATTGTGGATATACTCACAGCACACTTAGCCAGCCAGGCTCATAGTTCAGTGCCTTAGAAAGCCCCAAGCTGCCTAGAGAGACTGCACGGGCAATCTAGCACTTCAGTAGCTCCAAAAGAGGCAGGCGGTAGCTGCAAAGCTGATACCAAGAGCAGAAGCAAAGAGGCAGAAATACAGCTCTCACTCTATGCTGTAATCCTGCTAGTGAATTGCTCTCGGTGTGAGACAGAAACACACAGAGGCCACTAGCAGAAGGGAGCTGAGCTAAAGAGCACAGGCCCACTCTGAGCTCTCTTCTATTCAGGGGAAGGGAGAGGGGAAGGCAGGGGGCGGACACGGGGTAAGTGGCCAATTGGCCACTGCTCCGGAGAGTCAGGGCTTTTTTCAGCTTGTACCCGTTCTGGGAACAAAGGAGATTTCAGAGCACATGGTGCAAGCAAGTCAGGGCATGCCTGCGCAGTCTTGGGCCTGGCTGCACCTCAGGGGCATGCAGCAACAAACAATGTCTTATATTGAATATTTTTCCTCTTCAATATAATCCAAATGTTTTTCACTTTAATCTTGGTATACTGGTGTTTATTTAAGTGAGGCCTGACTTGACCACCATTGTACACATACAATGTAATGAACCTCCACTATTTTCTATTAAAATTGTCAAATAAATGTTCCAGTGGAGATTAATCAGTGCTGCTCCCTCCCCAGTTCTGCTCCAGGTAACTTGTTCTGTAGCTGGAAATAAACTACAGAAGATCCTACCAAAATATAAGTGGCAAATTATCTCCTATATTTACATATTTTTCTTTGCTTAATTTTACACTTTTGATGTAAGAGAGTTAAATTTCAAGTTTGTGATTATCATAATTGAATGCCAGCCTTTGTACCAGCTCCAACATGGGTCAGTGGACCAAACCTTTTATTGTAAATGAGATGAGTAAGAACAATTTAAAAATGAAAGGACAGGGAGGGCAACACTCCAGCAAACATTGTGTGATCAACAGGGATGCACAGACAATCCAGGTCACTTGGCTTTAGCCAGGCACTTTAGTTTGGTCACTGTGCCGTGGTCTGTGCATGTGTTCCTTCTTGAGTAAGCATAGCTCTGGAAGGAGCCTGCCAGGGCACTGGAAGACCTGAACCGGGTCCAGAAGTGCATCCAGAGTACTTGTGTAGTGTTAAGCATAAGCCTTTGGGTCCTGCCAGAAGGGCACTATAGCACAGCCATGGACTAGAACCAGTGAAAAAATTTACCTGTACTCCAGATGTAACATATATTTATAGAGACCCTTTCCTTGGGCTTGTTCTGTTGCTTACTGGAAAGCTGAATTAATCTGATCCGGGTATATAAAATCTTTGATATGGTTGCTCAGTGTTCAAAATCTTATCCTGTAGCTGTGGATCAAAGCTCAAGAGCAGGAGGCCAAATGATTTGCAAGATAGTAGGTCTCATTTTTTTTTCCAGGTCTTGTCTTAGAGCTAGGCAACAAAAATCTACATTTTGTAAATATCTCAAAATTGTCAGTCAAAGAGGATTGAGCACTTTAGCCAGTTTCCAGATGTTAGTAGTGATAGCACAAATGTGTTATTAAAAAATCAGTGCTGATTTAGGACAGAGCCCTAGAGTACATACAAGTACTATACTGGAGGGGGAAAAGCTCCCAGACAATACCCCACCACATACACCAATAAATCTTATGAGTCAAAATTAAATATAAATAAAATACCAGGTTTTTCACACGTGAGTTTGAAGGGGCTGCCCGTATACTGAGTTGCCCCTAAAGACCTTGTCCTGGGTTGCAGTGTATTCTATTACCATCCCCATGAGCTGTTGAAATCAGGTGGGGCAGTGTTTCCTTGCCTCCTCCCCCCAGACTATCTTTCTGTTAATGGCCCATCATTGTCCTGCTGCATGACTCAGAGATAACACCCTCGTGCGATCGCCTGTTAATGAGCCTAATCAACACTTGGCCTCATGACTCATTACCCCATTGTGAGATGCTCCACCCAGAGGGAGGAACCAAGCATTCCATCCTGGATATAATCTGAGATTCTGAAGACCAGAGACAACCTTTTTGCTGGATTTCCAGGGGATAGGAGCTACATAGCCTGCACTGGACCCTCTGAGGAAGAGCAGACCCTTTTTTCTACAGGATCACCGCTTCAGAGGACTGCAGCCACCATTCTACCAGAGTGCTACCACCACCCTGCCTAACAGGGACTCAGGTTGTATCTTGACTCTGTCAGTTTGAACCAGTGTTTTCTTTTAGTTTTTCCTTTTCTTTAATTTCCCCATTAAATTGTTATTCTGACTTGGTGCCTCCAACTGGTTTGTTTTTCAAACTAGTACAGACCTACAGATAGGTACTTCGACATTGTTGGGAAGACTTGGAGAAATGAAATGTGTGCAGATGTTTCTTTACAGCACATGGGTAAGTCTAGATGCTTCTGGTATCTGTGAGAAAAACACAGATAATTTTGTGTGTAATATGGATTGAAGCAATGAATTTAAATCATCTTTCAAATGAGGGGTTGCTCCTTGTCAGTGTCCCATAAAAAGATATCTTCAGAGATGAAAAGCCCTTAAACTGAAGGCTTTCTGGATGGAGATAGGCTTATATTCTGCCTTGGTTTTAGACATCAGAAAAAGGCTTTTGCAAGGATATAATACCCTAGCAAGCTATGTATATGCACACTTGTTCTGTTAAATATGATTTTCAGTACATGTTGATTTTAAAAAAAAATGTAAATCACCAGCTTTTGTACAAAATATTTTTTTCTGTAAAGAAAATAGCTATCTGATTCTTCATTTAACAAGAGCCAAACTGTTATAGTTTGCTCCTTCCTATTTGTTGTATTAATGAGATACCACAGTGGTACTCAGGAAGACTTTCAGTTAGTGCTCAACTAGGATGGAATAGCATAGAACAGAATACTTCCAGCTGGAAGGGACCTACAGTGATCATCTAGTCCAACAGCCTGACCAATTCAGGGCTGACCAAAAGTTAAAGCATGTTACTAAGGGCATTGTTCAAATGCTTAAACACTGACAGGCTTGGAATATCAACCACCTCTCAAGGAAGACAATAGTGTATGTGAAGGAGCATAAAAGTCTGGTGTAGCAGATGTTTATGCACATAGTCTAAATTAATTTCATGAGCATGGGTAAGGATTCAAAAGTGAAGTAGTGTGTTTAAGTATTTTACTAGTTAGAATTTTGGTATTAGAAGTACTGAAAAATCAAGTTCCGGAAGAACAGGAGAACTGGGGACCTTTATCAATCCCATTAAAGAAAACCACAATAATCTGTAGTTGTTGATTAGCTCCCTTAATGATGAAACTTCTACTTAGAAAATATTTGTTAATCATTATGAACAAAAAAATGTTGTATCTTTTTATCTATTTGATAATAATTCCTTACATGGTTTGTAAGGAACTGCTTTCCCTAATCACTCTGAAGAGAACTTCTTTAAGTTGATGAAATTAGAATCTGAAAGAAAAGGAGACATTTATTGTGCAGTCTTAAACAGAATGCTTGATACAGGATCATACTGGGCTTAATATAAAAAGCAGCTATCAAAACCAAAGCATGTGTGTAAAAGCATATCATTACAGCAGTAATGAACACAGAATAACATAAAATATTTTCTGATAACTATACAGTATCTACTTGCAAACTATTTACAATATAAAAATCTTTATTGAGAAAGAAACCTCTAAAATCACGTAATCCAATCAAGTCTCTCAGATTATTTGAAGAAAGTATCTTTTATGTGCTAAGAAGATATAAAATCTGTATAAAGAACACCTGAGAAGAATAAAGTCCTAACAGAGGTTTCATCTTTTACAAGGTTAACCATAGGCCTGTTGAGCTACTTTTCAAGCCCTTGCTAAGATTATGGAAATCTCAAGAAGAAAAATATGCTGAAGTCTAACAAGGATCATAAACTCTTCATTCAAAAGTTCCCAGAGTATAGAGCATGTACTAGACTGTCTGCCCTGATGATGATCATTAAAATTTCTAAGGTGATCTGCTGAGTACTTTTGAGTATCTGAGGGTCTGAAAATCACTTAACTGATTAGAAATTTGTCATACTGGGAAGATTTCTGTGAGATGCTTTTAATTTGAAATACCTCACGTTGGTAAGGTAGAAGGGAAAGGTGATGATTCCAAGAGCCATTTGACTGCAGGGAAAAAAAGCAAAAACCCCTAAACATCTGGATGTGAGGAGCAGTACTGTAAACTTCAGTTTCCAAAAATGTTTTTGAAATAGATAGAACAAAAAGGATGAATGCCTGAATATTTCTGTCTAGCTTCTGAAAAGAAACTGTATGTAGCTGTAATTTTTTGGAATGTATTAGTATAATAATACTCAGAAGAGGATGAAGGGAGACCTCATAGAAGTCTGAAACTTCCTCATCAGGGTATGTGGAGGGGCAGCATTGATCTCTTTTCTCTGGTGATCAGTGACAGGATCTGAGGCATAAAGCTGAGTCAGGGGACATATAGGTTAGATGCTATTGTTAACCCAGAGGGTGTCTGGGCACTGGAACAGGCTCCCCAGGGAAGTGGTCACAGCCGAAAGCCTGGCAGAGCTCTGGAAGCTTCTGGACTGTGCTCTCAGGGACATGGCATGACTCTTGGAGTGCCCTGAGCAGGGGCAGGAGTTGGACTTTGATGATCCTTGTGGGTGCCCTTCAACTCAACATATTCTATGATTCCCTACCTATATCAAGCAGAATTGCACTCTGGACCTGTAATGTCAATGGACTATTCCCATGGATCCCAGTGGACTTTCAGTCAGACCTTTATTTCTTGTAGATTCCATATTGTGACTTGATTTCTTAAACACATATACATCTGTGACTATGTACACAACTCCTGCTGTGTGTGGCTGTGGTGTACACATATCAAACGAGAACTGAACTTTTTAAAAATTTGGTTTCTATAGTCATTTCCTTTCTTTTGTTTTTCCTTAGCAAAACTAAACTTAGCATGTCAACTTTGCTTCAGTCAGCAAAGGTGCTCTTTTTCCTCATCTTTTCTTGTAACTAGATGTAGCTTATCCCTCAAATTGTTTAATGCAGATCGTTCCTCCCTTTGGAATAGCAGGAGGTTTGCCGCTATTTCCCAGCCTCCCTCTTCCACTTTGTACCTGTCAAAGGATGGCCTTAAAGCTAATGAATCCAAGACAGCAGGAGCTGAAATGCTGCTGATGATAGCTTTCTGTCTTAATTCCAAACAGCGTTGGAAAATAGTCTTATAATCAGGTGCAATTTAGATTGATTTGCAGCGTGAGCAGGTCACATCTATGTTTTAGCAATCAAGAACAGTGAATCCCTAGTGAGCCTTTGCTGACTATATACAAGGTAGGATTAGAGTTTATTTTTTATTCTTTTCCAATAAGCACACAAAAAGCACAAGAGTTATCTACTGTAGCAAATACAGGTTTCAGATAACGTCATTAAGCCATGGAAGATAATCTACTTTTCTCGATGTCTGTGGATTGTATCAAAAGTCTGTAAGTTCCCATCAAGCAATGAGATTTATATGATGAAAATTTTCAACCTGAAAATAACTGGTATATAGATCCTGACACTGGGCGCTGCTCAGGGTGGGCACAGTGTGGTAAGGCAGACTTTGTAGCACCCAGAGAATTCCCCATTTAAGTCTCAGCCATCAGACACTGCTCAGTTGCTCTCACATATGTGCTTGTCCTCAAAGCAGAGATGTGTTAAGTTTCCACAAAAAGCCCTCTACTCAGTGAAAGTTCCAGATGCTAGTAATCTTAGGACTTTATGATATATCCTAACTTCTGTCCAATTCAGCAAGTGTGAACAGGAAAAAATAAATAATCAATTGTGTGCTATTGACTGCATTTCATATGATACTACGTAATAATAAAAATTTGTTGTTAATACCTACAGAAGCACCTAGAAATTTCTTTATATTGAACTCATGCTACATCTTATAAAGCAGTCATGAAATTTAAATTCTGCTTTTTTTGGCTCATTACTACTCGCTTATATACGTCTGAGTGAGGCCATCCTAGTTTTCATATAGTCTTGCTGCATAGTTGGAGTATTACAATTCTACACTACTTGGAAGATCTAGCTCTATCAAATAGTATACACATGAACCTGAAATGCAATTTCTTTTACCAGCCAAAGACATTTATATTTCAATACTTATTATGAAGTTTTCTCACATTCCAGTATTTGAAGGGATACAAAACTCCAACATACTGTGTTGCTGATTTTTTTTTTTTTTTTTTTTTTTTTTTTTTTTTTTTTTTTTAATCTCAGTTCTGGCCTCAGCTGATTTCCATTTTTATATAGCCACTTCAATTTTTCCACTTAACATTTTCTGACCTTTTTTCTTAATTTTTATTTTATGTTGATGTATCTATGCATCTATCTATCTGTCTAATCTGTGTGTGTTTGTGTATGTGTACTCAGCCACATTGTTTCAGACTGACTTCCAGAACAGTCACATGGACTGTAATGTCTTTAACCCAGGCACTCTAAAAACAGAGAGGGAGGCATTTGCTCATTGTATGAAGCAGTCATAGTGATAGCCCTAATTTATAGAAGCAGTGGTTATCCACTTATTGCCTCCTTATTTATACCTTTTAAAGGCCTGAGCAGATACTGCTAGAAGATTTTGAGTGTGCCCATAGTCCAGGACTCATCATGAGGTTTGGCATCAGATGTGATTGTTCCATAAGAAAATCCCTATTGAGCACAGAGGAAGGTTGGGACAAGGCTCAGTTTGCCACTGAAAGTAATTAATAATTAATAGTAATTATCTATCTGAAGACAGAACAGGATCATGTGTTACACATAGCAAAGCATAGCTTTTCTAATTCCAGGGGGGAAAAAAACCAGGCAAGCTATCACTGTTCTGCATCTCTGTGTAGTTTTCACTGGTTTGCATCTTGAGTTCCCTATGGATTATTTTCCCCACAGAATAATATCTTTAAGTATCAAACCATCTTAGCAGGACCCATAAAATTTGGATTATATTCCTGGTCTTTCTTTTAAACATAAACAGTGTGAGAACTACCCTTTGGTAAAGGGCTTAGAGATTGATTGATAAAATGGGCTATACATTAACTAAAACAGTATTATTGCAAAATGGTAAGTTCTACTCTGATCTAAAATATAAGCTGGCTTCATTTTATTTTTGTTTTAGTTGACTCATGTCACAGCAGGGGCTCAGAAATTCATGTAAAATTCAAAGTGTGATTGAAATATACTTCATAAATCAGGCCTTTTCATGCACCTCTGTTATAATATGTGGCATTTGAAATCTCTAAAATGGATTGACATATTTTTATGTTCATTTTACATTGTAAAACTATTTTTCAAATGTGTTATTAGGCTTTAAGAGTTCTTGGATGTGGTCTGACTGTATAAATTCCATACTTCTTAAGTACACTCCTTATATAGTTTTACTCTATGCAGAAATTTTGGCATTTGAAGTTACCATTCCCTTCTCTTCCCCACATTTGCTGAAAATTTTGGGGCAAGAAGCTATTTTCTGTATTTCACACAGAGACTGACATTTAGTTTGTTATTCTGTGAAAAATGCTGTGTAATCCTAGAGTATTTCTATGCACTACAGAAGTTCTGTCATTAATTTTTTTCCAGATTTCAGGGGTGTGCTCAAATTACTCTTAACATCTTCGCTCCCATGGTTGAGTGAAACCATGGCATCTGTATGCAGGGGTTTACAAGTGTTGCATTCATTTCAGACTTGGTCTGCAAAAGGAGGGGTTTCAATAAACCTGTATTCAATAAACCTGTAGCTCAGGGATGTGTCTGTAGAATTGAGACAGTTGTGCCCCCTCTTCTAGTGGCAGTAGTGACCCTACTGAAGCCTCATAATATTTTAAGCCTCAGATAAAACAAAACTGACCTTGAATGAACATTATATGATTTTTTTTGATCCTGCAAGTGTTTTTTTTTTTTGATCTTTCCTCCACTAATATCAGAGACATGTTGTTCTCAGTTACTAAAGTTTCCAAAAATACATGAGGGTTTGCATTAATCCCTTGCTTGTGATTATTACAGTTTTCCCTAGCTTGAGTAGGTACTGTCTGATGAAACATTTGTGCCTATGTTACTGCATTATGGTCTCTGATGTTACTGTGGATTACCAGGACTGCAGCATCTCTGCTGTGAGGAAAGGCTGAGAGGCGGGATTGTTTAACCTGGAGAAGAGAAGGCTTGAGAGTATATCAATACCTAAAGGGGGAGTGCAAAGAGGATGGAGCCAGGTTCTTTTCAGTAGTGCCCAGTGAAAAGTAATGGCATGAACTGAAACAGGCAAGACTCCATCTGAACATCAATAAACTCATTTTCACTTTAAGGGTGACCAAGCACAGGCATAGGTTGTCTGAAGAGGCTGCAGAGTCTCCATTCTCAGAGATGCTTTATATATAACTAGATAGAATTTAAAAGTTTCATTGTGGTATGAGAATCTTTTCATTGAAATAAGATGTCTGAAAAATGTAACCTAACTGCACCATTTTGAAAACTTTTTTTTTGCATTTCTCTATCAGCTGATCAAAGCCACCCTTTTTTCCATTTGACTAATATGTCTATTGGGCTTGCATGGCAAGGTTTTTGTAGCATAGGGGGTGCAGGGGTGGCTTCTGTGAAAGCTGCCAGAGGCTTCTGCCATGTCTGAGAAAGTCAGTATCAGCCAGCCTCAAGACAGACCTGTCGCTCGCCAAGGCCGAGCCAATCAGGAATGGTGGAAACAGTGACACATCTGGCATAACAGATTTAAGGGAAAAAAACCCTTCACAATTGCAGGCTAAGAGCTGAGTGAGAATATGTGAAACAGCTCTGCAGACATCAAGATCAGTGAGGAAAAAGGGGGATAATAAGTTCCAGGCACCAGAGCAGAGATTCCTGTACAGTCTGTCACTGCGCAGTCCACTAAAGTCCAGATGGAGCAGATAAACACTGGCAGCAGCTGAAAGAGCCCATGCCAGAGCAGGTGGAGGCCTGCAGGTGGCTGTGACCCTGTGATAAGCCCATGCTGGAGCAGGCTCCTGGCAGGACCTGTGGACCCATAAAGAGAGGAGCCCATTCTGGAGCAGGTTTGCTGGCAAGACCTGTGACCTCATGGGTGACCCACACTGGTGCAGCTCATAATGAACTACAGCCCATGAGAAGGACTCACATTGGAGAAGTTCATGAAGGATTGTTTCTCTTAGAAGAGACCCCATGCTGGAGCAGAGTCCTCTCTCTGAGGAGGAAGGAGCAGCAGAGATAACATGTGATGAAGAGTTCCCATTCCTCTGGGCCACTGTGGGGGAGGAGGTAGAAAAAATTGGGAGTGATATTGAGCGCAGGAAGAAGGGAGGATGAGAGGCAATTGTTTTGAAGATTTGGGTTTATTTCTCTTTATCCTACTCTGATTGGTTTGGTAACAAATTAAATTATTTTCCCCAAGCAGAGTTTGTTTTGCCTGTGGCAGGAACTGGTGAGTGGTCTCTCCTTACCCTTAACCCCTGAGCCTTTCACTCTCTCCCCTCCAGCTGAGGAGGGAAGTGATAGAGCAGCTTTGGTGGGCATCTGGCATCCTGCCAGGGTCAACACACCACAAGTTCACACAATTCTTCAAGAATTTTTTTCAGAAGAACTTGTGGATGTATAAGAAATTACTAAGAAACCAGAGGTACAGGTCTTACGTTTAACCTTGAAAGTCGCCTCTTGTGTGATATTGGAAATACTTGTTTTGTGAATGCATATGATGTCACAAATAAGAACTGAGATAAACATGCTTCATTTATAAAAGGTTATACTTTCATGTCATTGCCCTTAGTAATAACATCAAGGTAAACTAATAAACTGAATCAAATATTTTTCATGAAATCTGTCTGCAATTTCCATAAGGAATTTCCAAGAGTGCAATCTGGTATTTTGAATATCCCTTTCAAAGGGGACTTTTTTTTTTTTACCCTATAGACTATTATATGATAGTATTTAAACATAATTTATAACTTCTTTTTAAAAACCTGTTTTTTTACCCTATAGACTATTATATGTTAGTATTTAAACATAATGTATAACTTCTTTTAAGAAACCTTAGGTTTAATGGCTGTTGACAAGATATGATTCTGCATCAAGAGAATTTTAGAAAGCCTTTAACCCATCGAAATTTATACTTGTTAGTTACCTGATCATTACCTGATGACTTGTGATCAAATAGACTCTTGCTGTGTGCTAGAGTCCTGGCAAATCTCCCTCTGAACTGTCCAATGTCTGTCTGAGATGTCCAATTATCTGCCTTGCCAGGTCTCAATTTTAATTTTAGGGCCCTGTCCTTTTCAGCTGTCTGAGCTGGTTGTGTGCTCTGTCTTCAGTCCCTTTGTAGAAATTTCAACTTGGTAAAAGTTCGTCTCTTCAGGTGGTAGCTAAGAAACACACAGACCATGTAAGGGTTTTGTAATCACTTGTTATTTTAGCCAGTACAAGACATTTGCAGATCTAGAAAAATTAAGTAAAAAATACTTCAATGTTTTTTTTCTTGCTCTGATTTCCATGGGCTTCTCAGCATGCTTTGACCTTCACAATCCCTAGTACAATCCAGGGGTCAACCACTTTTCCTCAAAATTCTTAACATCTTGGTGCAGATATCTGTACACTTATATCTTTCCACTCTCCTTTGTAAGTTTCTTGCATATTTATTGAGAAACTTCTCACTTAGTATTTTCAGCTACTTAATTTAAGGATTCGTTGGTCAGCTGTGTTGTGTAATTGCCGTCCCACACCAGATGATGTGGGACAGCTCTGTTACCTCCTTCACAGTCTTGAAAAACTGTAAAGCCTATTTACCTTAGAGATCTCCAGCTAATTGAAAGATCTTAAAAATTTTGTGATTTTTCCACTTTTAATTATACTCAAGATATGAGAATTGCTCTATTTTGGATTTATGTCAGTATAGACACCAAATGTGTAGAGAAGAAAACCACATACTATGTTTAAAATTGAAGGTACAACCTAACAAATGTTGGTCTTTTTACAAACACAGTTCAGTGTGGATTTAATTTTTTTGTTTGTTTTTTTTTTTTCTTTTTGTGGTAGAAGAGTTGGATATCTGGCAACATTTTCAGTGGGGAATTTTTTTTTTTCATTCAAGATAGTCCTTAGAGAACAAATTCCTTGTCTACACTGTGATGTTCTGTGCAATTTAGATGTCTGATCCAAATACCTATAAATCTTACCTTATTCTTGAAAGAGAACTGAAAGCTCTGTTTTTGTAGGTCACATTCCTGTTTGGTTATCAGTGTAATTTTTGAAAAGAAACTGATGGACCTACCCCACATTAATTAATCTAATTCTTCTTGGAACTCATATTTTTGCTCTCCATTCTTTTCTGTAGAGATTAATTCTGCAACTTAATAACATTGTAAAAAAACAGACTCCATTTTTTTTATTCCACTTCTGTTCTTTCTATGTACTGACTAGCAAGTAATAGTAGATAAGTGATCCCTAATGAATACACTCTAATATTGCTTTCTTTTATATATATAAAAATATTTGTTCAAATTAAAAACCTAGCCTGCTAAATACATGTCAGAAGCCTATTCATACCTCTGTTTGCTTTGTCTCCTTTATGTTATATTTAGTGCTTTATCTTTTTTTGTTTTCCTGATAAAACTGTACATTGCATTCAGGATGTGGATAAACCATGCCTTTGTACAGTGGTACTGGAATATTTCCTGCCTCGTTTTCAATGGCTGTTCTAACAATTCTTAGTTTCTTTGTGTCTTAGCCACTGCCTAGCTCTCATCTGTGGCTTGCAGAGAAGATATTTTCTCTTTCCAAAGTTAGAAGCAGTTTCATGTCTCTCTTGGTTTTGAAAAGGTTTTATCATCAGCAGATACGCTTCTGGTAAGCAGTTCTTGAAATATTTCTGGTCATGAGGTTTTAAAAATCTCTTTTCTAAAAGTTAGTTGTTAATTTATTCAGTGTTATTGTGATTGAATAGTCAGACTTATTTTTTTGTCTGTGTTATTTTCTATTTGGAGATATATGAGTACTTTCACATCATCAGCAAACTTTATTTCACTTTTGACCCCTTCTCAAACATGACTCACCCATATGTTAAATTCCACAGACTGTGTGTGTCCCCTTGGGCAGACCTTTCATTGGTCTAATTTCGAACTACAATTTTCCTTTTTTGCCCCAGTAATGTGAATTCAAAAGGACTTTATTCTTTCCTCACAGTGGTTTAATTTCTTATGAGATTTTAGTGAAACAAATTTTTGAAAGCTCTTTGAAACCCAAGTACATTTCATAGATCATAACATCTTCGTACACCTGTTCTCTGAGTAAAAATATATGAGGCAAGACTACTCTTTTCTTAGGGAAATATTTCCCAGAATACTTTGTTTATACACATAATTCCTCATTTTATTCTTTATGACATTGCTCTGCCTGGTATGAAGGTTGGCCTTCCTGAGCTGTCTTTCTTTGATCTCTCCTAGGAGATTTTTATCAGATTATGTCACATTTGCTACCTCTTGGTATGGAGAATGACTTAAATGATAAGCTGTACAGTGCAGCAATTTCACATGTGAGTTCTTTTAGAGCTCTTGAGTGAATACCATCTGCTCCTCCAGTTCGTCACTATTCAGCTTGTTCTAAATTCTCTTATGGTGGTAAATCAGTTGGAGACATTTCCTCAATTTCCCTTCTGTAAAGAATGACTCAGTTGGAAACCTCAGCTCCAGGCTTCATGAGTCCTTGCCTTCCTTGAACCCTTCTTTTATATTACCACTGGCAATTAGATTCACTGGTTATGTCTTCTGTGGCAAGGAGTTCAGGCCAATCTGCATAGTGATGCAACCATTGCTGAGGCCCTGCTACTCCACTACCCACTTTTCAGTATCCTTGTTCTTTGTAAATATATATTTATAGGTCTAATTCTAATCTACTCCCATGGACTGAAGAACCACCTGGCATGTATTAGGTGCACTCCCTTCCAGCTTAGTTTCTTTTGAAAGTAATCTCGTTCATGCACTCCAAGATTGCACTTAACCTTGAACAAGGTATGGTGAAAAATGTTCATCTTCAAAGATTCCTCCATGGGATACATACCTGATGTCACACATTGATTCAGACAGAGAAAGTTACTTCTGGGGGTCAGTTGAACAAAAGGAAACAGAGTGACAGAGGTGGGGGGAGGAAAGAGATAACACTACTAAATGGATGTCTAGGAAAGGAAGCGGTGGAGGGCTCCTAAGGGGAACGTATTCCCTGGGCATCCTCTCCAGTGCAGCAGGGTCATCCAGTAATTCTTTGGCTATGGTAACTATAGAGATTTTATTAGAACTCACTTAAAGTCCCTATTAGCTTTTTTTTTTTTTTTTTTTTTTTTTTTTTTTTTTTTTTTTTTTTTTTTTTTTTTTTTTTTTTTTGGGGGGGGGAGGGGAGGGTTGTGTTGTTTTGTTTTGTTTGTTTGCTTGTTTTTGTTTTGTTTAGATTTTGGGGAGGGGAGGTTGGGTTTTTTTGGGGGGAGGGCTGTTTATAATGTTGTCAATGCTGATTAGAGCACATTTTATTAGGAACAGTTGCGTGATGATTGGATTTTAAATTTTTTGTATGCAATTTATTGGGTAAAGTAAAATAAATGTAAACCCTAATGCAGAAGATACAATCAGAAGATACAAGGGCAGGAAAGGGGGGAAAGAAGGAATGATTCTCATGTGAATGCCCTGAGAACTAGCTGCAGGAATAATACTGGGATTTAAGAGTTGAAGGCCATAATAACAACAACAGCATGACATCCATGGGGAAAAGTACTGCCCAGAAGCTCTGGAAAACAGTATCACAACAGCTTGACTGGAAGAGCAGAGGGATGCAGGGAACAGTCAAGCTACTGAGCTGCAACCAGAAGGCCATGAGCTGTACAAAGGCACTGTGCCCACTGAGAGCAGGGACTGTATGGAGAAGCTGCACCCTTGATCCAAACTGCTGCCTACCCGTGCATGTCCAGCATCTCTGCCTGTGGGCAAGATCCTGGCCCTGTTGTTTCTGAAAAAAGAATTGCAGGAAAAAATTAATTTGAAACAAGATACTATAATTTTTTTATCTTGATATATAAAGATATCAAGATAGCAGTATGTTTATTTTGTCCACTTGGCAATTACTTGTTTTTAAGGTTGTGTTTCTACTCATCTTTTATTTTTAGTTTTCTAATTAATAATTTTGCTTTGTGCTATTTTGAGTGCAAAATATTTAGTATCATTTTATTTCTGAAACCTGTTTACTTATATTTTTAGAAGTCATAATTTTCTACATAAATATTTTGTCTTTCCACCACATACTTTTAATTCTATTTCCATTAAGCTTATGTCTTTCTACATTTCCCTTTTAGAAGTTTAAGATGCATTGCTGTCCCAGGTTTCTCTCCTTTTTAAGAAAGTTGAACTGGAGTGCATATAAGATGAGGCAGCATGTGGTATGGTAATGAATTGTAGTCAGAAAGACATACACAGAGGTACAATTAGTTTCCAACTCCCATTTGAAAGTCAGTGATAGCTGGTTGCTTCTAGCCCTCCCTCTGCCCATTCCACTCCACACCTCCCCCAGCTTTGGGGATCACCTACTTTGTGTTTAAGCAGCATGACACAAGTTGTGAAGCATAGTCAAAGCCCTTCCTACCTAGACATAGAGCTAAATTAAATCACTGGGTTTCTGCTGACTCTTCTATAATTTACCATAAATCACAGAAAGTATTTTCAGGTCCATGAGATATAGTTTCCGAACAGAAAATTACTTTATTTGTAGTCATTGGGAATGACACACTGTACACTTTAAAAAGCTGCTCAGAGGGAATAAGACTTTTAAATTTTAATTATATTTCTATAATTTTTGAAACAGAAACTAACTCATGAGAATCCAAATAAAAAAGCCATTTCATACTTGAAAGGCTCCAAAATGTGGTACTCTCTGTTTCTGAGCTCATAAAACAGTTTTGGGTATTGCATATCTGACATATGCATCTTTCTTACTCTCTCCCTCGGGTGTTCTGACATTAGAGAACACAGTGCTCGGTACACTGCTCACCGGCTGGAATTAGTGACAGCTAATGGAGACACCAAGGAGGTACAGTGATGTTTAAATAAATTTGGTGAACAAACAATAAATCAGTATGACTTTTATTTCTTTGGAAGTGTGATAGGAAGCAAAATATAAATAATGGATTTTTCTGTGCCTGATGCAATTTCTGCATCATATGTTTTTTTCTGCCTTACTTGTCTTCTATTTCAGACTGGTAAGTACGGTAAGTAAGAAAGTAAGAACCTTAATTTCTACTATACAGACTTGCTAACAAACATAAGAAAAGTAATAAATCTCCCTTTTCTTACTTTCCTTTTTCAGTTAGATAGTGATGGTCTTTAATTGCCTATCAACTTTTCCAGTTACAAAGACAGGAGCAAACAATGAAGGCAGCACACATGTTCTGACCCAACCTAAAAAGTGATATGTGCCCTTGAATGCTTTTTTTGGTTAAGTAATTGAATAAGGTGGTACAGTTTTGTGCATAGAGGGAATGGATGAGACTTTGTTGGTGTATTCCAGCACAGCAGAGACAGCAAAGCTCTTTCTCTGCTTCCCAGATGCTTAAAGTTCCTTGACCTTTTAAATGCATTTTGGCTACTAGCACTTTATTAAAAGGTGAACATAAGTAGATGCTAGATAGACATTTCATTTATCTGGGGACTGAAAATAATCATTTGAATGTAGAACACCATCAAAATATGAACATATCTTTGCTGAAAGGTATCTGTTTTCATCTTAGAGAAATTCTTATTTTCTAAATTGCCAATTCTCCCACTTCACCTATCCACCCTATTCAGTTTTGCTACATTTGGCCTAGAGAGGTATCTAAATGTTTAGTAGGGATGGTTCTAATTATCCCAGGCAAGATGGTAAATGAGTGAGACACAAGAACTAAAACAGGCAAGTCAGTAAATCCAATTATGTATTTCAATTCTTCCTGTTAAAAAATACTTAAAGAATTCCAGTGGCAAAATTGAATATATTTAAAGGCTAATTACCATTGCTTTCTAATTCTTTTTCTCACTGGATGATGCAATATGTGCCATATCCCAGTATTATTTTGCATTTATTATTTGTGTGTGTTGTCCAGCTTCCAGTAGCAACTAAACAAGCACCAAGTAAATCAAAATTGATGGAAACTGAGAATACTATATTTATTCGAACTGAGGTGTGTCTCTTAACATTAAGGATGATTGCAAATCTCTTTGTAAATGTGGGACTTGTAGCTAGCAGGGTATCATCAGCAAGAGAAACATAGCATTAATAAAATAAATGAATATTCTACGTAGTCTGTCTTAAAAGTGAACTTCAGAGAGTAATGGAGTCTATATTCTCTTATTCATAGTCTTTTTACATTAAGTCTGGTGGCAAATGTCACAAGAGGAAACTTAAGATTTTCAACATTTCTACCATTAGACTGAAATTCTGCAATAATAGATTTACTTTCCTTTTGAATGTCATCAAAAGAGAAAAAGCTGGGAAAGGCAGAGAAGTACATGTGTGTTGGGGAATAATTTGTGAGTCAGTCTCCTTACAGCTTTCAGAAAGGCTTTGACTCAATTTGAATTTGAATTGGGAGACTTAGGTACTTCATTTTTTAGGGTCAAGTTGTCTCTTTATAAAACTAATTTTCAAAAATAAAGCAATTCAGTATACATTTTGAAAGGTAGTTGAAATAATGTCTAGACGCTTAAGAGATAAGCTGCAAAAGCTTCAGACCATACTGCTAGCCTTTAGAGCCTTGGGAGGGACTGCAGAGGAGTTCAGCAAGAAGCAACCAGACAGGCCATGAAATCTGAGTGATACCATGGGCTCCAAAAAGGACTTGTGCAATGCCATTTGATTTCCACTAAGCTTTTTGATTCCTATCTTTTGAAAACTAATGACATCTGAAAGTGGACAGGAAAAACATATACGTGTTTATGCTGTCAGGTGTTATTTCTGAGTAACAGGTGACAATGCTATATCCCAAATGAAAGCTATGCAGCCTTCATCTCTAACCCAAAGCCTGTGAGGCATTTTCAATGCACAGTTTCATCATATTATAGGGAAGGTTTAAACTCATAAGCATTCCCTGTTCCTGGGCTCTGTGCCTCTTCAATTATAAAAAGCCTTAATTGGGTAAATGGATACCTTAGGGTTTTACTACAATTAAATTTCACTCAGACAAGTGTCCAGACTTGAGCTGCATCTGCAATGAAGAGCTATGGTATTCAAGATCAATTGATAAGGTTTGCACCCTACTTGTGCTGTTTGATTCCTGAAAATAAGTTTCTCATTGCAATTTCTCTCTAGAAATCTTTTCAGGTTAACTTTGCTTCATAGGATGTAGGATATTTTACTTTTCTTCCTTCAGGCTCCATAATTCATTCTTACTGAAAAAAAAGATGTCTTTCTTCGTCTAGCTATTAAGACATAATAAATTGGTAGACCTCTGATATCTAAAAATCAGCTGTGAATTGTCCATCTCAGAACCTAAAGCACTTGAACATGTATTTTCACTGCTGCAATACTACAACTCAAATAATTTTTTGCCATTTTTACCTTTGCATTCAGAGAGCTTGGTCATAGCTGACATAGCACTAAGATGACAAGGTTTTTTATTCTTGTTTAAATGCCATTGAAAAAATTCCAAGTTTGAAGATCACTTTAGATGGGGAAAAAGCACGTTCTTAGAGGCATGCCAACCCTCTTGCACTAGAAAATGCTAAGACACAGGCACTCATTTTCTGTTTGAGATCATGAATAAGTCACAGAAGAGTCCAAATCCTTTACCTTTGTATTGCTCAAACAGTTTATAAATCCTCTGAAAAAATGGAACATATTTTTGGCAATGGTTTTATTTTTATTTACTAAGAAACCTGTTTTGCATTTTTCTTTTCTAATGGCTGATTACATTTGACTGATTGACGTGATTGTTTAATATCAGGTTTTTAAGAAGATGTTGTAAGCACATAAATTATGATAATCTTTCAAAAATATGATTGTACATAAATAGGGCATTAGAATAGTGTTTAAAGATGAACATTAAAAGGATCTACAAATACTAGTTTTCTCCCATGAACTTACAATTAAAATTTACCAATTCTGCTGTCATGCCTTTTCTTCATCAGTTTTTTATAAGTAAAGTTTGAGATTATTGTATAGTTTTACTTTCACTAAGGGAAATTACAGTACCAGAGAACTGAAATTCCAAAATGTGCTACTACAAAAAAAACCCAACCCAGTAACATTTGGTGCTTTGAGTATACAGTATACAGAGGGGCCAAAAGCTTTCTCTTTTGAGACACATCTGGGATAAGTTCTCTTCATATTATACAGGTTTAGTGTTAGACATATCTTTGTGAATATCATTCTTCTCTAAAGAATAAATCCTACTTTTTAATCAGCTAAGGCTCTGAAGGTTTGCTCTAGAAAATAGACTTTTTTTCCCATAAAAGCACACTCTTTACAGGGCTTTGTATTGAAATAAAGTTTTGGAACTATTGCTTCCAAAAGGATCCTTTACTGTAGCAACAGCCCCATGGAAAGCTAAAAATAGTTCCCATAAATAAAATAGAAAACAACATGAACTTAGTTTCTACAAATTTTGCCACAAAAATGTTTCAAAATATTAATGCCCCAACTATCCCCAAAAATTCTGTAGTGTGGCATGCTGCTTTCACTTTTCCACATTTTTCAAGTGACTGGCTAGTTCTTTTGTTCTACAATGGTTGATGACCTTGTTAATTTGGGAGAGAAGGTGTAGTTGTTAGCTAAAAGATCAAATGGTAAAAGGCTGAGGCACAATACTATATTCCATTGTGGAGAAAATTACTTGTAACTCTTCAGTGAAGAAGCGAAACATCTGAGAATCTGTTTCTTAATGGTTTTCCTTTACAGTGACCTGGATTCTCAGTGGCAGATAAAACAAAACGATGGGCAGATTTTTGAATTGCGTTTGTCTCTCTGCTTAACCCAAGGGGCCTTTTAAAGTCCAGTCTGTGAAAGGAATCTTGAGGGTTTGTGGAAACCGTAAGGAATAACCCAGTGATTATGGAGAGAGATCTGTAATTAGTGTGAAGCTTTGTCATTTGTTCATTTGTCTTTGACTCTCAGGGGTTAGTTTTGCCTGGCTATGTGCTGAAAAACTCCTAGCCCTGAAAGCCCAGCAGCATTTTTTTTTTTTTTTTCCCTGTCACGTGCAATTTCTTGTCAGTTTGTCTCATGGGCTGGAGTATAGGAACCAAGAGCCAGTTCTCTGTTCACTGCAATCCAGCAAGGTCTGAATGATTTCAAGGTGGTCCTGTGTTCCTGAAGATAGATGTCTGTGTTTCATGTGTCCTCACAGTCCCCTGGGTTATTGTTAAATCCCTCCTCTCATCCAAGAGTGGCTGGTATATAAATCAGGTGAGGTATGCAGTCCTCGATAACCTGTAAGTCCTGTACCTTGTAAATCTTGCAGCTGAAGGGAAGGCAGCTTTGTGTGAAGCCATATAAAATACAAAGTAATTTAAGATGCAGATTACATTCTTTGATGTACAGTTGGCATCACTTTTACTGCAAAATCATCTATGGAGTCTTAGCACTGGGAGAGAAATGACAGAAAGTTGTGAGTCACTCACATATTTAAATTGCAGAGTCTGACAAATCTGATGACAGGACCAAGCTATTAATGGGATTCCAGCACTGTCTAGAAAAGGATACACAACATTTATTTTATTCCTTAATTTGTTATGATAGTTTTCCTTTAACAATCTTTGAATGACCTAAGCTCCACTCTGAAATTAAAATTATTGCATGTCTTTCCTGAATCACTGGTCTTGTTTATTGGAAAGGGATTAGGAACAGCTAGTGTCTGAGTTCAGAGCAGGTTGTATTCAAATGCTTCCCGTGCTGGCTGTAAACCTTGTTTCTGGCCTGTCATTTGATCTCTATCCTGTATAAACCACTTCAGCCTGTGGCCCATAGTGACTTACTATGGAAACAGATAAAATCTTCATCATTTCTAGGATTCATCATTTCACATGAGGAAGGAGTTTGTCTCACAGGTGGGGAAACATGTAAGGCTGGACAAATTTTCAGTCTTACACCATAAACACTGTAAAATGCTATGTTCACTTAAATAAAAAATTCTTTAGAATGCAGATGTGACTACATCTGGCTACAGGAGATCTGCCTCTTTCAGGGTAACAGGCACTGGCTCTTAAAGGTAGGCAGGTAGATGCACTATGGGAGATGGACAGCTGCTCTGAGGACCAGATTCGCCAGTGACACGGATCTGTCACAATCTATGAATCACATTTAAAAAATCTAAAATCACAGAAGGCCTAAACATTAATAACAAAACAAAGGTTTCTAGGTTCATTTCATGCCAGACATATGGAATAAGGAGAAAGTAATGGATCACTCTTTGTGATTAAAATCAAAACAGTTGTTTATGCTATTTATATTGCTTAGCTTAAGATTGTCTAGGAGAAGAAGCCTGGCATGATGTCCAATACTAATAAGGGAAGCTCCGAAGAAATATCCTGTGTACATGGATTTTACACTCTATTTTAAATATTCATTTTCTAATCATTTCTTAATCACAGTGGTTAACACTGGAGAGTGTAATTATTATTGGCAGCACAGATCACAATTACAAAATGACATCCCTACTTATTATCATATTACCATAGTTGCATTATTATTAGAGAATAACCTCTACTTAGCTACTAACCAAAAGTAATTATAGCAATTGATTTGAACATTCTAATTCAGTGAAAAAAAAATCTTACTTTCCTTTATGAACAACCCAGTGTCATCATAGCCAGGTAATAGGATAGCTCACATATATCAATGTAAACTTAATGTAGTTCAAATTCCTTAAGCCAGTGTTCCTTCCTGTATTTCTGTGTAACTCAATAGCACTCATAAGATTAAACTGAAGACCAAATCTGATTCTCTTGACTGGCTGTTGAATCTGTACTTTATATCATGGTAGTAATGGTAACAATGCACAATACTTAGTATGTGCTTAGTATGAAGCTTTGGCTGAGTTTTTCTTGAAGACAGACAGTGAAATTACTATCCAGTTTTAGAGATTCAGAAAGCTTGGTATTGCTCTTTATATGGGGTGTTTCTCTCATTGTTGCACACTGTTCTTTAATGTGTGAAACATTATTTTGCTTATAGAAAAGAGAAATATTTTATGCTATGTATTATTTTGGTATCCAATTGTTGAGACATCTCCTAAGAATAGAACAGGATATGGTCAGGCAGCTGTAGTATTAGGATTAGGTCAATATACAATTGCTATGAATACACAAAAATATGCTTGTTCCAAAGATTCTAAATGTTGAAAAGGAAGTAGATAAGAAAAGCCTGTCTTTACTGTAGGATTAAGGGGAAAGTTTGGAGAACGCTAGGAAACCAGTTACCAAAATAACTCTGTGTAAAGAAAGGCTGAAAAAGGCAACGGTGGGTTGCACATGTGGGTTCACAAACTGCACACTTGCAGGTGTTCATGCTTGCCACAGCACACAGCTTTACAATACTTAATTCCAGGGAGCAAGAGGGAATGGGTTCAGGAAAACAATATTAGCAAACTCAGTAAAGGCACAGAGATTTAAGAGAGAAAATATCTTCTATGTGCAATGGAAATAAAAAAGCCATTGAAGCAGAGCCTAGCTCATATACAGGGAAGTTTCTACAGTATAAATGAAACTTCTGTGTAGTTTTGGATAGAAGTAAAGAAATGATATGGGTTATTTGATGTGAGTTATAAGTTGTAAACTAGCAGTAAATAGAATCAAGCTTGCTGTCAAATATATTTTGAGGCTGTTATCCTACAGTTCTGAAACCTTTTGGAGTACTCAGCAAGACAGGGAAATGAGAGCTAACAAAACTGAACTGTACACACACAGCTTGGCAGATAGGACCCAAGAACAACAGTACTACTGCGTGCAAGTGAATCATCTTTGCATTGCTTGCATAATTCTCCTTGGCATGGTCAGGATATAGGAGATGTGTTGCATGTGGTTGCACAGACTTCAAGTGTGATGTTTTGTTATTTTAACCTACAGTGCCAGCAATTTGGAAATCTGACCTTTCCAACAAAGTCAGTGAGATTGGCAGTTCCTCTTGAAGGAGAGAGGATCATTTACTTTTTATTTTTTGTGAAGGGGAGTATGTAAAAAAAAAAGCAACATTTCTAATCTGCAATAATTGCTGTGAAGTATTTAAACAGTCTTTCATTGCAGCTGTCTAACTGACAGGCAGTCTGAATATAAAATGATTGACATTCTTTACGGTAAACATGCAGACTTATTATGCAAAAGGAAGCACTCGCTTGAGATAGTGATGTAATATCCAGCACTGATGCTGTGTTCTATGTGTACTCATCTACAGCCTTACAAGTAATTTGTCTGAAAATAAGGGCTTTCTAAATAGGAGCTTGTAAGACATCCGTATAGGCAGTGACAACTTCTCTGAAAGATGTTTTCTTATACTTTTGTTTTATTGCCAAAATTAGTTTGGCAAAGATATGAAATAAATGAAGAATGTGCACAGGACAATATGGTCAAAGAGAAACATGAAAGGGGACACCAGTTTTGAAAGATATTTCATCTAACACTTTTAGTCATGTAAAATAATTAAAATTATTGCATGGTTTACTACAGAGAAGCTACATTTTTGCTGGTTTTTTTTTTTCCCATTAGCTTTCATGACATTTTTAGCTACTTATTTCAATATATCACCCCCACCACCCTTAATTCAGCGTGCCATAAGTCTGTGTATATCTACAATTTCATTTATTGTTATTATCCTAAGATTATTTGTGTTGAAAAGAACCATTCAGGAAAATGTGGCTGGAAATATTGTCCAAATTTCATGACTAGTTTCTTTTGAAGAAAAACATTATTCGGAGCCAGATTGTAAAGTTCATTTAAATCCTTAAGCATTTTTTTTTAATGCCAGTTAAAACCAACAGACCAAAGAAAAAATATTTGTACCCCTGCTGCCAGGTAACCTAGTGAACAGATATGACATTGTTTTACTCCTCCCAGTCTGCATAAGGGCCAAGATGCTTTTCGCGAAAGCATCATAAATATCTTGGAAGTCATCAGCTTTACTAATCATGGTACTGAGAGCCCTTCAGGATAACTGGGTTGCTAGATTTCATACTCAGCTGCAGATCTGTTCTCAAAGATATGGACCTAGATTCGCCTAAATGTCTCTACATATTATTCCAGTACACCTTCCTTGAACATCACTTACACAAGGAAGGTCCTGAGATTAAATTAGATCCATGGACATTATAGGAAGAGAAAATATTTGATTGCTAAGTGTGAAGTCTTTTAGCCTTAATATTGTCATTCCACAACTGCACTGAAGGCAATTACATATAATGTCTATGAGTCCCTTTCTAATTTTATCTATCATAGTATGCTATGATAGATATGACTGCTCCATGTTTCATCAGACTATTAATTGGTTTCTCCTTAAAATTGTTTAGGTTTCATTCCACAGTGTTTTCAGCCACTGAGAAGCTATCAGTGTATATAAGGAGACCAAAATAATCACTTCCATGTAATTTTCCTTGCTTTTACTGATACATAATTTTATCATTGTACTGGACAATTTTGCTAATTTTTTGAAATTTTAGGGCCTGCAGCATTCTACAACAGAAACAGGTAATCACAAACAACCTCTTTTGCAACTTTCTTTATTCACTTCTTTCAAACCACTGTTTAAACTTGTTTATCTGTCCTGATCCCTGAAATCAATGCATAATTAAATTCTTTTAATTCTGAGAGTTACACACTTTAAACCTCGAGAAACTGTTCTTGAAGCAGGATACTCTGCACTCCGAGAGAAAGTAGCATATTTTTTCCTTATTTATTTCCATTTCTTAAATTCCTAATCTTTAATTTATTCATTATAAGAGTTTGCAGTATTAACCAGTTATTTTTCAGAGTCTCGTATTTAGTAAGGAACTTCTATTAAGAGCTTTAAAAATGGCTGAATAAATTTTAAGTACCCAGTTTACCTTAGACCTTTCATTCTTAAATCTTTAATTATACTCAGAGAAGAAATACTGAAGCCAGAACTGAGATTTGTAATTTGTTTCATGTGGGCTAGACATCTACACAATAGTCTTATCTTACTTAATGGCAATAGAACTATGTTTTTTAAACATGAATAATTGCCTGGTTACTAGCCAGGAAAGTTCTTTTGATATCTAAGTAAGTGTTGCACATGGGGGAATTGGAACAATAGCTGAATACTGATTCTGGCTATTCTTGAATTTTCCCACAATTTGGATACCTGGAAATAAAAGATAATTCTTCTAGACCCACTCAGGCTATAATAACATTAATGTAACTTTTAAAACAGTTTCCTTCCCTCACATCATTTAAGAACATTGTTCTAAATGAGTAAATACTACCTGATTGATATAGTAGTTTCCATTCTAGAATGTATCTATTTTATATTCTCTGTCTGCTTCATATAAAATTCCACTTCCCAAATGTTTTAAGTGATATTACATAAGTATTTCATTAAAGCATAAGAGAGTTTAAGGAAACATATTATTTGTATTTCATATGTTGCATAGAGCTATTTCTGGTGCCTAATGGAATATCAGAGGAAATGTGTTTGAATTCTTGTCTTGACATTCCAAGTTGTATACAGTTGAAAACAAGCTGTAGCCATGTATTTCTCTGTATTTTATTAATAATTTTTTCACAATTAATGAACAAGCAATATACTTTAGACCAGTGATGAACATCCTTTACGTGTTACATGATTCATTCTTGCATAGTCATACTTAATGTAGAGAGGGCAGGGACAGCTGACACTAAAATGGATGTCTGTTGGAGGCTGCCTGACCAGGTGGACCAGAAATCCATGCGGTTCCTGGAATGCATTGCTGATAACTTCCTTCTCCAAGTGATAGAGGAGCCAACAAGGTGAGGAGCTATGCTGGACCTTGTTCTCATCAACAAAGAGTAACTGGTGGGAATGTGAAACTCAAGGGCAGTCTGGGCTGCACTGACCGTGAAAAGATGGAGTTCGAGATCCCTAGGGCAGCAAGGAGGTTTCAACAGCAAGCTCACTACCCTGGACTTCAGGAGACCAGGGTTTATCCTCTTCAGTGATCTGCTTGGGAGAATACCACAAAATTAAGCCCTGGAGGGAAGAGGGGCCAAGAAAGCTGATTAACATTCAAGGATTGTCTCTCCCAGGCTCAAGAGCAATGCATTCCTATGAGTAAGAAATCCAGAAAATAGGCCAGGAGAACTGCATGTATAAGCAAGGAGCTTCTGGCAAAAATCAAAGAGAAGCAGGAAGCTTACAGAATGTGAAAAAAGGGATAGGCCACTTAGGATGAACATTGTCAGAATACGCAGAGATGTGATGAGGAGGGCAAAGGTCCATGCGGAATTAAATGTTGCAAGGCATGTCAAGGACAGCACAAATAAACCAGTATCAAAAGGAAGATTATGGAAAATGTGGGCCTGGTGATGAATGAAGTGGGCACCTGGTGATGAAGAATACAGAAAAGGCAGAGTTACTGAATTCCTTCTTTGCTTTGGTCTTTGCTGCTAAGGCCAGCCCAAGGAATCCCAGATACTGGAGGCAAAAGAGAAAGTCTGCAGAAAAAAAGACTTTCCCTTGGTCAAGGAAGTTTGGGTTAGGCAAAAGACACTCACAGAATCATAGAATCATTTAGTTTGGAAAAGACCTCTAAGATGATTGTATCCCACTATTAACCCAGCCTCACCATGTTCACCACTAAACCATATCCCCAAGACCTGCATCTATACTCCTTTCAAACAATTCCAGGGATGCTGATTCCACCCCTTTCCCAGGCAGCCTGAACATCCTTTCAGAAATTTTTCCTGATATCCGATCTAAACCTTCCCTGGTGCAACTTGAGGCTATTTTCTTTTGTCCTACCAGTGAGAAGACAGACTGACTCCTGCCTTCCCCCAACTTCCTTTCAGGCTATTGCAGAGAGTGATAGGATCTCCCCTGAATCACCTTTTCTAAGGATGTTCAAAACACTCCTGGATGCAATCCTGTGCAACCTGCTCTGGGTGAATGTGCTTTAGAAGGAAGGTTGGATTAGGTAATCTCCAGAGGTTCCTTCCAACCCCAACCATTCTCTGTTTCGATGACTCTGTAATTTTGTGAAATCAGGTTTTTCTTTAAACAAAAACAACAACAAAAAAACCCCACCAAAAAACAAGAACAAAAACAACGACAAAAACCACACAACAACAAAAAAACCAAACCAAAAACCACAAAAACCCCCCAAAAACAAAAAACCAAAACAACCCAAAAAAAATTAGAAATCAAAAGAAGCAGAACATGAGGGAAGTTTCTATTTAATGGTCAGAGGAGACACTGGTCCCTAAGTGCCAGCACATGCAAAACCTCATGCTTTATGTTCAAATTCCCTAACAAAGATGATGTAACTAAATGTTCTTGCAATAGTCTGCTGCTCTCTTTCTGTTCTTGGAGTTAAATAACAATGAAATCAAATGGGTTCCTTTTTCTGTAAAGAGCCTTGATAATGTCTGTGATGGTAGACTCTTAAATGTACACTTTGAATTCTATAACCTGTTTTATACAACCTTCTCTCAATCAAATGGCTGAGTTCCCGCTCAATAGTATTAAAAGCATCTGAAATAGCTTTTCAGTTTAAATGCCTAAAATTATTTTGCTTCCCAGGACATTTTAAATATTTGTGGCTTAAAAGCACTAAACTTTATTTGGATTGTCTGTTAAAGAAGAGCACTGCTCTTTTAAGAATCTGGAAACTGCCCACGGTAAAACTGTGATCAGCTTGGCAGTGCTTGTTATCACTGTGGAACTGCCTCAGCTGAGTGTTTCAAGAAGATTAAAGCTGGCAAAGCCAATAGTGAATGAAGTGACTACAAATACATAGATAAAACTCCAAGAATGACCCATGATTTAAACATTAGATTTGACAGAACAACTTTGAGACACTTGAATTACTATGCTCAGTAAGTAAGCTGTGTGACTTGTGTAGCATACAGGGACTTAACAGTAAGTTTGTGGGATAGCATAAATTATACGGTTCATGGCCACAAACTTGCAAGGTAGAGCTCATGTAAATTGTACTTGCTAGACTTAGTACAAAATGTAGTGTTGTTAACTGGAAAAAGCTAGTTAAAATGGCATAAACCACTAAGGTTGAAGTAATAGTTTTTTAAAGTTGAATTTGGCTCCAGGAGAATAAATGAACTTATTAGACATCACTGTCACTAATAGCAACAAAATAAAATAAATCTGAACTTCTCAAATGGTACATATATTCCTAGGTGTTAATAACTTATTTTGCAAATCTATTCAAATAACATCCAAAAGGCATAAGATAATGTACATGATACATTTATTCCTGA
>NW_008237410.1:1729102-1742777 GCF_000691975.1 Corvus brachyrhynchos
AGGGAAAGACCTCAGCATGCGTACCATCAACTCATACTGGGAAAGTGAAGCAAAGGTAGCAGATATGACTGAGATAGCAGGATAGCTATCAGGTTAAAAAAGAACGGCATGAAGATTTTGCAGGTGCTGGAACAGTTCTTCTCTGTCTCTTGTGTATGATGTTGTGGATACAAAAATGCTGCTAGCAAGGATTTTCTTGCTATTTTCTAAGTCCGTGAGAGGCTTTTCTCTCTCACAGAAGAGGTAGCAGAGTTCTGTAAACAACCAAACACCTGCAACCTTGAGAAGTCTTGCTTATAGTATAGTAGAAAAATATTTTGACAATGGATGTTTTAGGATTCTAGACAATCACCCCAAGGGGTGGCTGATCCTTTGTCCAATTAGACTATGAAGAAAAAAGTCTATAAAAGAGTTTGTAAAATAATGAAATAAATTAATCTTGCTGCACAGTTCCTGCCTGCTGGATCTTCTCTCCTCCTCCCTATGGCTGTGGGACATGGTAATATACCCTAGGGCTTTTTAATATGATGTCATCTGTTAGAGTTACTGGGGAAAAAAAAGTATTCTTTTCTCCAAAAGCAGAGCTGAAGATACTATCAAAGGCAAATTTCATAATCTTTAAGAGGAAAAATTTCATATTCATATTCTTAAGAGGTTCATCGTAGATAAGAATTCTGGAAAGGAATGTCTTTGCAGTGTAAGATGCTTCTCTTAGACTGAATAAAACATATTTGCACAGTCCTTGTTCAAGAAATGTCCTTTCAGAATAGCTGTTAATTCAGAGGCTCAGTTAAAGACTAACAATAGGAAACACTGCTCAGATTTCTGAATTCTGATGAGTGAAGTTGGTTGACTCACTGTTGGAGCCTTAGCTTTGTAGTTTTCTTTTCCTGTTCTATTTTGTGACATGGTTTCCACTCCCACCTATGCTATAAAAATATTTTTTATTTTTTACCCTTAGAAGGGTCCTGTTAGTTGCAAAGAAACTTGGAAGAGCCATTTTGCTTTATTTCATAAGTTAATACTGTGTTATCAGATCCGTGCACTTTACATATCATTAGGCAGTGCAGCTATTTTTAACAAATTATTTTCTTTAAAAATCATGAGAAGGTCTCCCATAAGTTCTTTACCACACCTGCAATATCAAGAAAGGCTATTTTGCCTTGTACATGGAAGACCACCATTTTGATGATGTATGACTTATAAATGTCCCTTTCTTATGATGAATAACACTAGGCAGCATTGTCGAAGTGATGGATGACACAAAGAGCTATTGCTCTGATGATGTATTCTAGTAAGGGGACAATTGTGATGTAAAATACATAATAAGAACAAGTTTCTTGGGGTTATCTATCATCACAGCAATAATTGCCAATGCTATATACTCTGTTGGTAGCATTGGTCTGACAGGATATAAGATGAAATTTACAGAATGTGATATGGGTCACTATACTATTTTACTACATAAAATAAGGTTGAAATGAGAAAAGTTACTCCATATTTCTTGGTTTTGTCCTGGCTTTGAAAGCAAGTCTCTCTTGAGACAATAGAGATGTAAAAAATAGATACCATTGGTTAATAACTCTGCTTCCTGTGACCCCCAAAATAAATTACTGTCTGGAATATGCAAATTAATCATGGTTTCTTTAGACAAAATGATGCTTCTGACACTGCTAGTCTAATTACAGAATATATTTCACTGTGACAATATGTAGAATGTAGCAGGTTTTCGTTGTCCTCCATGACTCTACTAGCCCATGAATAGAAGTGTGTGCCATGGGGACTAAATGTCAGTGATGGCTTGCAGGATCTACAGTTTCAGCCATAGGACCTTGCAACGTTATATATATGCATTTAGCTTTTATATGAAATATTTTACTAAATGTTTGCAATGACATGTTTAAAGTTATTATACAAATCAAATTGTTAAACTTGATGTGGAAGTGCTTACATTACAGCATTGCAATGTAATTTTCGGGCAGACTGAATGAAGATGTGAGCCTGCAGGGACTATATTTCCATAACGTTACAGTGATAATGAGAAGGACAGATGTAAAGTCATAGCTCATAACTCAAGTGATAATAATGAAAATCAGCTTCTTGATGCAGCATTCAAATTTGAGAAAGAATGAAGAGCTTAGTTGAGAATTACCCTATAAATCTTGGTCACTAGAACATCCATGTTATGTTAGACAGGGTGCTTTATTGATTTCTGTAATAGCTAATTCAGAATTATTAAATGGTTTAACATGGAGGCAAAAACTACTGATCATGAAGAAATATAACAGAAAAAAGTTGATTTTTTTATGACTCACTGCTACATTATGCCTTTCAGACTAGTCTTTCTCACACCCAAATACAATTTACATTTTCAGTCAAATGTGATGCTATGACCTGGAAATAAACAATAAATTAATTTCATACTAAGTAAAATAGACTTTTTCAAATAATACACATCAAGTAAGTTTATAGTCTCTAAAGATTGTCTTTCAGAGGACCGATTAAGAAAGCAACACATTATTTCTGTTATGCACCCCAATATATTCTGTAACAAAGGTTTCAACATTCATTTACCTGCAAGTACCTTTGAGGCAATTACATCTGATATTTTCAGTTCAGGGGATTATTTTTGTGAGCACTAAATGAAATATGGATCTTCCCTTGACTTCAATAGATAAAGTGATAAGGTCCCAAAAGACTTGTGCAAATACAGTGCTGTAAAAATACCAAGAATTATCTATGACGAAGTAGCCAGTAATTTATATCTGACAGGGCTGATTGTGGGTTGTAGCTTTGGACCATAGATTATTAATTTTATATATATTATTATGTAATTCTTTATTCAAAGTCCAGAAACCCCACCAGAAATCCTCAGATAATTTCAGTTGGGTGATTTCACTGTCAGAAATGCTGAGAAAACAATGGAAATTTTGGAGAAAAAATGAGTGAATCCAGTGTCTGATGGGATTGGCTTGTGTAGAAAAGTGAGGTTTTTAATTCCTGAGAAAAGATTAATGAATGAATAAATTTAAGATTAATGAATAGAATCTTTTTTATGAACTAGAATGATAAAGACGACAAAGAAGTATGACACATGGGATTGAAACTACAGCACTGAGTGGAACTGAGGTAAAACTCACAGTGAAGTGCTAAAACGCTGCTGGCACTAACCCTTGCCTTAACTATACCTATGATTTACACTGCCAAGAGGAACAGTTACTTTTATAAAAACTAACAATTCAGGCTGGTTTATGTTCATAAAACATCTTTTCTATCATCACAAACAGTGGTCAATGCTGTTTAATAAGCACAGTTGTTTTAAAAAACAAGTATATGACCTTGTACATGGTCTGAGGTCTTGTAGGACTTGTACAGTGAAAAACTAAAGTAGAAATAGCTTCTGGACACATTAATACAGTCAAGAAGATAGAAGTAAGGATGAGTACTTATATATATTGCCAGATGTCATTGTCAGCATATCAGGCCATGAGATTGCAAAAATGCTTTTTGCTGCTGAGGCAAATAGTAGCTCTTGAAACTGTGAATGGGAAGCATTGTTAATCTAAAGGATCCTTTGAAGATCATCTGAGGGATGACCTAAAATAGTACCAATCACACCATTTTGTAAAGACACTAATTGCAAAGGTTTTGGAAAGTCGTTCTGCCTTGAAACATTCAGATTTAATTAAAGCAGGGACTTTCAAACCTCTGTGGTAGAAAGACATCATCAAAAGTTTTCTAAAATCCTGGAATACTTACTACTTGGTCATACACATTTGAAATTACCTGTGTTCAGCGTGTGTACGTCCAAGTAACACAAGACTGTGCACTTTAGCTTTGTTGCATGACCTAGATAAAAGCACAAACTGTTTAAAAGTACTTTTTAAAGGGTTCTTAAATTTTTACCAAATCCAAATTATTTACAGGTGTTCTTCATCTAATTTACCAGCTAAAATAAATTACCTGAAACCAGCTTTTCTTAAAAAAAATCAAAACAAGAATATTTATCACATTAAGTGCTTAGCTTGTAACATCACTTTTTTGCTTGCACTTTTGTCTATAATAGGCATTTAAACCATAAAAAATCACACTAATTTATGTATAAACTTTTCCAGTGATTACACTACAGAACTATTAATTGATGTTAAATGATTTAAGAATATACCTAATAAGTCTGTCCATAACATCTTGAGAAACTAAACTCTTTTATTCCAGGAGTTGGAAACTAATGTTGTTATGAAATGTTTGAACTGTCCTTTAAATATTAAAGACTTTATAGAAGAATAATTGAGAGAAAACTTTGACTCCTGTGGAGACATCTCCTCAGTCTACTCAGGGCTCAGTAAACGACTTATCTAGTCATGTGTGAGTTATACTAAAACCTAATACACTGAATGCCAGTTATTACTCCTCTTCATATCTTGTGTCCAAAGCAAGAGTATGAAAATATGTTAGCCTCAAATCTTGGTTAAAAAGCAACTGCACTACATCATGTTGATATTTAACTTGTTTGTATGATTTCAAGTGATCCACTTAGATAGGGAGAGCCCTCCTTTGATCTAAGGTATATGGTGATATCCAGCTACATAAACACAATTACAAATTAACTATTGTTTTAATGAGAATTATGAAAGGATGTAATGCTATATACACTTGCTCGAGTTGTCTGCAACATAAAAATCTTATTTCTATCAGCTTCATATAGACTACTTTATAAAAGCAAGGTGGAGATTTATTAATGCTTCTTATCAGCCCTTGCAAAGTGGAAAAATTCAGCAAAGCTTTATATAATGAAGGTACTTTAAACTTGCATTTTGTTTAGTCATTTTAAAGAATTTTTCCATCTGTAAAGCTGAACATAATATTGCTGACTTTGAAATCTCTGCGGACAAATTTCAATATAAAAGCTTTTCATTACCCTTAAAAATTAGTCCTCAAATATCTAGCTGCCATACCTTGGCAATAGCTCCTTCAGCAGTCTTTGTCTTAACCCTTTTTAGACAGAAATATAAAAAGGATTATTTTAATTTTTTAAGATTATTTATAGATTTTATTTTCTTACCACTTTAATTAAAGGATCTAGTACATTACTAGACACCTAATCCAACAATCTCAAGTTTTCTCTTTCTGCATTTTCTATTTAATTCTCAGTAGAAAAAAAAGGTCAATGATATTTATTTGTGTAGTTACTTATTATAATATGTTACATAAAGCATGTACCTACATGTTCAACCTTAATATCTGTTTATCATTTAGGAAAGACTACTACTATTTTGTCGCCTGTTCATTCTGGGAAATAATATGCTTCCCACTAAACAAGTGGTTGTAGGCTGCTTATAAGCACTAACATGGATAATTAATTGAGCACCCAGCAATTACTGACTGGGTAATATGAAGATGATTTGTGAAAACTGGAATTGCCTGTCCCTGCTGTTGTATATTCTGGATAGCTCTTACTGACATTTGGACGTTTGGGAAGTAATTCGATTTTGTGTGAATGGCCTCGTCACTTACAGTGAGCTTACATCAACCTGCTGGAATTGATGCTGTTAAGCTTTCCTTCAACCATGTTAAGCATTATTGTCACTAACATATCTTGTCTCATTGAAACAAACAATAAATGAATTCTAAATGCCTTCAGCACTGAGACTTAGTGTCTCACAAAAGGGTACATTCAAACTTCTTGATGCCTTCTCATGAAAATAAAACAGATCACCTTGAGGAGAATGACGAGGACACAGGATCAATTCTCTTTTACTTTTTACCCAGTCCATTCAAAATTAGATTATTTTTGCAGATTAGAGGCACTATTTGAATTATCTCTTGGGATTTTTTATAAACCCTTTCTTTGTATGTTTGATGACAATCTTGGTCTGACTTTTTGGTTTTTAATTCACAACATATAAAATGTTTTGCAATCTACTCAATCCAGCAAATATAAGTTGTATGTTATTCAGTTGATGATGATTACTGGTTTTATGAGCCTATTTATTTTAGGACTGGCCCTTAAGTTTACAACTACTTAAACATTGTTTGACTGATGTCAAGTAAAATCAAAATCTTAAAAGAAATGACAATAAAGAAATTTACTAATTTCCTGCTAAAATAAACATTGGGTTATAGAAAATAAAAGGAAAAATTTCCTTATCTATTTCAGTTCTTAGTTGACTAAGACACTGGAGAAATCTGCTCCTGAAGGACTACACCTCATGGAAAAGACTCATGCTAGAGCAGTTTGTGAACTCCAGCCCACATTGAGCTAGGTCATGCAGGTCTCCTGTGCAAGAGACCCCATGCTGGAACCAGGGAAGAGTATGAGGAGGAAAGAGCAGCAGAGATTAAGGCTAATGGGCTGATCACAACCCACATTCCTCACCCTTTGCTCCACTTGAGGGGAGGAGGTAGAAGAGTTAGAAGTGATCTGAGTTTTGGAAGAAGAGGCAGGGGGAATATGTGTGTGGGGAAGGTGGTTTTAGTTTTATTTCTCATTATTCCACTATATTATTTTTTGGTAGTAAATTCAGTTAATATTCCTGAGTTCATTTTGTTCATGATGGTAATTGGTAACTGATCTCTCCCTGTCCTCATCTCGACCTACAAGATTTTCCTAATGATTCCTTCTGTCCTGTTGAGAAGGGGGAGGCTTGACAGGCACCTTGAGGCCAGACAAGGTCAGCTCACCACACTATTGCTTATTGCTTGGTTTTCTTTTGTTTTACCCCAAGGACTTTATAAGCAGCAAAAATATCCGTCAGCACTTTTCTCCTTAAACTACATTAAACAATTAAGGTTTTTCTAACATTCTCTTTAAAGCAGCCTCTTCATAATTCTGTGCTTCCTCTTCAGATTGCTTCAACTGGAATTGCTGGGTAATACAATTGTGCCATGCAGTTATACTCTAATGGCATTCGTATTTCCATGTTCTCATCAGAAATTGCTCTCCTGATGCAGTCCTAAGGTTGGCAGTATCTTGCCTACTGTGTCTTGTCCTCAAGAAAATGCTTTTATTCCTGTTATGACCTCCTGATATTGGATGCTTGTAGCAAAAATTCTTACAAATCTTTAAAGGGTAACTTTCTACAGAAATAGAAATAGAGATTTGAAAAAGAACCCCAGCACTGATACAGAAGCAATTTCTTTGCCTTGCCATTTTCTGTATTCTGTTTGCTGTTAAGACACTCTTTGAAGGAAACTTCTCTCATTCCCACTCTCCACATCCTGCAGAAAAAGGGGAGTTCTGTGTTATAACTTGTTTTAAAAAAATTTAAAATTGTGAGGATTCATAAATCTAGCTTTATTAATTCTGTAGGTCTAGGTATTGATCTGATCAATTCCTAGATGCCTTAACTCCAGCTGTCTTCAGGAACTCAGTGGAGGCTGTATTTCTGCTTTTCTGTAGTTTGTGGCTCTTAGTTCTATGGCATATTTGGCTCATCTATCAAGAAGAGCTGTGAGACAGAGAAGGACAATTTCTGTTTAAATAAAACCATCACTGGTAATAGCAAGCATGTGGCCAAGGAAAAAAAAAAAAGGAAAAAGGGAAAAAAAAAAATAAATGCAATATAAATAGATGAACTAAAATGGAAATCAATGTCAAAGGCACTCTGATTAGATAAAAGCTGATGAGCTGTGAAGACAAATCATTTAATTTGCTTCTATTTTTAGAAATACATTCCAAACAAACACAGTGATTAGACAAAAGATCCTCTATACAGGGGAATGACAAATAAACAAGGGATACAAATTTTATTTTTGAATCTCCAGAAAATCTCATGCTGCAGAAATACTGATAAGGATTATTTAAATTTATGTGCCAATACTTGGAGGTAACCTATATGGGAAATATAAAATTAATATAAATCTCTTCGTTCTAACAATCTAACAATGAGGAACAATCATTCACAGAATCACAAAATATTCTCAGTTGGAAGGGATCCAAAAGATCATTGAGTCCAGCTCTTAAATATTCACTCTTTTAGGGACCTTCCATCATATTTTGGGCTTAAAAGATTTAATACAACTAATTGGATTTTTCTGGCTGGAAATGGATGTTATTGACGCTATTTCCTGCTGTAAGCATTTTAAAATCAGGATTTGCAATGAAGTAAATTTCCTATTTATGTAATCACATGGGTGAACTTCAAGGTCTTTAACTGCTAATATTTTGGTCTTCTATTTCTTGTAGCATGAAGTGCAGATAGACACTTGGTTTGTTTTATTTCATAAATTTAAGCAGTGATTCAACACAAGCAGTATGTGTGTTTATTAAACTTTGTATCTCTTCGGAGCTCTTCAGTTTGAGCAGGTTGCATGCTTCAAGCAAAATTATTGAGAAATCCAAGCATGAATTTCTTCTTTCTGATGTCTGCTCATCGCTGCTCAGTCAGCACTGGCAACACTTGCATAGATTGTGGATAAATTTATAATTTCAGTACCATATTATAAGCTTATCTACTTGAATGAAGCTGAAGTGCATGAAAAGTGTTTAAGGATATAATTTTAATGCATCAGCCAAGATAAACAGTAAATTGAAGCTGTGTCTGTGTTATGGCACTGGGCTGAATTCCATAATAAATTTATGCACCTGCTGAGGAGTAGGAAGACTATTTCCATATAAGAGGAAGAAACATGTTCTAGCCTCAAGGGTTCAGAGACGTCTGGAGTATCAAAACCTTAGCAGTTCACTTGCCTTGTGGCACATGGTACACAGGTGTGGCACCGTGGACTTCACTGATGTGCTGGGTCTGGGCAGGGTGAGCCACAGAAGGTCAGAGGACTCGGAGAGCCAGGAAGTTAGATTTGACATCTGCTCTAGCCTTCAGGAAAGAAAGTCTCTGTGGAGAAACAAAATTAGCTCTATACCAATAGCTTAGAGTAGCTAAATTCCATCCCCTGGGACTGTAATAATTCCTTTCCATAAAGTCCAATGTACTTCAGGTTTGAAAAAGGGGGTACATTCCCTTCTGGATAACTTTGAGGGTATGTGTGTTTAAGTAAGTGGGGTTTTTATATAGAAATGAAGGCAGCATTATATAGACAGAGTCAATTTTAGTTCTCAGTGTTGAAGGATATAGGATACAAAATCATTATTTTATTATTAAAAACTGCACTTTTCCTCTGGTGGCATTCTGTGATTTATTATGCACATTAATTATATGATGGCACAAGCTCACCTGCTACATGGTGCCTAAATGTGTGTTCTGTAAGATAAAGATAAATTAGGAAGAAAGAAATTTTTGTGAAGTACTGTTAGTCTGTTAGACGCAGGCAATTCAACAATAAAACTTCACAATAAATTCATTAGCTCGGAGAGCACATCTTAAAGCATTACATATAAGTGGTTCTGCCACTGGGTAAACTGATAATCTCAAGTTTATCTTTGTTACTGTATTCTGAAGCTATGTAAAACAAACATACTTAGAAATGCCCGAATTTGAAGATAAGGTATATTTTTTACACTCTTTATTCAAAAGAAAAGGGGCAGTAGCATTGGTGTTTGGGGTTTTAATTTCCTCCCCCTTTTAAATCTGTCAAAAGGCAGGAAGGTGATACATTTGCTCTGATACATCAGCAGGGACAATTTTTATTTCTTCTCCTGCTGTATTGGAGGCTTCTAAAGATAGATTTTCTTTGAGTTTACATGAGTATGTATAAAGAGTGGCCATCTGAATCCTAACCTGAATGACATCTCTGGGCTGAAGTCCCTAGCACCATGGCTGGCCCAAATGAGGAAGCTGTAACAACTTTCAGACAACTGCAGCTCACTCAACCACTCCTCATAAGAATTTTGCTCCAGAGCATTTACCAGTTCCATTGCCCTTCTCTGGACATGCTCCAGCCCTTCAATGTCTGTGTTGCAGTGAAGGGTCCAAAACTGAACAGAGGATTTGATTGAGGCCTCGCCAGTGCCCAGTACAGGGTGAAAATCATTGTCCTGGTCCTGCTGGCCACACTATTTATTGCTCATACAGGCCAGGATGACCTTGGCCTTCTTGGCCACCTGGGCACACCCTGGCTCATGTTCAGCTGCTGTCGACCAGCACTCCCAGGTCATTTTCTGCCAAGCAGCTTTCCAGACACTCTTCCCCAAGCCTGTAGCATTGTTTCTTCCCCACAAAAAAAAATTGAATAGGAACATGTTAAGCAGAAATTAATAGTTTAAGAAATAAATGTCTGAGATCTAGATAGATAATTAAATAGATATGTTTTCTTATTCTCCATGCACAAGAAAAAGATAGCTATACAAGAATGACTATTTCAGTCAGCCTGGTAATAGCAGCGCAACAGTCTTTGAGGGTGACTCTTCCAGGCATATTTTCCATGTCCAGTTTCTATATTCCCACAGGGTGGAGGAAACAGAATAACCATCTGGATCCATTTGGTTGAGAACTCCTCTATAGCCTATAAAGCGTGAGCATGTGTTGCCAAATATTCTGAAAGTCTTTGCAATTTTCCTCCATTATAGAGCAAATATAACCACGAAACTCTTCACATATATTTTTAAGGGAGACTGAAAATGTTACTGTGTATTGAATTTCCTTACTGGTCCCAGTGTTAAATACATGAAAATGTTAAATTTTATTAGCATGTATTAAACCTGTTTACTGATGTTCTTTACTGAAACAATAAAAGGAGAGTTTCCTTTGTACATAGTTCATCAACTCTATTTTATTACTACTATGTCAGTGAAAAGCCAATGCAGGAACCAAACCCTATGATCACCAAATAATTTCAGTTTGAAGATTTTTCCAATATCTTGTTTATATCCTATTCTATTAAAAGAGGTTCTTCTATTTTTCTGTTCCTAAGGGATTCTTTTCATTTGGGGAATTTCTCTTGTTTCTTCTGTTACACCATATTTTTGTGGTTTTTTACAATCCAAAAAGAAAAAAATCGTGTATAGATCACTTATTTTCCTGTCTACAGATAATAAAACTACACAAGATTTAAAACAGAATCAGGTGTTTGCTAAAGAGAAACATCATCAATTTTTATTATGTTTTCAGTGATACATAATGTGTACTTCATTTTCTTCCAACATATTCTGTTAAATCATAGAATCATAAAAGGATTTGGGTTGAAAGGGACCTAAAAGAACATACATCTCAAATCCCCTGACTTGGGCAGGGACACTTTCCACTAGACCAGGTTGCTCAGAGCCCCATCCAGCCTGGCCTTGGACACTTCCAGGGATGGGAACCCACCACTTCTCTGGGCAACCTGTTCCAGTGTTTTACCTCCCTCGCAGTAAAGAATTTCATCCTAATATCTAAACTAAACCTACTCTCTTTGAGACTAAAGCCATAACCCATTGTCCTATCACTACCTGTCCTTGTAAAAAGTCCCTCTTCATCTTTCTTGCAGGCTCCTTTGGTACTGGAAGACTGCTAGAAGGTCTCCTAGAGCCTTCTCTTCTCCAGGCTGAACAATCCCCATTCTCTTTGCCTTTCCTCATAGGAGAGGTGCTCCAGCCCTCTGATCATCTTTGTGACTATTCTCTGAACACACTACAACAAATCCATGGGGAACCCCAGAGCTGGACACAATATTCCTGGTGAAGTCGCACAAGATCTGAGGGGAAGAATCACTTCCCTCTACCTGTTGGTCAGGTTTCTTTTGATGCAGCCCAGGATGCATTTGGCTTTCAGGGCTGCGAGAGCACATTGACAGGTCATGTTGACCTTCTACACCCCCAATACATTCTATCAGGACTACTTTCAATCCATTCTCCATCCACCTTGTATTTGTACTTCAAGTTGCCCTGACCCAGGTGCAGCACCTTGCACTTGGCCCTGTTGAACTTCATGAGGTTTGCACAGTCCCACCTTTAAAGGCTGTTAAGGTCCCTGTGGATGGCTTCTCTTCCCTCCAGCGTGTTGACCACATCACACAGCTTGGTGCTGTCAGCAAACTTGCTGAGGGTGAGAATAAAAGAAAAAAATCCCACTGTCCATGTTGATGACAAAGATGTTAACAAGTGTCAGTCCCAGTAGCACCCCCTGAGGAATGCCACATGTCACTGATCTGCACTTGGATATCAGGCTGTTGGCTGCAACTCTTAGACTGTGACCATCCAGCCAATTCCTTATCCACCGAGTAGTCTGTCATCAAATCTATGTCTCTCCAGTTTAGAGACAAGGGTGTCATGTGGAACAGTCAAATGCTTTGCCCAAGTTTGGAAAAAGATGTCAGTTGCTCTTTCTTCATAGACCAATGCTGTAACCTCCCTGTAGAAGGCCACTACATTTTTCAGGTACGATTTACCTTTAGTGAAGCTAGGTGGCTCTCATCAGTCACCTCCTTATTTTCCATGTGTCTTAGCAGAGTTTCCAGGAGAATGCACTCCATGCTTTCAACAGGCCCAGAAGTGAGATTGACAGGTCTGCAGTTCCCCCGCAGGGGTTATATTTCCCCTTTTCCATGACAGGCAGCTTCACTGGACTGCCATGAGTTTTCAAATATGATGAATAGTGGCTTAGATGTTGTAACCACTGGACTCTGTCTAGCACACTGCTAGGGTTTCCTAGGGCCATGCAATTAATCTCATCCCGGAGTCCATTTCGGACAGCCCCGCGATCTGGCTCTGGCAGCCAGCAGCGTTACAATGCAGTGGTGGTAAAGAAGGTAGAGAAGGGTCTCTCATGAGGGTTTGAGATGGCTTTAATAACATTTTATCCCTGCAATGCTCAGAGCTAGAGAGACAGCGCGGTCTGGGTGTGGGGTGGTTTTCTCAGGGGCCCAGGGGTGGTCCCTGGGTGGGGTTGGGGTACAGGAACAAATAGGGAGAAACCGAGGGAGTGGCCAAGGCCAGGGAGGGAACAGGGGGAACATACAGAATCAGGGGGTTAACAGGCCACCACACTTAGACACTTCCTTTGATAGTTCCCTCAGGGCCTGCAGATGCATCTTATGAGGTGTCATACATGGTCCTGTGCAACTTCAGGTCCCTTAGATATTTGTGAACCAGATTGTCTCCTATGGTGGGTAAGTCTTCGTTCTCCCATCTCTGCCTTTTCCTCTGTGACTTGGACAGTTTTACTGGAGCACTCGTCAGTGAAGACTGAGGCAAAAAATTATTTGAGAATTCTGAATCGAATTACCTTACAGCAGATGTTTGATTATTCTATTTGAGGAGTTTTATTAAATCATTTTTAATGATGTTTTCTTAAATAATAAATGATTGTACTTGATAACAAGTATGACAACTGTTTCATTCTCATAATTGCTCCTTCTATGCTGTCATACAGTAATATGTACCTGCTCCCTGTGGTTTAGACTTTCAAGGAAGGTATTGCCATTTAAGAGAAGTTGCATCCATAGCAGTCCCATTTAATGATGTCATGGGTTAGCAAGCATAGTCCCGGAAGTGATGTTCTTGCAAAGGGGTGCTTACAGCTTCCTCTGTGACCTGACAGAACCTATCAGCTGGCCAGTTTGAATATGGACAATTTTTTAAGCCACTTAGAGTTGTGACGGCCTCTGTGATCCACACTTAAGAATAGGAAACTCGGAGGCAGAGTCTCTGTCTCGTTTCTGGTGCTGGGACAGGTGGCTGCGGGCCCCGTGCAGGGGCCAGCGGGCCCAGCCCAGGCCCTGCTTGGGCCAGGCCGGGCCGGACCACGGCCATCCTGGAGCCGATGGGCCCTGTTCCACCCACGGAACCCCCCGCCAGCCG
>NW_008237410.1:1743404-1761190 GCF_000691975.1 Corvus brachyrhynchos
TAAACAGACTGACCATCTCAAGGGTTGTCTTTTTACATTATCAGTGGGAGAAGGGAGGAAGGTGGGGGGAGGAGAAGTGTTCTGAAGGTGTAGTATGATTTTTTTTTCCTTCTTCTTTTAGGTCTGTTAATAAACTTCTTTATATTCTTTCAAGTTTGGTGCCTGCTTTGCGTTTCTCCTAATTCTTATCTCACAGAAGGTAAATAGTAATGAGTATTTTGGACCAAACCACTACAAATGAGAAACTGTTGAGGATAAGGAGGCAAAAAAAACAAAGCAGAGGGATGCAAAATGTGATTAATTATGAAAAACTCTGCTTAAACAGCATTCTTCCTGAAGATTTTGAGAACCATCTAACCTTTACTATTCCTATCAAAACTCTTAAATCCCTGATGAAATCAAATTATGCTTGCAATGATGTACTTAGCAGCCTTAATAGATTGTTGTATGAGATGTGTGGTCCTTCTTAAAACAGTCGTGTGTTTTGCCTTTGGTATAGTATGTGTGCTAGCTGCAATTCATGAACAGTACTTTGTGTCTTGTGGCTTTGGACTGTACTAATTTCTATAATTGTATGATAAAAACTTGTTCATTATTTAATTTATACTCCCAGCTTATTAGATGAAGAAAAAAATTAAAGTCTAATTTTAAGTCATGGTAAAAGCTGTTTGTTGTGAAATACTCATGAGTATATGCTTTATATGGTTTTTCTTGGTAGTGGGTTCAGATATATACTGTAGTGTCAGGATAGCATTGTAAGTTTTATGGCTGTGTATGCTATAGCTTTCATCTCATTAGATTAAATACTAGCAGCGAAAAAACATTGTTGGCATAGGTTAACCTTGGAAGTAAAATCTTACAAACTGAAGTAAGTTTGCAAGGTCTGGGTTGTTAATCTTATCCCTGGGGCTTTGCTTTTGGTATTTTATAAGGCTGTGGCGGAAGTTAGCTTGAGCTTATTGACCCATGTTGCAACAAATATGTAGTGCAGACTTTTTCAAAATTGGTGGCATATTTCAATCTTGCCTCCTTACATTTCTTCAATCTTCCTCTGTCTGTAAGCAGGAAAATTAAGAAACATTTCCCTTGAATAGCAATAGACTAAGGCGCTAACACAAATGGCAACTCAACTTTTTCACCTATTTTGCTCTTCAGATACAGAACATGTGTTTGATAGTAAAAAATTCCATTTCGGATTTAGTAAAATCAGTGATACAAGGATACCAAAATATTTTAAAAGGTGTTATATTATATAAACAATTTATATCTGATCTGAAGCCCCAATACAAATTAAACTGGCATTTTCTTGCCATATATTCTTATGTTATCTAAGTCGTTAATTATACTGAATATTCTCCACTTCCTCCAACAGCCCTGGTGAAATTAACAGCACTGCTTGCAGAATAAAGCATCATAAATATGACTGAGATAAGAATGAAAGTGTCTCAGGTAAACCTAGGCTGGAAACATAAAGGTGAGCGATACATAGCTCAGTGGGCCCTAGAGAGCAAGGCAACACAGATATGGGCTATGGTTGAGAGTGAACCTGACTGTCAAAACCATTGCAAAATCATACATGAATGCAAAAAATGCCATAATCAAGTAAGCCAGATAACTAAAGCCTACATGGTGTACAGGATAGTGGCTGTTGAGTATCAGTATGTCACACATATACCAGGCAAGCATCACGTGTATCATAGTGGAGCTGACCATCAGCTGGCTGGAAACACCCTGTAGCCCACCCTACCATTCAAGACAGCATCCCAGATCCTGAAAAGCAAGTTCTGTGGTAGTATGGCTCCTCAGAAAGGGTCAGGTCAACCAACAGAACTTATTTCTGAAACAAAGTTCAAGTTTGGAAAGCAGATGTTTGGCTGAGTTTATCACAGGTTGCTGGTGTCAGGAAAGAGATGACCTGAGAATGAGGAATCTGTAAACAACAAAGAATCTTGGAATTTAATTGTTGCCAGTCTGGAACCTTGAGCCAATCACACAGGGCCCACTCAGATTCCCTTAGCACAGCAGGTAGCTGAGACAGAGAGAGGTGTGGGAAGCATGCTCACTTATTTGCTGCTGGTAGTTGGATCATTAGTGTCATTTGACTCATCTGAAATGTTGGGGCAGTGGTTTCAACCCCTCTTTGACATCTCTTGAAGCAGAGGTTGAGATCAAAGGTTTTTGCAGTCCAACTGAAGGCAGCAGACAGTAGGATATTGGGCATTTTAAGATGCATATTTAATTTTTCTGCTTATGTGAACAGATAATAGTTAACTCTAAGGATGTGGCATCTGGAATGTGAAAGATTCTGCTTTGACCAAGTGTGGGTATCTTGTGCCCCAATAGAGTTGCCCTATGTCCAGGTCAACAAAACAAGTGCTTTTAACCTTTGTTTTGCATTTACTTTCTAAATAAACTTTGCTACTAAAATATTAGTTTTCTTTATCCCATCTTTTTCTTCTAATTCCATATATATATATATATACCCATATACGTACATATATACATGTAAATATATACATGTTTATGTTTTTGTTTGAGAGAATAGTAGGCAATTTTTAAGACATCCTTTTGGAGACAACATAGCTTCCTGTGTTAGAGAAGGGCCCCTCAGGGGTTTTTGATATTCAAAAAGACCTTTGAATCCTTGAAAACTCCAAGGTGAAATATGACTAAATTGAGGGTCATTGTACGCAAAAAAAAAATCAAGTAAAAACTAAATAACAAAACACCTTTACTGGGAGATGCAAAAACTCTTTACATGAATTCCCATTAGTAAACCCCTAAATATATATCTCTGCAGAGTAAATTATGTTTTCTAAAAACTGGGCCAAAGTTCTGAAGCAGAACATAAAGACCTATGAAGAGAACAGTGAAGTTTAGCTGCAGAAGTAAATTATATCCATTTCTGTAATAATATGTTATCTACTCCAACATTTCTGGCCAGCTTGGCCACATTTTTTACAGTCCATCTGCAAAGACACAGTGGGACTGGTGCTTCAGGGAAGTGACAGACTTGCTACACATGCCTGAGTTAATGGCACTGCATGTGGCATGAGTGTATGACATAAGGACTGCCCTGGGTTGTCGCAGAAACTAGTGCACTTTCCCCCAGCACAAAAAATTCATACAGCCTATTCCCAGCTACATTCCTTGCTGAGGATAAATCAGAGAAGAGAATATGGTGAAGTAATTGTAAGCAGTAATAATGATCCTAGCAATGTGAGCAGGGAGGAAGCCTTTTTCTTGTGAGAGTGATTTTCCATTAATATTTTTAAAGTGTTTCTGATTTTGGGTTTGTTGTGTGCTGTTTACAGTGAATATTTGATGCTCAGCATTCCACACAAAAGTTATGCTGAACTGATCGTGTTATTATGTATGTCATTGGCATTATTTTTTTTTTATTTTGATTCACTTGTAGTCAGAAAGAATTGAAGAAAATACCAAAGCATTTTTTTTTTCTTGAGGAAAAGACACTTTGGTAATAAAGAGAGATGAGAAGAAACACTTTTTATATAATGATTTTAGTTCTATTTCTCCAAACCACTAAACATAGACCACTATTTTTTTGAGAAATTCGTAGACCAAATATATAATTCAAATTTCATTTTCATCTGATTCTCACATGTAGTTGACACATGCTCAGTGCATTCCTGGCCGCAAGTTTTGTGGTCAGATCGTTTCCCCTGCATGCTCAGTCTGATTCACAATGTGGAGATTTCCTATTGGCACTAACAGGAGAAGCATTTCAGCCTTTATTGTTTTTATAGTGGACAACTCAAGAAGAGTTTGTGAATTGTGGCCACCTGCTTAGTTTGTAAGCAGTGTCCTGTCCTATCTGAATTTACCTATTCTTAGAAAAATATAAAAATAGATGAGTTTGGAATTTGCTTTCTTCATATTTTATTGCATTATTATTGGGTCAATAGATGTGAAATAGGAAGCAAAACAAAAACAGCTACCTTGCTTACATAACTTTAAATTGATAATGTTGATACTTAATTCATAGGATAAGGAAGTTACTTCTGTGTCTTCATAAGTTACTTTTCTATAGAAGAAAAAATATTTTTCTAAAAAAAGAAGAAAAAAGTAAAATATATTTTTCTAAAAAATATATTTTGAATTTCTGAGAAAAAAATTGATTAGCTGACTGTAGATATGTTTAAAGCATAATTTAAAATTAGGATGGTTTTCCAACATGCTATTTTGAAACTATTTTTAAAATTGTCAATATAAAATATTTTTTATATTTTTAAATGAAATTTTAAATTAGGAAAGATAAAGAAAACATACACTTTACAAAGAAAATCTTTCAAATAAAATTTGGAGAGTTTTTTTGTTGTTTTGAATTTTATCTGCATTTAAAATATAAGGGAAAGAAGGCAGAAATTAGAAAAATTGTTATTCATTTAGTTCTGGTTTTTAATATTCCTCATTCTCAATAGATTTACATACCTTCATACTTAGAGGAATACATAATTATTGCATGTTATTGTGAAAGCAGCACTGAAAACAGAACCTTCAGTTTCAGAGAAAACATTGAATATTGCTTGCTGAAATTATTTGTTACTTGAACATTATTATTGATAATAGAGCAAATGGAATAAGGGAATAATGAGATCAATAACTCACAACCAGCTTATTCCTCTTATGTCTCAGCAGTGTAAGAACATTGACAGCACCGACACTTCTGATTTCTGGAATAATGAACGTATGGTGAGCTGCTGTCTCAGTGAGCTGGCACTACAAAGAATGCTGTTAGAAACAACTGAACAAAGATTTTAGGAGAAGTTTTCTATGTTATGCTTCAGTGTTACAACTTCTTGTAAAGGTTAAGCTTAAAACGATTATGTATAGGAGAATCTTGGCATCAAAAGGATCTGACAAGTCTAACAAAGATAAATGGAGATTCCTATCCTTGCCAGTGCTGAGCTTTTCTAAAAAGTTTTGATAGCTGTAGAATTGGATAAAATTTGTAGAGTGGCGTTAATCAGTACATTTGCCTCTCAGAAATTTCAGGATGCAATTTACTTTATCTTATTATGGCCAAGTATGTAAGAGCACATAATGCAACCCAATCAGTACAGTGAATAATCTGAAAACCCAGCACCTACACTATGAGGATTTTAGGGCATTGTGGACTAGTTCTGTTAGGTCTGATGAACAGGTGACCATTAGCAGTTTAGTTTACTCTAAAAGGGTGAAAGTTTACTTCTCCAAGACTACCCTACTATGCAAACTGAATTGTGGTATGTGGGGAATATCTTCAGAAGAATATATTCAACAGCACGTTCCTCATCTGCTTGAAATCTGTAAGGGAGACACACCTTACGAATAACATTCAAGGAAGAATCAGAAGAGTTCAAGAGAAGAGAAATTAGAATATTTTGCTACACTTTTTTGAACATTTGCTGACTGGTTCTTAGTGTGTAGTTGTTTATTTGTTGTTTAAACAGAAATCATAGAATCACAGAATCATAGAATAGCTTGGGTTGGAAGGGACCTTAAAGATCTTCTATTTCCAACCACCATGGGCAGGGACACCTTTCCCTAGAGCAGGTTTTCAAATCCAAGCCGATTCAATACATTGAATACAAGCTTTCATGTAAGCCCCTTTTAGGTAACGGAAGGCTGCTAAGTGGTAGTTACTACCTTCCTTTTACTACTTCATTGCAGATAAATTCAAATGATAGTGCTCAGAAAGCCACTTTCAATCATTTATCAGTAATCCTGGTTAACTGTGGAAGTCTCAGTTGTCTGGAAATTAGCAAATGGGACACCCATCTACAAGAAGGGCCAGAGGAGGATCCAAGGAGCTATGGGTCTGTTACCTTGACCTCAATGCAGTGGAAGGTCATGGAGCAGATCATCTTGAGTGCCATCACGAGAATGTGCAGGACAACCAGAGGGTCAAATCCAGCCAACATGGGTTTAGGAAAGGCAGGTCCTGCTTGGCCAACCTGATCCCTTTTCATGGCAAGGTGACCCATCTAGTGGATGAGGTAAAGGCTGTGGATGTTGTCTACCTGGACATTAGTAAAGCCTTTAACAACATTTCCCACAGTATCCTCTGGAGAAATAGGCTGCTCATGGCTTGAACAGGCGTACTGTCCCCTGGATAAAAAACTGGTTGAAGGTCCATGCCCAGAGATTGGTGGTGAATGGAGCTACATCCAACTGGAACCTGTTCGTGAGTGTTGTTTCACAGGGCTCAGTGTTGGGGCCAGTAGTTTTTAACACCTTTATCGATGATCTGGACAAAGGGATCTACTGCACCCTCAGTCAGTTTGCAGGTGACACCAAGCTGGGTGGGAGTGTTGAACAGCTAGAAGGTAGGAAAGCTCTGCAGAGGGATCTGGACAGGCTGGATTGATGGGCTGAGGCCAATTGTATGAGATGCAACAAGACCATGGACCAGATCCTGGACTTTGGTCACAAGAATCCCATGCAGCATTACAGGCTGGGGGATGAGTGGCTGGAAAGCAGCTGGGTGTGCTGGTCAACAGCAGCTGGACGTGAGCCAGCATGTGCCCAGGTGGACAAGGCAGCCAGTGGCATGCAGGCCTGGATCAGAAATATTGTGCCCAGAAGGACCAGGGCAGTGATTGTCCCTCTGTACCCAGCACTGGTGAGCCAGCACCTTGAATCCTGTGTCCAGTTTTGGGACCTTCAATTCAAGAAGGACCTTGAGGTACTGGAGCATTGCCTGGAGAAAGGCAATGGAGCTGGTGAAGAGTCTGGAGCACAAGTTCTATGAAGAGTCACTGAGAGAGCTGGAGGTGTTTAGACTGGACAAAAGGATACTCAGAGGGGACCTTATCACTCTCACCAACTATCTGACAGGGGAATGGAGCAAGATGATGGTAACTTCTTCTGCTATGTATCAAGTGAAGGGATGAGAGAAAATGACCTCAAGTTGTGCCAGAGCAGGTTTAGATTGGACATTAGAAAAATTTCATCATTGAAAGAGTGCTAAGGCAAGGTTTAGACTGGATATTAGAAAAAATTTCATCATAGAAACAGTGCTAAAGCATTGGAACCAACTGCCCATATATAAATGGTGTCGTCAGCATCCCTAAAGATATTCAAACGATATGTAGATGTGGCATTTAGGGACGTGGTTTAACAGTGGACTTGTCACTGTTAGATTAAATGTTTGGGGCTGATGATTTTAAGGGTCCTTTACAAGTTAAATGATTCTATGATTCTATATAAACTGACAAAATTCTGTGATACACATCATCCTTGGCTTTGAGACATCTTTTCTGGTGTCTTTGATGTCTGTCTTTCACAAACACTTTCCGGTGATCTTCCAGCAATGAACTTCTTTTAAACAAAAGAGACAATCAAAAATATTTGCTATGAAATCCTACACAGAGGTTGTTTATCAAACACTGTTTCAAAATGAACTTCATTATCATACTATTCTAATTTCACCATCCTTAATTGCCACATGATTGCATGTTTAATGCATAAAATATCAGTCATTGACAAGGAGTACAATTTGTCTGTGTTTTGCAAAATTAAAATACATCAAGACTCAGCACAGACAACTGCATCAAAATATTTGGCTGCATATAAAATTATACATGCAAGTGGTGGTACCAAAAAAAAAAATCTATTACTCTATTTAATAGGGAAGCAGAGAATTTACCTTTTGTTATATTTATAGTTTTATTTGTTGATTTCTGGTGACTTGTCCAAGGAAGCTGTTTTGGAGCTCTGGAAATGCTCCTGTCAAAAGTGGATAGTATCCAGTTATCAGACATTGCAGAAAACTGTAAAATTCTTTAAATTTCCCACTCAGATTATCTGAGAGGGAAAGATTTAAACTCTATGAGTTTAGAGCCTCTTAGTAATTTTTTTTTCTTTTCTATAGTTTATTTGTAAGCTGAATTCTCTGTAATGTAAATTATATTTTAATTTGTTTTATATTTCCAGTTACAGTCTCAGATTTAAGCCATCTATCTGAAGCGTGCAAAAAAGTAGCTTTTAATTACATTACACTGTATACTGTTTGAACCCAGTTCAAAATCTGAAATTGCAATCATAACTTTCCTTCCTCATAATGTTAAAAGTCCAAATCCAGTTTTAAACTGCTGCATTCAGACCTCTAAAATACGTCATCCAGTCTGAGGTGTATCCTCAAATCATGAGTTACTACAGGCTTTTCCTGCTGTGAATTTGTTCTGCTTCCCTGCCAAGTGCATTAACAAGACAACACCTAGTTCTCAACCTCATCAGTACTCACCTGACACCTCACAAATTGTCAGATGCCAGTTCAGGCACTGAAAACCAGAGGTCTCTGTGGAGTTTTAACCTAAACTGAAAATTAGTAGTAATGTGCCTACCTGTGGCTAATCAAATGACACGAAAAACTAATTTTTATTGAGTGCTAAAAAAGGTTGGCTGAAAGGTTTTGCTAGTTCTTCATTCCCCAGCTAAGCTTGAACTTGTGAACTTTCTGATTTAGAATATAGTTCCTCGCACCTTGGCAGCTAAGTTAGAGACCCTTCCCCTTTCTTCTCATATCTACCTCTTTCCCCTTTTTCCCCTTTCTCTTTTTCCTTCCTCTTTTTTCTTTTTTTTCTTCCAGTTAATTAACTGTGTATCTGCGAGGTGCCATAAGCATTTGTGCTGCCACTAGTGCCAGAAGAAGATGATGGCATGAAATTGCAGTCAAGCAGGAAGAGCTAGGAGAAAGCAGGAATTTCTGAAATGGGATGCTAGAGAGAAAGTATCCAGGAAAAATTTTGTCCAGGAATTTGAGATATGTTTACAGTTGAGTTTTATTTGGGGTTTAACCTGGTATGCCACAATACAGAACATAAGTTCCAGTCTTTCAGATCAAGGTTCAAAGCACTTCAGAATCCTCACAGATGAAGGTCCTTTAGGAAATAAAACATAAAAGCCACTAAAACTGCAAAAAATCTATTGGTTCATTGTAGCCCTTTAAATTATTAACAGGAAAATATTCCTCTTAGCAATAAGAGGAATTATTGCACAGTCCAAATGTTCACCATGTTCAAATATAAGACCAATAACCAGAAAATACCAATTACTAACATGGGAAATTTTGTTCATGTACACGTTATATATCTTAGGTTTGTGTGCACAAATATGTTTTTCTCCACCAGGCTCTATGTCTCCACTAGGATACTTGAAAATGTGACAGCTCAGAAAAAGAAAAACATCTTCAGTCTCTCAGTTTCTGATTACTCATAAGAGATATGACTAAGATAAAGTGGCTATGCATGTCATGCACCTAAATGCTCATGGAAACATGACTACTGAAAGTCTTGTAGCTGCAGTAGCTGCTGAGACTGAGATGAGGTGCTCTGTTCTGCCCAGATCCCACTGGCGGGTGTTTCTCTGGTGACTCCCAGGGAAGTGCACAGGCTGAGTTGTCAAGATTGCACCAGGGAATTTTCCAGGACTTGGCTTTATCATATTATTTTGTAATTCTCTATGTACAGAGGGCAACTATGGTCTTCTAAAAGTGCTCAGAAACCTAGAAAAGACATCATAAGTTTCCCAGTGATGACCATTATTCAGTAAAGTACATAGTGCAGACTTTGGCAGTGATGGAATAGGTTAAAAATTTCATCAGTAGACTTGGAACAAGCAGCTGTATACTCTTGTAAAAGAAAGTTTGGAATTGGTAATAGATTTATTTTTAAAGAGGGAAAGTTTAAAACCAGAAGTTGCTAGATTTCCAAGTTACATGGATATGAATTTTATATTGATGATAGAAATGATGGGCCAAGATTTCTTTGAGGTGGTCATTATGCTTTTTAAAACACTGTTTTTCTCATTCTTTCTTCCTATATGTTCTACCAAATATTTTCGGATAGGTTTTCTCTTTTGAGTAAGGTAAGTAGTGTGCTAAAAGGTAAGGTAATGGCTGATAGAAATAGATCAGGTGACTGGGGTATCATAGACTGCACTGCCTTTTTTGAAAGATCTCAGTATTAACCCACTTTTATGCTGCAGTGATATATTATTCAAAGAGCACATAAAAACATCTTGAATGGGATACCCCTTTGAAGTATCATTTTGTAGCTTCATAGGTCAGCTGTTTTTGATTTGCTAAACAGAACCTTAATACTTCAAAGGATCAGGACCTCTGTGCTGAAAATGACAAAAATTGATTCTTGTATTTAATTTCTGCAGCACAAAAAGGATTTGAGAATAGTCTTTTATTCACTAAGAAAAATGGCCCCAAAGAATTTCACAATTAGGAAAATTAATTTCAAATAGACATTCCTCAGGTTATATATATTAACATTTAGTAGATTAATCTATGGTTTAGTAAAACTTTTTAAAGATAAAATTAATGCTTCTGAAAACTTCCTTTGTTACACAGAAGTTTTAAAAAGTAAATGTGTTTTCTTTATTTTTTGGTATCCTAGCTCTTTTCTGTTTCTTTTACATGTTGTCTAGTGTTACTGTTTGAACATTTTTCAGGAAGTTGCTAAGGGTGAAGGAGTTGCTAAGGAAGAATTAATTCAGAATTGCTCATGTTATCAGGGCCAAGCACAGCTGTATATACTCCAGTTAGCACCTCATTTGCAATGGAGACCATTTCCTGCAAGCCATGGTTAGTTAGTCTCATTTTATTTTTTGGTTAGGCTGTAAATTCACAAAACAAAGTCAGTTTTGTGAACATCCAGAGTAAAATAATAGGTTATACATAATTAAAGAAGGATTCATTTAAGTGTTTGTTCTCTTACACTATTTTTCAATTATTTCTCATTCTAACTCCATTTAAGAGTGCAATATAGACGTAATTAAGTAAGATTGGAATCTATTAAGTTCATATGAAAATTGAAAGAAGCTTTTAATCAGCTAACTAGTGCTGGAATTAATTATATTTATAATCTGCACCAAAATGAAAAAGTAGCAACCTTATCAGAAGATTTTGATAAATTTGGTATTAAAAATGCCTACTTTCCTATGCATAGTTTTAAATGTTGCTCATCATGGTTATCAAATTCCCTATCTGTGTGTACATTCAGAGTCTGAATGATTAGGTACGAAAATATGTCTTTAATAAATATCTTATAATTTCTATATAGGATATGCAATATAACCATATTAGAAATCATCATTCTTTTCACCCCTAATTTGAATTTTACTATTTGTTGGGTGAGCTCATTGTAATGTTTTAGAAAGGCTTCTGTAGTTTTGAGACATGCAATTGTTCAAATGGGTCAGTGAAACTGAGTTAGATGAAGATATTCGTGATCAGCATCATTGATCAAAGAGAAGTTTTTTATATTACAGTCATAGGATTTTCACACAGACATGCTTAATATCACAGAGAAGTAAGCTCTGCAAAATATGCCTGTGGTTATTTGTCAGACTCTCAGCTGCACATAACTTTTAGGAATGAAAAGTGTTCATAATAGCATTCCTGTGTTAGTCCTATCCATCAGGTACTCTTTTTATAGTGGGAAGGTAAGTAATTAATTTTAGTTTGTGATTATAATCAGTTATAAATTATTAATAATCATGGTGAAAAAGGAGAAAAAATTTTTATTTGCAGGGTAGCTGGAGGAAATCACATTACTCCAATGCTCCCTGTTTTTCTCCTGGCTCTCAGGGCATTTTCAAGCTTCCTTAAGGATCATGTCTTTTCCTCTATCCAAGGATGATTCATGATGCAGGACAATTCAATGATGCATCCCACATCAGTCATGGACACTCACGGACGTATTCTGCCCAGACCAACTGCCACTTGGACACCTGGCTTCCGTGATGCTTGTCCCACTCAGTAGCTAGTCTGGGTGCATGTCACCCCACGCTTTGGTTACTGGCATGCCAGAGAGACACTCACATATGGCCCCTATGACCCATGACTGCAGCACTCAGACACTCACACACAAACATGTTCATAAAACAGAAATCGTCTCACTGAGGGTATGACCTCCACCCCACAGAGCTGACGACTCTCCTTTCACAGACTTGGGAGCAGCAGAGGCAAAGTGTTATTTCTCTGACTGGGTAACTGGGGTTTTCCCCACAGGCTGTTTTTCCTCCTTTGTAACCCTCAACATGTGCAGAGAAAGACTTTTATCACATTATCTAACAATATTTGCAGGGTCAAGCAAACACGTAACATCATTCTACAGTGAGCAGCTTTTCAGGAATTTTTTTTATCTCCATTCCTTTTCAACCTAGAAAATGTAGGAAAAGATTCTCTAGGGATGTCTAGCCTAAATTGAAGATCAGCTGAAACAAAGAATTAAAGAACTAAGAAATAGTTAATCAGACAAAATAGCTTCTTTGTACACATATATTTTAAGAAACACTTTTGGTTTTCATTTGGTATGCGTGGTTTTAGTGGTCCACAATAGCATTCACTAAAGTTTTCCAGTTAAGCAGGGAGGACACTGATTTAAACCAAACTTTTTTGATGCTGCACAAGCCTGACTGAGCTTAAGGAGTGTTTGGACAATGCTCTCATCTACAATGGTGGGACTCTTGGGGTCTCCCGTGCAGGGAGGGGAGCTGGACTCAGTGATCCTTGTGAGTCCCTTCCAGCTCAGCATATTCTGTGATTCTGTGACATCTTGGCCAAAGTTTGTCTTTTGGCTCCCAGTACAAGCTCTGTCCTACCACTAGGGCTCAGCAGTGCTGCAACAATAGTCTTAACCCCTGGCATCCCATCATGTTATGATTGCAGATTGTCCTATTAACATAATTTTTTTCTCTGAAAACATACAATGTAAAATTGCTTTTAGAAGTCATTGTGATTGAAGCACTTGGCCTTTCCTTTTAGATGATTAATTTTAACAGTATGTGAGAAATAGGATATATTTCCTGCTAGAAGCTCAGCTAGTAACATATAAAATCATTAATTCATCTAGGGTGCAAATAAAAATACCCCCTTATATATGCTACACAGCAGCTTGCAATGAGAATACACTCCCAATTCTCATAAGAAAAAACACTTTTTTTTTTTTTTTTTCAGAAATGGTGAATAACTGGAGAACAGGTACTGCAAAGTCATGACCTTCTTCCCAAATACAAACCACCTGACATAATTTACGAAGAATGGACCACAGGAAAATATTGTTTAAATGTGTATGGTTTTATTTAGGTTTCAGAATTCTGCATTCACCTCGTCGTGTTCCTTTCCTAACCTAATTTCCATTTCTACCTGCTGTCTTTGTGCATCTGCCTTTCAATTAAACCTCACACCTGCAGTGGCTTCAGTTTACTGACCATATCAATTAACCCTTTCCAATTTAGCTGAGTTCATTGAGTACTTGTGTGACTTAGAAATAAAAAGAAAAAAAGGAAAAAAGGAAAATGAAATGGGGTGATTCTTTCATTTTCTTCCATATATTCCTGGTAGACAATATGCTTTATTGACAAAACAATTTCTTGAATACCTTTACTGTTTAACAATTCCATAACTGGGTCAAACACATTATTTTGTGGAATGACACATCTTAAAACCATTACTATCATTGTATCCCAGTTAAAGGGACATAAAGTGAGCACACATATCTATAGATTGAGATTGAGGGATTAATTCTTTTGATAACTAGATGCTAAACTTTGTTACTTTTGACTGAGTAAACAGGAAAAGCCTCAAAGATTTAATATGTAAAAGGTGGGAGAGGATACATTTTTTGCAGACAGAGTCTTTTTGAGGGATTTTAATAAAACTGTGACAGAGCGCAGCCACAAAATCTTTGTATTCTATTGGAGATGTGTAATTAGTTTAAAAACCAGGTTTAAAGTACTTAGGGTCCCTTCAAATTTGAGCCAGACAGTTTGGCTTTTAACCCCATTGTAGGCACTCTAGGCTGTATTTAGATGAAAGAATCACCATCATGGATAAAATACTGAGGCTATTGAAGAGCATTGATATCAATGTAATTCTGGAGCCATGTTGTTTTTCTTCAAAATCTGAAAAATGTCTGTTACATGTTGTGAGAATAGGATTTTGCCCACTGTTTTTGTGAAAAGTTTCCCACTGTGAAGTAGAATAACTTGACAGTTAGCTGCTGCCCTTTTTCCAAGGGGCCTGCTGTGATTTAGCATGGCTCTCTCAGCCTAATTGGTCAAATGCCAAATGTAAAGTGCTGTATAAATGTAAAATATTATTGCAGTATACTCTACTTAATTGGGGAAAGTTTTTTTTATTTAATTCCTCCCTAGTAACTAATTTAACCTACTGATAGTAGACTGTAGTGACTTGTTTTCAGTTGGTTGATATTAGCATATATTCTGCAGAACAGCTATATGTACATATGTAGTGATGCCAAGTAGTTAAATAGTACTTTGGCAAAAAATGAACTTTAAGGAGATAGGATGGAATCCTGTACCCTTTAAACAAGTCATGAATCATGCTGTGATGACCAATATTGTACCCATAATTTCTGAGCATCTCTTTTCTCAAATTAAGATGGTTAGATCTTTTATAGGGCATATGGGATTCTATTTTTGGGAAAAGTCCAACTAAAGATCATGAATATTTACATACTTGCAATTTCAGGTTTACTCATTGGTATAAGATGAAGAAGTTAGGTGTTTTTTCCTGATTGAAATCCATCAGGCACCCTGGGTTCACTCACTGTAATAACACTTCCATCCTTAACAATGCCTCTTCAGGTAGAACTTCAGATCTGTAGGGGGGGACCTCCAATCAGAAGTGCTAAGCTGCTGAGCATTAATATGCTGTTCAGAAAGATGAGTCACAGCTGAGTTTCTCAGTGTGCTAGTTGGATGACAAAGCTGATTTAACAAGCTCTTGCCACATGCTGCATTTCATTGTTCACTCGGTTGTGCTAGTATAATTGTGTATGGATACCATTGTAAGCAAGGTTACTGAAATTATTGAAGTTAAAAGAAATCTGCAAAAGGAATAGATTGTAATAAGGATTAAGCCGGTCACCACCCCTAGAGTCTTGTAAGTGTTGTATTGACACAGCTGTCCGATGATAAATCCCGGTTCAGGCATGTGTGCTCTTAAGAAGGCTTTGTTCTCAAAATCAGTAGACTGAAGGACTAACTAGTAAACAGCTTCTGCGCATTTCTTGATGCTAGTTATCAGTTTATGGTTGAGATGAGAATGAATTATTGAACGGAGACACATGGAACTGCTACAGCGACTGCTGATTGGTTCTGCCTTTTAGGAAAGGAAAAAAAAGAAAACAACCCACGCTGCTGTAATTTGGGCTCTGGAGTCAGCTGGGAAGCAGGAGCTTAGAGCAGGACTAGCTGAAGCTTTCTTCTCCAGTTCCATCTAAGAGAGAGTTAAGAGTATATGTTTTTCAATGAAAACAAAATTTTCCTGGCTCACCAAAGGCTCTGGTAGGAAGGAAGAATTACCTTTTGGGGTTGTTAACTACCATGTGTTGTGTGAGACCTCCTTGAATGGTTGCATGACTGGCAAATCCAAAGTCTAGAGGGGTCAAATATTAGGCTTAAACCCAGTCTGAGCAAAGTGTGAGTTTAACCCTTGATTGTTGGTTCAAGTGTCCAGACAAATAGCAATTAGGTGGTGTAAACATCTTCCACACCTGGTCCTTTCCCCAGTTTCTGTGTACTTTTGACATGCATCTGCTCTGGACACGTGACCTTTTCAGGGCCATGACCAACCCTTTGTGTGGAAAAATGAGCACATTGTAGCTATTGCTATGAGCAACGGAGAGTAGGGTTTTTGCAAAAATCACAGGTCCTTAATAAGGAGCTAACTGGGAGAGGGCAGAATGAAGTGTTAGGCTTATCTGACAAGGTGGTCACATATTTGGCAGCTAAATAATAGTTATCAGACTCGAGCTCTTTATAAAACCAGTCTGATCCATAAACAGATAGTGTTTATTTGGTCCTCTTTATGTTAGTTTGGATGGAAATGCATAATGGCATAAGGTTTCCTCTAATTAACACGGCAAATCATACATTATAAACAAGATTTTCTTATCAAATTCTATTTACAAATACATGTACTTCTTCAGGCATGTTCTGGTTTCCTTTGATGGTTAGAATTCATAATACAGATAATGATAACTAAGAAAAATCCTCAAATCAACAGTTTTGAAGGATTGAGTATCTAGCTTTGAGCTTATCTCCGCTGTGAAATGCTTCTGCAGCTAAGATGAAATTTAAATACTGAAAAAAATACATTTATAGAGGAAAATGGTCTTATAAGAAATGTAAAATAGAATTGTATTCATTACTGTGGGGGCAGTTTTATCACCACATTACTTTTATTGTATACGTATTTCTCTGGCATATTGAAAAAGCTCAGCACACAGAGAAGCTATAGCCTACTCTTGTTATTAATTGAGTTTCATTTTTTTTTTGATCAGGAAACAAACATTTCCTGGTTAGGAAGTTTTTTGATTCCAAATTCCGTACAGAAATCATAAGCCCACACTTTCAAGTGCAATACAGTGGAAGTTGAATCTTATCTATCTGGTGCTTCTCCTCAGCTTCCTTTTTTAAGCAATTATTAATGCCTCTCAAGGTTTTAAGGTATGCAAGGTATCTATGCATACAAATTTTTAAGACACATATTTAGTTAAATATCTCTTAAAAGTATTGCCGAATGTGTGGATTTTTGTGGGACCTTGAACAATGACAAATCTGTAGGTTTCATTTGCATATCATCTCCATTCTACACAGATTGAGACTTTGTTTTCCCTCACTTGATTGTTTTACTGGAGATTAATTATATTTTGGTGGAAATAATAATTTTGTTCAATGTAAAGGACATGACTGGCCTTTTTTTCAGTAATTCAAATTATTCTCTTTGTAAAATTAATAAATTTCTACATTTGTCTCTGCATTTTTTCTGATTTTTTTTTTCCATTCCATTCTTTGTTGCTTTTTTTTACTTCTTTTTCTCTTGGGTAATTTTACCAGTTTCCATGTAAATGGAGGTGATCCCTAGGGAGACATCAATAATGTGATTCTTTGTGTCTTCTTTCAGGCTTTTGTACCAACATTTGGGAAATGAAACAAAACAGAGTTTCTGATCATTTCAAACTCAGTGCTAGGAACTGAGGAAATAATTATTGTCACTCTGCCTATTGGCAGAATCCTTTTCCCTGTAACTTTCTTTATCCTTGATTTTAAAAAGGATCAGAAGTGTAAGAATTTTTGTGTCTTCGTGTGCCTATACAAGAATTGAATAAAAAAGGTGCATTAATCAAGTGAAGAAAGCAAAAGAGCCAGAAGCAGAACCCAGACGAATTGTAATGATGAATAAAACACTTTCTTTTTTTTCTTTTTAAACACAAAGAATAAATGAAAAGACACCATATTAAAGGGAAAATCTTCTCACTTACTCCTTTTCCCATTCAAGTCTGGAGACTTTTATTCTGGATGTATATTGTAATTTGATGTACTTTATCAGTTTCAGGATTAACTGGATGGAATTAGAGGACATTTTTAATAGGCAATCAACTGGGCAATGACAGTGGTGAACGGCTGAAGAAAGCAACTCCAATGGTATTTTGTGTGGAATGGAGTCAAGTCACTGTGGTTTGAGGTCATCTACTGGATTTAAGCTTCTCAGTGTAGATGAAAGGTAAGGATAATTTGCAAATAATGGAGGTGTTTATGGTTGAAACTTGCATTTATTTGCACTGTGATGTTAAAGCTAAAAAACGACTGTAGATGCCTGAGAACATAAATTAGAAGACTGAAGACTTGATTTTTGATAACATCATTCTTAAGTATCTAAAGGTTTTTGAGCTGAGGTGCTTTCATCTGTCCTGAATCTTCAGTAAGATATATTTGTCTTTTTTTCTTTTTTTTTCCTCGGG